>NW_012116389.1:625598-687885 GCF_000951035.1 Colobus angolensis palliatus
GTAAATGACGAGTTGATGGGTGCTGACGAGTTGATGGGTGCAGCACACCAACATGGCACAAGTATACATATGTAACAAACCTGCACCTTGTGCACATGTACCCTAGAACTTAAAGTATAATAATAATAAAAAAAAGAATGCCTTTTATTTCATTTTCTTGCCTCATTGGCCTAGCTAGAACTTTCAGTACAGTTGAATAGGGGTGGTAAGAACAAAAATGTTTTGTTTCTGATCTTAAGAGGAAAGCATTCAGTCTTTCACCATTAAGTATAATGTTAGTTGTGGGTCTTTTATAGTTATCCTTTATCAGGTTGAAGAAGTTTTTATTTCTAGTTTGTCAAGCATTTTTCATGAAGGGTGTTAAATTTTGTCTAGTGATTTTCCTGCATCTATTGAGATGGTCCTTTGATTTTTGTGCTTTATCTTATCAGCCTATTTTCTCTCTGTTTTTCAAATTGACCAATTTCTATTGTTTTATCTTTAAATTCATTAATACTTTTCTCTGTCTTATCCATTCTGCTGTTGAACGAATTCACTGAGTTTTTTCTTTTTGTTATTGTATATTCAGCTGAAAAATTTTCAATTTAAAAAGTATTTTCTATTTCTTTTCTGAGACTTTCTATTCTTTCATTGGTTCAGGTATGTTCATAATTTCTCATTTAGACATCATTATGATGGCTGTTTAAAATTCTTGTCAGATCAGATAATTCTAACATCTGTGTCACCTTGGTTTTAGGGTCTATTGATTTCCTTTGTCACTCAAGTTAAGATCTTCCTGTTCTTGATATGACAGTTGATGTTCCAATGAAACCTAGATGTTTGGGGTAACATAAGACACTGGATCTTATTTAAACCTTGTATTTTAAAAGGTCTCTTCTTTCACTGTTCTCATGGGAGACGGGAGACACAGTCTCATTATTGCCAGTGGAAGTGGAAGTGAAGCCAGAGGTAGGGAGGAAGCTCTTTTCACCCCTGGGCAGGGTTAGAAGTTCAGTCCCCCACTAGGTCCTGACTGAGAGGCAGAGTACACTTTATCACTCTTCCCCACTTTCTCCCACTGAGAGAGGGTGAACTCATTACTGTTGAGCAGTGATAAAAGTCTTCACTTTCTAGTAGGCGTTTCTAACACCACCTCAGTGAGGAGGGAGAGGGAGACCTCATTATCTTCCTCAATGGGTGCAGGTGGAATTCCAGGATTACCCCATAGTCTCCAATTGTCATTGGATGTATGTGTGTTCAGGCTGAGGAGACAGTCTTTACTCAGAAATGAAATTCTCTGCTACTTGCCTTCTCTGACATCACCCCACCCCACCAGGGGTCGAAGTGCCTTGTCCCAGGTTGGCAAGGGTAGTAAACTAGACTCTAATTGGTCTTTGCTGGATGGGTTGGGGTGGAGTTGAAGGTGTTTGACTGGAGTAGAGCAATTGTTACTTAAAGGTTTTCTGTCTTGCTAGACTGCCCCTTTCCTGGTCCTTTGGCAAAAAAAAAAAAAAAAAAAAAAAAGCAGAATTTGTGGGGAGCTTATTTTTGCCTGAAACCATTGGTATTTCTGAAACCATTGGTTTCCTTTGGACTCAGTCTAGGATCTATGAGGTCAAAAGAAACCCCAGGTGACTCATATCCCTTGTTATTCCTAGTGTTGCAAAGTCCCTAGTTGGTCTACTTTCTTTTCTCCATTTTTCAGTGTCTTCTTATGTTTGTTTTGTATATAATGTCCAGGGTTTTCAGCTGTACTTAGCTGGAGGAACAACAAAATATATGTCTGCTCCATCTTCCCAAAAGTGGAAATGCCCTTCCCAACCCTTGGATTTTAAAGACTGGCTTCTCCTGGAACCCCCATATAAATTGCTTCATAAGGCACTGTTGCATGCATGGAGAACTAAGTGCCTTGGAACGGGACTCCCAAAGAGGGATTTATTTTTTTCCTATTTTTTATTATACTTCAAGCTCTAGGGTACATGTGCACAATGTGCAGGTTTGTTACACAGGTATACATGTGCCATCTTGGTTTGCTGCACCGATCAACTTGACATTTACATCAGATATTTCTCCTAATGCTATCCTTCCTGCAGCTCCCCACTCCCCAACAGGCCCCAGAGTGTGATGTTCCCTGCGCTGTGTCCATGTGTTCTCATTGTTCAACTCCCACCTATGAGTTAGAACATGCAGTGTTTGGTTTTCTGTCCTTGTGATAGTTTGCTGAGAATGATGGTTTCTAGCTTCATCCATGTCCCTGCAAAGGACATGAACTCATCCCTTTCTATGCTGCATAGTATTCCATGGTGTATATGTGCCACATTTTCTTAATCCAGTCTATCATTGATGGACATTTGGGTTGGTTCATTAATGCCACAATAAACATATGTGTGCAAGTGTCTTTATAGTAGAATGATTTATAATCGTTTGGGTATATACCCAGTAATGGGATCTCTGGGTCAAATGATATTTCTAGTTCTAGATCCTGAGGAATTGCCACACTGTCTTCCACAATGGTTGAACTAACTTGCACTCCCACCAACAGTGGAAAAGTGTTCCTATTTCTCCACATCCTCTCCAGCATCTATTATTTCCTGACTTCATAATGATTGCCATTTAACTGGCATGAGATGGTATCTCATTGTGGTTTTGATTTGCATTTCTCTGATGACCAGTGATGATGAGCATTTTTGCATATGTCTGTCGGCTGCATAAATGTCTTCTTTTGAGAAATATCTGTTCATATCCTTTGCCCACTTTTTGATGGGGTTGTTTGTTTTTTTCTTGTTAATCTGTTTAAGTTCTTTGTAGATTTTGGATATTAGGCCTTTGTCAGATGGGTAAATTGCAAACATTTTCTCCCATTCTGTAGGTTCCCTGTTCATTCTGATGATAGTTTCTTTTGCTGTGCAGAAGCTCTTTATTTTTAATTAGATCCCATTTTTCTATTTTGGCTTTTGTTGCCATTGCTTTTGGTATTTCAGTCATGAAGTCTTTGCCCATTCCTATGTCCTGAATGGTATTGCCTAGGTTTTCTTCTAGGGTTTTTATGGTTTTAGGTCTTACATTTATGTCTTTAATCCATTTTGAATTAATTGTTGTATACGGTGTAAGGAAGGGATCCAGTTTCAGCTTTCTACATATGGCTAGCCAGTTTTCCCAGCACCACTTATTAAATAGGGAATCCTTTAACCATTTCTTGTTTTTGTCAGGTTTGTCAAAGGTCAGATGGTTGTAGAAGTGTGGTGTTATTTCTGAGGCCTCTGTTCTGTTCCATTGGTCTATCTGTTTTGGTAATATCTGTTTTGGTAGTAGTACCATGCTGTTTTGGTTACTGTAGCCTTGTAGTATAGTTTGAAGTCAGGTAGTGTGATGCCTCCAGTTTTGTTCTTTTTGCTTAGGATTGTCTTGGCTATGCAGGGTCTTTTTTGGTTCCATATGAACCTTAAAGTAGTTTTTCCCAATTCTGTGAAGAAAGTCATTGGTAGCTTGATGGGGATGGCATTGAGTCTATAAATTACCTTGGGCAGTATAGCCATTTTCACGATATTGATTCTTCCTATCCATGAGCATGGAATGTTCTTCTGTTTGTTTGTGTCCTCTTTTATTTTGTTGAGCAATGGTTTTTAGTTCTCCTTGAAGAGGTCCTTCATGTCCCTTGTAAGATGGATTCCTAGGTATTTTATTCTCTTTGTAGCAATTGTGAATGGGAGTTCACTCATGATTTGCCTGTCTGTTTGTCTGTTATTGGTGTATAGGAATGCTTGTGATTTTGCACATTGATTTTGTATCCTGAGACTTTGCTGAAGTTGCTTATCAGCTTAAGGAAACTTTGGGCTGAGATGATGGGGTTTTCTAAATATACAATCATGTCATCAGCAAACAGACACAATTTGACTTCCTCTTTTCACCCTTTGTTTCTTTCTGTTGCCTGATTGCCCTGGCCAGAACTTCCAACACTATGTTGAATAGGAGTGGTGAGAGAGGGCATCCTTGTCTTTTGCCGGTTTTCAAAGGGAATGCTTCCAGTTTTTGCCCATTCTGTATGATATTGGCTGTGGGTTTGTCATAAACAGCTCTTATTATTTTGAGATATGTTCCATCAGTAACTAGTCTATTGAGAGTTTTTAGCATGAAAGGCTGTTGAATTATGTCAAAGGCCTTTTCTGCCTCTATTGAGATAATCATGTGGTTTTGGTCATTGGTACTGTTTTTGTGATGGACTACATTTATTGATTTGCATATGTTGAACCAGCCTTGCATCCCAGGGATGAAACCGACTTGATCATGGTGGATAAGCTGTTTTATGTGCTGCTGGATTCAGTTTGCCAGTATTTTATTGAGGATTTTTGCATCAATGTTCATCAGGGATATTGTTCTAAAATTCTCTTTTTTTGTTGTATCTCTGCCAGGCTTTGGTATCAGGATGATGCTGGCCTCATAAAATGAGTTAGGGAGGATTCCCTCTTTTTCTATTGATTGGAATAGTTTCAGAAAGAATGGTATCAGCTCCTCTTTGTACCTCTGGTAGAATTCAGCTGTGAATCTGTCTGGTCCTGGACATTTTTTGGTTGGTAGGCTATTAATTATTGCCTTAATTTCAGAACCTGTTATTGGTCTACTCAGAGATTCAACTTCTTCCTGGTTTAGTCTTGTGGGGGTGTATGTGTCCAGGAATTTATCCATTTCTTCTGGATTTTCTAGTTTATTTGTGTAGAGGTGTTTATAGTATTCTCTGATGGTAGTTTGTATTTATGTAGGATCAGTGGTGATATCCCCTTTATCATTTTTTATTGCATCTATTTGATTCTTCTCTCTTTTCTTCTTCATTAGTTTTGCTAATGGTCTATTTTGTTGATCTTTTCAGAAAACCAACTCTTGGATTCATTGATTTTTTTGAAGGAGTTTTTGTGTCTCTATCTCCTTCATTTCTGCTCTGATCTTAGTTACTGCTTGCCTTCTGCTAGCTTTTGAATGTGTTTCCTCTTGCTTCTCTAGTTCTTTTAATTGTGATGTTAGGGTGTCAATTTTAGATCTTTTCTGCTGTCTCTTGTGGGCATTTAGTGCTACAAATTTCCCTCTACACACTACTTTAAATGTGTCCCTGAGATTCTGGTATGTTGTGTCTTTATTCCCAGTGGTTTCAAAGAACATCTTTATTTCTGCCTTCATTTTGTTATTTACCCAGTAGTTGTTCAGGAGCAGGTCATTCAGTTTCTATGCAGTTGTGCAGTTTTGAGTGAGTTTCTTAATCCTGAGTTCTAATTTGATGGCACTGTGGTCTGAGAGACAGTTTGTTGTGATTTGTGTTCTTTTACATATGCTGAGGAGTGTTTAACTTCCAATTATGTGGTCAATTTTAGAATAAGTGTGATGTGGTGCTGAGAAGAATGTATATTCTGTTGATTTAGGGTGGAAAGTTCTGTAGTTGTCTATTAGGTCCACTTGGTAAAGAGCTAAGTTCAAGTCCTGGATATCCTTGTTAACCTTCTGTCTCATTGATCTGTCTAATATTGACAGTGGGGAGTTAAATGTCTCCCATTATTGTTGTGTGGGAGTCTAAGTCTCTTTGTAGGTCTCTAAGGACTTGCTTTATGAAGGTGGGTGCTCCTGTATTGGGTGCATATACATTTAGGATAGTTAGCTCTTCCTGTTGCATTGATCCTTTTACCATTATGCAATACCTTTCTTTGTCTCTTGATCTTTATTGGTTTAAAGTCTGTTTCATCAGAGACCAGGATTGCAGTCCTAGCTTTCTTTTGCTCTCCATTTGCTTGGTAGATCTTCCTCCATCCCTTTATTTTGAGCCTATGTGTGTCTGCACGTGAGATGGGTCTCCTCAATACAGGACACTGATGTGTCTTGACTCTATCCAATTTGCCAGTCTGTGTCTCTAATTGGGGCATTTAGTCCATTTACATTTGAGGTTAATATTGTTATATGTGAATTTGATCCTGTCATTATGATGTTAGCTAGTTATTTTTCCTGTTAATTCATAGCATCGATGCTCTTTACAATTTGGCATGTTTTTGCAGTGACTGGTACTGGTTGTTCCTTTCCATGTTTAGTGCTTCCTTCAGGAACTCTTGTAAGGCAGGCCTGGTGGTAACAACATCCTTAGCATTTGCTTGTCTGTAAAGGATTTTATTTCTCCCTCACTTATGAAGCTTAGTTTGGCTGGACATGAAATTCTGGGTTGGAAATTCTTTTCTTTAAGAGTGTTGAATATTGGCCCCCACTCTCTTCTGGCTTGTAGGGTTTCTGCCAAGAGGTCTGCTGTTAGTCTGATGAGCTTCCCTTTGTGGGTAACCTGACCTTTCTTTCTGGCTGTTCCTAACATTTCCTTCATTTCAATCTTGGAGAATCTGACAATTATATGTCTTGTGGTTGCTCTTCTAGAGGAGTATCTTTGTGGTGTTCTCTGTATTTCCTGAATGTGAGTGTTGGCCTGCCTTGCCAGGTTGGGAAAGTTCTCCTGGATAGTACCCTGAAGAGTGCTTTCCAGCTTGGTTCCATTCTCCCTGTCACTTTCAGGTACACAAATCAAACGTAGATTTTTGTCTTTTCTTGTAATCCCATATTTCTTGGAAGTTTTGTTCATTTCTTTTCACTCTTTTTTCTCTAATCTTGTCTTCTCACTTCATTTCATTAATTTCATCTTCAATCACTGATACCATTTTTTCCACTTGATCAAATTGGCTATTGAAGCTTGTGCATGCATCATGAAGTTCTCGTGCCACGGTTTTCAGCTCCATCAGTTCATTTAAGGTCTTCTCTACACTATTCATTCTAGTTAGCCATTTGTCTAACCTTTTTTCAAGGTTTTTAGCTTCCTTGTGATGGGTTAGAACATGTTCCTTTAGCTGGGAGAAGTTTGTTATTACCGACCTTCAGAAGCCTACTTCTGTGAACTCGTCAAACTCATTCTCTGTCCAGTTTTGTTCTGTTGCTGGTGAGGAGCTGCAGTCCTTTGGAGGAGAAGAGATGCTCTGGGTTTTGGAATTTTCAGTTTTTCTGCTCTGGTTTCTCCCCATCTTTGTGGTTTTAGCTACCTTTGTTCTTTGATGTTGGTGACCTACAGATGGGGTCTTGTTGTGGATGTCTTTTGTGTTGATGTTGATGCTATTCCTTTCTGTTCGTTAGTTTTCCTTCTTACAGTCAGGCCCCTCAGCTGCAGGTCTGTTGGAGTTTGCTGGAGGTCCACTCCAGACTCTGTTTGCTTGGGTATCACCAGTGGAGGCTGCCGAACAGCAAATATTGCTGCCTGATTCTTCCTCTGGAAGCTTTGTCCCAGAGGGACACCCGCCTGTATGAAGTGTCTGTTGGCCCCTACTGGGAGGTGTCTCCCAGTCAGGCTACACAGGGGTCAGGGACCCACTTGAGGAGGCAGTCTGCCCGTTCTCAGAGCTCAAACACCGACCATGCTAGGAGAACCACTGCTGTCTTCAGAGCTGTCAGACAGGGACGTTTAAGTCTACAGAAGTTGTCTGCTGCCTTTTGTTCAGCTATACCCTGCCCACAGAGGTGGAGTCTAGAGAGGCAGTAGGCCTTACTGAGCTGCAGTAGGCCCTGCCCAGTTCCAGCTTCCCAGCCACTTTGTTTCCCTAGTCAAGCCTCAGCAATGGCGGATGCCCCTCCCCCCGCCAGGCTACAGCATTGCAGGTTGATCTCAAACTGCTGCGTTAGCATTGAGCAAGGCTTCATGGGCATGGAACCTGTCGAGCCAGGCACAGGAGGGAATCTCCTGGTCTGCCGGTTGCTGAGACCATGGGAAAAGTGTAGTATTTGGACAGAAGTGTACTGTTCCTCCAGGTACAGCCTGTCTAGGAAAGATTTCCCTTGGCTTCCCTTGGCTAGGAAAGGGAAATTCCCCAATCCCTTGTGCTTCCTGGGTGAGGCAACACCCCACCCTGCTTTGGCATGCCTTCCCACTCTCCAATCAGTTCCAGTGAGATGAACCGGGTACCTCAGTTGGAAATGCAGAAATCACCTGTCTTCTGCATAGATTTCACTGTGAGCTGCAGACCAGAGCTGTTCCTATTCAGCCATCTTGGAAGCCACCCCAAATAAGGATTTAAAGTAACATTGAATAAGCAGCTTCAAGGACTGTTTACTTCACATTGCACACTTGCAAGTAATTTTAATAAATTGTGTAAACAGGCCTGAAAAATCTAGAATACAATTTACTAATAATTTAGGTTTAATTTATCGTGTATTTATTTATGTATAGCTTTACTGAGGTTTAACAAATGAAAATTGCACACATTCATGATGTACAACTTGATGTTTTTATATACATATATGTTGTGAAATAATCACCACAATTCAGCTAATTAACATATCTATCACCTCACACAGTTGCCATTTGTGTGTATGGTAAGAACACTTAAGATCCACCTTAACAAATGTGAAGTATACAGTACAGCATTGCTAACCACAGTCACCATGCTATACATTAGTTATTCAGAACATATTTATCTTGCATAATTAGTACTACATACTCTGACCAACATCTCATTTCTCCCACCCTCCAACCCCTAGAAACCACCATTCTCTGTGCTTCTGTGGTTTGACTCTTTTTCATTCTTGTATAAGTGAGATAACGCAGTATTTTTCTTTCTGTGTCTAGCTTATTTCATTAACTTAATGTCCTCCAAGTTCATCCATGTTGTTACAAATGGCAGGATTTTCTTCCTTTTTTAAAGCTGAATAATATTTCATTATATATTTATGTATTTATATATACTAGATTATTATATAATATGTTAATTATATTTCTATGTTATTAATATAGTGTTTATATTAATAATTAATTATATATAATTGTGATTGTATATAATTATATAATAATTACATGTAATATATTTACATAGTATATTATATAATAGAATATTTTATATTTATAATAGAATTATATTCTATTGTGGTGTCTATTGTGGTCTTAAAATATATTTTTTTCTTTATTCATTCACCCATTAACAGACATTTAGGTTGTTTCCATATCTTGGCTACTGGGAATAATGCTACAATGAACATAGGAGTACAGGTATCTCCTTTGACATACTGTTTATATTTCCTTTTGATATATATACCCAGAAGTGGGATTACTGGATCCCATGAGAGTTCTATTCTTAATTTTTTGAGGAAGCTCCATACTCTTTTCCACAATGGCCATACCAATTTACACTTCCAGAACAATGTACAAATGTTTCTTTTTCTCCACATCTTCACTAACACTTACCTTTTGTCTTTTTGATAACAGCCATTCTAACAAGCGTGAAGTAATATCTCAATGTGGTTTTGATGTGCATTTCTCTGATGATTAGTGATGTTAATGACCTTTTCATATACCTGTTACCTTTTGCATGTCTTCTTTTAAGAAATGTCTATTCAGGTTTTTTACCCATGTTTTGATCAGGTTATTTGGCTTTTTGTTATTGAGTTATTTTAGTATATTTTGTATATTAACATAGTTTGCAAATATTTTCTGCCATTCTGTAGGTTACTTTTTCACTCTGCTAATTATTACTTTTGCTGTAAAGAAGCTTTTTAGTTTGATGTAATCTCATTTGCCTACTTTTGCTTTTGTAGCGTGTGTTTTCAGTGTCATATCCCAAAAAATCATTGCTCAGACAAATGCTATAAAGATTTTCCGTATGTTTTCTTCTAGTTGTTCTATGGTTTCAGATCTTATGTTTAAGTTTTTAATCCATTTTGAGTTGATTTTTATATATGGTGTGAGGAAAGGTTCTAATTTTATTCTTTTTGCTCTTTTGCACCATTTATTGAGAAGACTATTCTTTCCCCATTGTATATTCTTGGCACCTTTGTTGAAGATCAGTTGACCATATTTGTGTGCTTTTATGTCTGGGCTTTCTAACTGTTCCATTGGTCTGTTTTTATGCCAATGCCATACTGTTTTGATTAATATAGCTTTGTACTGTATTTTGAAAACAGAAAGCATAATGTCTCCAGCTTTGTTCTTGCTCAAGATTGCTTTGACTATTCAAGCTCTTCTGTGGTTTCATATGAATTTTAGGATGACTTCTTTCTACTTCTATAAAGAACACCATTGGAATTTTGATAATGACTGCATTGAATCTTTAGATCACTTTGGGTAGTATTAACATTTTAGCAATATTAATTCTTCCAACCATAACTATGAATATCTTCCCAATTATAGGTGTCTTCCTTATTTTCCTTCATCAATGATTTAAAAATTCACTATATGTTTTTCACCTCTTTTGTTAATTTTATTCCTAAGTACTTACTTTATTCTTTTTTTGCTATTGTCAGTGGGATTGTTTTCTTAATTTCCTTTCAGATAATTCATTGTTTATATAGAGATAACTCACTGATTTTTATATGTTGCTTTTGTTTTTGCAACTTTGAATTCATTTATTAGTTCTAACAGTATTTCTGTTGTTGTTGAGATGGGTTCTCAGGCTGGAGTGCAGTAGTATGATCATATCTAAGTGCAGTAGCATGATCATGGCTCACTGCAGCCTCATCCTCCCTGGGCTCCCACCTCAGCCTCCCAAGCAGTTAGGACTACAGGTGCACATCACCATGCCTGGCTAAATTTTGTATTTTTTGTGGAGATGGTGTTTTAGCATGTTGCTCAGGCTGATCTTGAATGCCTGGGCTCAAGCAGTTCACCTGCTTTGGCCTCCCAAAGTGCTAGGATTACAGGCATAAGCCACTGTGCCTGGCCTACTCCTAGTTTCTTAAAATATAAAGGTGTGTTCTTTATTTGAGATATTTCCTTTTTTTTTCTTTTTTGACAGAGTCTCACTCTATTGCTCAAGCTGGAGTGCAAGTGCAATCATGGCTCACTGCAGCCTTGATCTTCTGGGTCCAAGTGATTTTCCTGCCTCAGTCCCACTAGTGGCTGGGATTATGGGCACATGCCACTACAACTGGCTAATTTTTTTTTTTTTTAATAGAGATAAGGTCTCACTATGTTTCCCAGGCTGATTTTAAACTCCTGAGCCCAAGTGATCCTCCCACTTTGGCCTCCCAAAATGCTGAAATTATAGGTGTGAACCACTGCATCTAGCTCTTTTTAATGTAAACATTTATTACTATAAATTTCCTTCTTACTACTCTATGTCATAAATTCTGGTATGTTGTGTTTCCACTTTTGTTTGTCTTGAGGTATTTTTTAAATTCCCTTTTGATTTCTTCTTCAACCCAAAGGTTGTTCAAAAGTACAGTGTTTATTTTTCATGTATTTGTGAATTTTTCTATTTTTTATGGTTGTTACCAGAGTTGCTGTTGGGTATGGCTCCTCTCAGGTCCCTTGCAGGATGGCGCTGGTGGCAAAATTGCAGCTAAGTGGGGCAGGAGCCAAGTCCATAAGAGGGCACAAAAGATTCCAGGTCCCCAACCAGGACCATACCACAGCCACTGCCTTTTCAAAGTGGCCCTCCTGGGTTTTGATGTCCACCAGTGTTTTGCAACCTCCTACCTGGATCCTAAGGCTCCTACAAAGGCACTTTTATCCATGGATGATCATCAGATTATTGTTTATGTAGGGGTATGAGAACTGGGGACCTATTATTTCACTACTTTGCAGATGGTATAATTTATTGAGTCATCATGTTTCACATTTACTGAACAAGGGTGATGAATAAGAAAAGAAATAAAATCAAATTTCAGTTGTCACTTACCTAATTAGTGGGCTTTTCATTGATGTAAAAGAATAGTGAGTTTGGGAAGTTCCTACAAAAGCATCATTTATTTTCCTTTCTGAGGACATTGGTTCAGTCCAGTATCATATGTTAATGCCTCATATTCCCTTTGTAACCTTTCTGAACTCACTAAGTTTCCATTTCTTATAATATCTTGGCAGGGGGGCAGGGAATAAGCAAGCAAAACTGAAATCTCATTCAGACTAGTTCTGCAAGACATTAAGCCCTTTTCTAAATATTTCTAAAGGTGAAGAATTAGAGATGCCTCCTCTCTCTCTAAGCTGCTTCTAGCTTTTGCTTCGTGACTTCTATCTCATCTCTGTTCCTACTGGCTGTTGTGTTCTCTTCGCATTTTTTTTTTTTTTTTGCCCCAGACATTAATGTAGCTGCTTCCCCTTCCTCCCCGACAAATACCACTAATACAGGGCTTTATAGATAAGGAGATTCCCTAAATGTTTGCAGATAACAAAGGGAAAATACTGCACAAGACCAAAGAGTAACAAAGCTGACCATGA
This sequence comes from Colobus angolensis palliatus, assembly GCF_000951035.1. NCBI lineage: Eukaryota > Metazoa > Chordata > Mammalia > Primates > Cercopithecidae > Colobus > Colobus angolensis. The sequence continues at coordinate 637,783 of NW_012116389.1, forward strand.
CTGCCTCGGGTATATTTTACAGACTGGCACCCCAATTCCTGACTACTGAGATCAGTAGGGAGAATCCAAAAACTCCAATATTAAATTACTGAGGCTGAGTAATTTCTGTCCTTTTGTCTTGAAAAGGGCCAGGGAGCTCATTTATAACCAAAAGGGCTATTCAAGCATTTTCTTAAAGAAAAGAATTGTTTTCTTTCTGAAAATAAATTCCCTTTTCCAAAGGCAAAATTGCTTGAAGTGTTTTTAAACAGCGTTTACTCAAATACTTTTTAAATGATCGTGTTTTTTAGCTAAAAATCAATTTATGTGGTCTGACAAGTTTTTTTTCAATGTATAAATATATCTATATGAAAAGCCTTTCAAGGTTTTAAAATTAAATTAGATCACAGTGCATGCTTAATGGAGCCTCAGTTTTCTCATCTATAAAACTGTGGATGCTGTGAACTACCTTACAAAACTATTGTGCTATAAATGAGTCACAAAATATGCAAATACTATAGGCATCTAGCCTGGTTTCTGGCACACAGAGCACTCTCACTGTGTTAGCTGATCTTATAATGATAAAAGTAAAATTAAAAGAAACTAAGAGTGTCCTGAAATATTTGAGTGGGAATTACCACACCTTACCAAATACATGAGTCTCTCCCCATATGTGGTGTTTCAAAACTTACTTAGAGGAGAAGGGATCCTGAGAATGCTTCTTTCCAAAACAATCTTTGTTCTTCCCGTATCACCCCTTCATTACTTTAAAACATTATCTTGTGATCGAAGACATAAAAAATTGTCTATTAACTTTTTAATTGATACATATTTATGGGGTACATGTGATACTTTGTTATATGCATAGAATGTGTAATGATCCAGTTAAAATATTTGGGGTATCTGTCACATCGAGTGTTTATCATTTTTATGTGTTGAAAACATTTCAAGTCCTCTCTTCTAGTTATTTTGAAATACTTAATACATTGTTGTTAACTACAGTCATCCTACTCTGCTATTGAACATTAAGACTCATTTCTTCAATCTTACTGTATGTTTCTATCCATTAAGCAAACTCACCTCCCAAACCCCACCCACACATCCTTCCCAGCCTCTAATGTCTATCATTCTACTCTGCCTCCATAAGATCAACATTTTTTAGCTCCCACATATTAGTGAGAAGATGCAATATTTATCTTTCTGTTCATGGCTTATTTCACTTAACATAGTGACCTCCAGTTCCATCCATGTTGTTGCAAATGACATAAGATCATTCTTTTTTATGGCCAACTAGTATTTCATTGTGTATATATACCACCTTTTCTTCATTCATTCATTCATCGATGGATACTTCGATTGATTTCACATCTTTGGCATTGTGAATAGTACTGCTTGTCGCATGAACTTGTAGATACCATTTTGATATACTGATTTTTTTCCTTTGAAGAAATTTCTAGTAGTAGGGGTTACTGAATCATATGGTAGTTCTATTTTCTGTTTTCCATGGCGGCTGTATTAATTTACATTACCACCAGCAGTGTATGAGTTCCCTATTCTCTACATCTACACCAGCATCTGTTATTTTTTGTCTTGGGATAATAGCCATTTTGACTGAGGTTAAATGATATTTCATTGAGGTTTTGATTTGCATTTCACTGTTGATAGTGATGTTGAGCACTTTTTCATAGACCTGTTGACCACTTGTATGTGCTGTTTTGAGAAATGTCTATCCATGTCTTTTGCCCACTTCTTAATGGGATTATTTGTTTTTTCTGTTGTTGTTTGCATTCCTTGTATATTATGGATATTAGTTCTTTGTCAGATGAAGAGTTTGCAGATATGTTCTCCCATTCAACAGGTTTTCTCTTCACTCTGTTGATTGTTTCTTTTGTTGTGCAGAAGTTTTTAGTTTAATTAAATCCCATTTGTCTATTTTTGTTTTTGTTGTCGTGCTTTTGAGGTCTTAGCCATAAAATCTTTGCATAGACCAACATCCCAAAGTGTTTTTTATGTTTTCTTCTAGTAGTTTCATACTTTCGAGTCTTACATTTATGTCTTTAATCTATCTTGAGTTGACTTTTGTGTATGGTGAGAGATGAGGGCCCAGTTTCATTCTTCCGCATATGACTATCCAATTTTCCCAGCACCCTGTACCAAAGAGACTTTCCTTTCCCCCATGCACGTTCTTGGCATCTTGGTCTAAAATGAGTTGGCTGTAAATATGAGGATTTATTTCTACATTCTCTATTCTATTCGATTGGTCTATGTGTCTGCTTTTATTACCAATACCATGCCATTTTGACTACTACAGCCTTGTAATATATTTTGAAGTCAGGTAGTGTGGTGCCACCAGCTTTTTTCTTTTTGCTCAGAATTGCTTTGACTTTTTGGGCCTCTTTTGGTTCCATATGAATTTTAGGATTGTTTTTTCTATTTCTGTGAAGAATGCCATTGGTATTTTCCTAGGGATTGCATTAAATCTGTAGATTGCTTTTGGAAGTATGGTTATTTTAATAATATTGATTCTTCCAATCCATGAGCATGGAATATCTTGCCATTTGGTCATTAGTCTGTGTCGTCTTTAATATATTTCATCAGTGTTTTGTGGTTTTTCTTGGGGAGTTCTTTCACCTCCTTGGCTAAATTTATTTTTGTTTTGTTTTATTTTGTTTTGTTTTGTTTTTTGGTTTTTTTGTTTGTTTGTTTGTTTGTAGCTATTGTAAATGGGATTGCCTTCTTGATTTCTTTTGGCTAGCTGAAAGTATGTTGATTTTGTATTCTGCAGCTTTACTGAATGTATTGATCAGTTCTAAGAGTTTTTGGTGGAATCATTAGGGTTTTCTAGAAATGAGATTATGTCATCTGCAGAGAGGGATACTTTGACTCCCTCTCTTCCAACATGGATGCCTGGTACTTCTTTCTCTTGCCCAATTGCTCTGGCTAGGACTTCCAGTACTGTGATGAATAGTAGCAGTGAAAATGAGCATCCTACTTTTTTTCTAGTTCTTAGAGGAAAGACTCAGTTTTTACCCATCCAGTATGATATTAGCTGTGGGTTTGTCATATATGGTCCTAATTGTGTTGAAGTAAGTTCCTTCTATGTCTTGTTTTTTGAGAGTTTTTTAAATCATGAAGTGATGTTGAATTTTATTAACTGCTTTTTCTGCATCTATTGAGATGACTATATGGTTTTTGTCCTTTATTCTGCTGATGTGATGTATCATGTTTATTGATTTGTGTATGTTGAATCTTTGCTTCCCTGGAATAAATCCCATTTGATCATAGTGAATGATTTTTTTGTTTGTTTTTTGAGATGGAGTCTTGTCCCCCAGCCCAGAGTGCAATGGCACGATCTCAGCCCACTGCAACCTCTGCCTCCCAGGTTCAAGCACTTCTCCTGCCTCAGCTTCCCAAGTAGCTGGGCTTACAGGCCTGTGCCATCACGCCTGGCTAAATTTTGTATTTTTTAGTAGAGATGGGAGTTTCACCATGTTGGTCAGGCTGGTCTTGAACTCCTGACTTCAGGTGATCCACCCGCCTCAGCTTCCCAAAGTGCTGAGATTACAGGCGTGAGCCACCACACCTGGCTGAATGATCTTTTTAATGTGCTATCAAACTTGGACTGCTGGTATTTTGTTGAGAATTCTTGCATATATGTTCATCAGGGATATTAACCTGTAGTTTTCTCTTTTTGTTGAGTCTTTGTCCAGTTTTGGTACCAGGGTGATGCTGGTCTTATAGAATGAATTAGGAAGAATTTCTTCCTCTTTAGTTTTTCTGGAATAGTTTGAGGAGAATTGTTGTTAGTTCTTCTTTTTAAAGCTAATAGAATTCAGCAATGAAGCCATTCTGTCCTGGACTTTTCTTTGTTGGTTGACTTTTTTTTACTGTTTCAATCTCATTACTCATTACTGGTTTGTTCTATTTTTCTATTTTTCCTGATTCAGCCTGGGTAGGTTGTATGTGTCCAGAACTTTATTCGTGTACTCTAGATTTTCCAGTTTGTTAGTGTACAGTTCATAAGAGTTTCTTTTAATCTTTTGTATTTCTGTGGTATCACTTCTGATGTTTTCTTTTTTATTTCTGATTTTGTTTATTTGGGTCTTCTCTCTTTTTTTTTCTTGGTTAGTCTAGTTAGTGGTTTATAAAATTTATCTTTTCAAAAAGTCAACTTTTATTTTTTATTATTTATTTATTTATTTTGAGACAGGGTCTCACTCTGGCACCCAGGCTGGAGTGCAGTGGCACAATCTCGATTCACTGCAACTCTGCCTCCTGGGCTCAAGCGATTCTCTCACCTCAGTCTCCCAGGTAGCTGGGACCACAGACATGCACTAATTTTTTGTATTTTTGGTAGAGATGGGGTTTTGTCATGTTGCTCAGACTGGTCTTGAACTCCTGGGCTTAAGCAATCCTCCCGCCTTGCCCTCCCAAAGTGCTAGGATTACAGGTGAGCCACTGCACCCAGGCAAAACCAATTTTTCATTTCATTGATTCTTTGCATTATTTTTTAGTCTCTAATTCTAATTCTGCTATGATCTTTATTATTTCTTCACTTCTACTACTTTGGGATTTCATTTGTCCTTGCCTTTTAGTTTCCTGAGGTCCATAATTAGATTATTTGAAATCTCTTTACTTTTTTGATGTAGTTGTTTATTGCTATAAACTTCCCTCTTAGCACTGTTTTTTTCTGTATCCCATAGGTTTTGGTATACTATGTTTCAATTTTCATTTATTTCCAGAATTTTAAAAGTTTTCCTCCTTAATTTCTTCCCTGATCAAGTGATAATTTAGGAGTGTGTGGTTTAATTTGTAGGTATTTGTATTGTTTCAAAGTTCCTCTTGCTATTGATTTCTAGTTGCATTCCACTGTGGTCTGAGAAAATACTTATATGATTTTATCTTTTTATTTGTGGAGACCTGTTTTGTGGCCTAACATATGGTCTATCCTAAAGAATGTTCCATGTGCTAATGAGAAGAATATGTATTTTGTAGTTGTTAGAGGAAATGTTTTATAAATGTCTGTTACATCCGTTTAGTCTAATGTGCAGTTTCAATTCAATATATATTTGTTAATTTTCTGTCTAGATGATCTATCTGATGCTGAAAGTAGGGTGTTGAAGTCCCTATTATTGTTATATCAGAGTCTGTCTGTCCCCTTAGATCTAATGATATTTGCTTTATATATCTGAGTGCTCCATTGCTGGGTGTGTCTGTATTTTAAATTGATCCCTTTATTATTATATAATAGACTTCTTTGTTTCTTTTCATTGCTTTTGACCTAAAGTCTGTTGTCTGATGTAAGAATAGCTATTCCTGTTTACTTTTGGCTTCTATTTGCATGGAATATCTTTGTTCCATTCCTTTACTTTCAGACTTGATGTGTCTTTACAGGTGAGGTGAGTTTCATATAGGCAGCATATAGTTGGGTCATTTTTTAATCCATTCAGTCAGTGTATATCTTTTAAGTGTATCATCTATTTATATTCAAGGCTATTTTTGATATGTGATGGGTTATTCCTATCATTTTATTAATTGATTTCTGATTGCTTTATATATCTTTATTCTTTTTACTTATTGTTTATCCTTGTGATTTTGTGGTTTTCTGTAGTGGTAACAATTGAATTCTTTCTCTTTATTTGTGAATTTGTTCTACTAGTGGGTTTTATACTTTCATTATTTTCCTGGTGGTAGATATTATCCTTTGACTTCCAGGTGTAGGAGTCCCTTAAGCATTTCTTTTAGGGCTTGTCTAGTGATGATAAGTTCCCTCAGCTTTTGCTTGTCAGGAAAGACTTTATTTCTCCCTCATTTATGAAGAATAAGTTTCCCAGTTATAGTACCTTTGACTGGCAGGTTTTTTTTCTTTTGGCACTTTGAAAATATCATTTTACTATTTCCTGTCCTATAAGATTTCTGCTGAGAATCTGCTGTTAGTCTGAAGCAAGTTCCCTTATAGGTGACTAGATGCTTTCCTCTTGCTGTTTTGAGAATATTCTCTTTGTCTTTGACCCTTGATAGTTTGACTATAATGTGCCATGAAGATCTTCTTGAATCGTATCTATCTGAGGATCTCTGAGTTTCCTGCATCTCAATATTTAAATCTCTTGCTATACTTGGGAAGTTTTCAGTTATTATTTTGTCAAATATGTCTTCCATTCCTTTCATTTCCTTTTTGCCTTCTGTTTATAACCAAAGAAATCATATGAAGATTACACTATTGCATGTACCCAGAATCAAAGCCAAAGAGCCCTACCCAATCAACATCATAGATACATCTTCAGAAAAAAGTTCTCCCCTACAAAAGCAAATTCAAAAAATTGGAAGAAGTAACTGTTACACCAGAAGCACAGACAAAAATGTAGGAACACACAAAAACATGAAAAAGCAAGGCAATATGAAATTCTAAGAAATTCTAAACCAGAAATGTTTTTGGTTGCTTTATGGTGTTCCATATGTTACATAGGCTTTGTTCATTCTTTTTTCTTTATTGTTGTTTGACTGGGTTATTTCAAAAGTCCTGTCTTTAAGTTCTGACTTTTTTTTTCCTGCTTGATCTGGTCTATTCTTGAAATTTTCAAATGTATTTTGCATTTTATTCAATGAATTTTTCAGTTCTAAAATTTTGTTCTTTTTAATGGTAGCTACCTATTTGATATATTTCTCATTCATATTCTGAATCACTTTCCTGATTTTTTATATTATTTATCTGTGTTTTCTTATACCTCACTAAGTTTCTTTAATAGTATTATTTTGAATTCTTTTTCCAGAATTTCATAAATTGTTTTCATTGAAATCTACTGCTGGAGAGTTTTTGCGTTCCTTTGGAGGTGTCATATTTCCTTGCTTTTTTCTGTCTCTTGCGTTCTTACATTACCTGTGCATCTGATGTAATAGTTACTTCTATCAACTTTTTGTATTTCCTTTTGTAGGGGAGGACTTTTTTCTGAAGATGTGTCTATGGTATTAGCTGGGTAGGGCACTTTGGCTTTGATTCTGAGTGCCTGCAATAGCGTGGTCTTCATATGATTTATTTGGCTATAAACAGCATTCAGTGGTATTTGTGGCTTAGGGTGCAGTTGTTAATGGAGGCTGTGGTGAAGTTTTGCTGAGGATGGAAACACCAGGTAAATCAGTCCTTGGACTTCAGCAATGGCAGTGGCAAGCTGAGCATTCCTGTCCTTGGGCCCCAGGGCAGCATACACTGGCATCAGTGTTCACAGGTTCAGGTAAGTCAATTCTTGGGCCCCTTGGGGACTTGCTCAGGTGCTGGTAGTTGCCATGATGGACCTGGTGGATGGGTGAGTAGGCTTCAGACCCTGGACAGCAAGCATGGCATGGGCAATGGCAGTATCAGTGGTGGAACAACTGTCTGGCTCCCAAGCAGTCTGCACTGGTGTTGCGGGTGGCTGCAACAGGATGGGTGGGCCAGTCCCCAGGCCCACATATGGCATGTGTGGGTAGGTGCCAGCTGTGGTGGTAGTGACACGTTGGGTGGGCTCAACCTCAAGCCCTCTAGAGGAGTGCTTAGGTATCAATGATGGTGGATGGGGTTAGGTAATCCTCAGGCCCCAAGGAAGCATGCTTAGGCATTGGAGAGGGTGAGGCTGGGCCAGGAGGACCTGTCCTCAGGTTCCTGGTGGCACATGCAGGTGCTGGCTGTGGTAGGCAGGGGTTGGGTGATCCTCAGGCCCTGGAGGAATGCTTAGATGAATGCAGGCGGCAGCAGCTTCACTGCAGCCCTACTGGGGAGGGAAGGGTTGCTTTGAGTGGCAGAAGCAGTAGGCAGGTGACTGGGGAGCATGCATTTCAACCCCAAGCAGCAGTGGCAGGTGGGAGTGTCTCTCCTCAGGACCCGTGAAAATGTGCAGCAGCTTGCACTTCAGCCTTGGTGGTCAAGAGGTTCTTCCATGGCTAGGATTGCAGGAGTCTGTGTTGGGAAGTAGACCACTGGGGGTCTCTCACTTACCCTTTTCCTGCATTGGAGAGCCTCTCCACACTCACAGACAATCTCAGCCAAGCAGGCTGCCTTGCTTTCCTCTCCTTCCTTGCTTTAGGTGTTTCCTATTGCTTTCCTATTACATTCCAGCTTACCCTCTTAGATGATCTATTCTAAGTGTGATTATCCACTCACCGTTTCAGTTCTTTGCAGAGGAATCAAATCAGCCATCTAGAAGCCCTGTGTCTATTAACTTTTATTATCAGTTTTCAAACTGTAAAATTCCTCTGTTATTTTCTTAATTCAGCATGCTTTTATGAAGGTAACAATATTTATAAGCATCTTAGTTCATATAGAGTCTCATTTCCCCAATCTTTTCTTAACTATTAACTTTTCTAGTGTTTTTTTTTTTTAATGTAACCATTATGACTAGGGAAAAGAATATTATCCAGTAGCTTTCCCTTGAGTTAAACTAGAATTCCTTCTCACCTGCTAAATTGAGTCACCCTGCTAAGGCCCCCATGAGGCCCTTTTCACTTTCTGTATTACGAAGCCCTTTGCCCAGCCTGACTAGATGGTAGTCATTTCCTGTGGGTCAGAGGGTTTTCAAAGCCTTTTTTGGAACTCTCCTTTCCTCTGGCTCAGGTATAAATGGTAATACCTGAGCCAGAGGAAAGGTAGTAGGTGGTATTCTAAGGAGACTGCTAGTGGACCTCCAAATGCTTTTCATTTCAAAACTTTAATTTTAATAATATTGCTCTCTTATTTTGGGCTCCCTTAAAATCATAGCCTGAGACTAGACACAAGGACTTGGTACAGGTGGTTTATTTGGGAGGAGATCCCAAAAAGCAGAGGTGAAAGAAAAGGGAGAGAGTAAGACAGGGAGAAATGAAAAGCCACTGAGTGTGCATCATTAAGGTTGCTGCTATGGGCAATAGGGGCTCAATTCTTCTGTGACCTTTGGCAAGTGTGCAGAATGCCTTCTAGAATGTTCCCTCCAAAAGATGAGTGGCTAGACATGTCGACTAGCTCTCATTCTTCACTGGTTAGAGATGGCTCCTAAGTTGTTACCTCTCCATACTTGCAGGTTGCACTTGCTTGGGGGCTGACTGGGCTCCCAGCTTCAGAAATGGCTTTGAGGCAAAAAAACAAACAAACAAACAAACAAAAAACAGGGAAGCCTGTTGCATGTTTCAAGAGGGCATTGTCATGGGAACCCACATTGCACTTTCTACCGGATCTGTGACAAAAATCATAGGTGTGCTGAGGGGATTTCTTACAGGGTGCCCAAAGCATCAGCTACAAGCATATTGTCCCTTCTGAATCGACTGTTCCCCATTGTGCCTGTGGGGGCACTTCCCCACCAACGGATCACCTGGTCATTGCAGTCCATTCCACATGACAGTGATGGGGAAGGTCACTGCTATTAGCCTCCCTTGACTGGTGTCAGGGCTCTAAGGATCACCCTCCTCCACCTTCCTTCCAGTCTAGTCCCTTGTCCATTTCCTCCCTCTGTTGAGCTCACCTGTGTCTGGAAGGAGTTGTGCAACCTCAAGTGGCCCCAGTGAAAGCTGCAGTTGAAGAGAGCAATTCAGTTGACCACAAAGGAATGTGGAAGAGAATCATCCAATGCTGCCTAGAATGTCTCTCCTGCTCACCTCACCTGGCATGCTCACATGCGGCCATGTGGTCAGCGCAATTCCGAGGCTGAGTTCAGTGCCACCTGTGCTGCCCCTTGCCAGCGAACTTGTCACACTTGTTTACACATGTTTGCAGGCCTCTTTCTTATGGGCATCAGCAGCTTGTTGAGGACCATTCTATGTGTTCATTTTGTGCTCAGAACCTACTGTAGTGACTGGACACAAAGGGTTCTCAGCAAACACTTGTGGATACAAAGGAGGGAGGGAGGGAGGGAGGGAGGATGGTTGTTAGGAGATAAAATGATTTGCTTATAGCACAGTTGCCAAAAATAAGTCACAAGTGGGGACTTCCCAGAACTAACCATTTAGTGCAATACTTAGCTGAAATCTATTGCAAAATGCAGTACTTACTTAGGCACTTACTTTTGTCTTTATTGTTTTTTAAGAAAGAGATGCTCCAAAGGTCAGTGACTCAGACCACTAGGTGACTTGGCTGTGGTTTCCTATGAGTCAAGCCTACCAGACAGCAGAGGACAGAGGTGAACAGGAAACTGGGCCAGAGAAAAACCAGAGAAACAGAGAGAGTCAACACAGACGTCAAGGAGGCTTCCGCCCAGCTCTCTCAGGCCAAAGGGGCAGACAAACCCATGAACTCCCAGACATTCATGTCCAAGTGAATGCAGCTGTATGCAACTTCAGCTCAAAAACTCCTCTCAAATAGCAGGTGGGGAGAACAGGTAGTAAATGCCTGGGGTTATGGCCGCTTTCTTCCCCAGCAGAGCTCTACCCCAGTGAGAATGCAGGAAGGGTAGATAAGAGAGCAAAGTGGGCAGCTTTTCTTATTTATTCGTTTGGGTAAAGAAAAACAAACAAGATGTGTGCACGCATACCTTCACAAACTGTAAAATTTATCTCTGTCCTCTATTCCCTGCATCTTTCTCCCTCCTCTGACATCTTAACAATCCTAATATTTGCCTATTGTTACACAAAATATGCACCAGTAGATATAACATATGAATTTAAGAAAAAAAAAAAAAACAAGAAAAAAATGCTTTACTGCTTTTCCTTGAAAGCACAATGACACAAGGCATCTTTGGAGAGAAGAAGCTGCCACAATCCTATGCCTCCTCGTACCCCCTACTGGCTGTGTAGGCTTGTCTGATCTAGCCCTCTGGATGTGAAAAAACTAGAGCAACAGGGAGAAACAGAAATGTAAAAGAGTTAATTATACAAATTGCTGAGTGTGCCCAGGAAAAACATATTACATTTGTAACTGCGTTTACAGTGTACAAAGCACTTTCCCAGAGTCCTCCTAATCTAACAACAGTCCTGAAACCATCACTATTTACAATGCAGAAACTGAAGGAACAGTAAATGACATGTCCTATACCATACAGCTAATACCAGGCATGTCTTGGCATTGAACTAGAGATGTCTGGGCCTAGGCCAAATGTTGTTTCCAGGACTCTGCAGCAAACTCTACCAGCTAGGTACCTATAGCCTCCCCTAACCTGCCTTCTGTCTCCTGAGCAGAAGTGTTTATACCTCAGTTCCAGCATGCAATAATCATAACAGGTAATAAGCACCTTGGAGAAACACCAGCTGCATCCAAAAGAGAGCCTGGTTCTGATAATTCTGCTTCACTAACTTCTAGAAGAAAGAGAATGAACAGCTTAGGTGAACATTTAGATGAAATTAGAAAAAAAAAAAATGTTAAGGGAGTTGAGTATTTGTTAAAGGTCCTTGAACATGCAATTCTAAAAGAAAAGGAAGCTAGCGAAAGACACTGGGCTCTTCCAGAACTGGAAAGAGCTTAGGACCTGAGATACAAAGATCTAGAACCAGGGAAACCAGAAAACTTCGCATACAAAGTTCCATGTGCTGCACTGGGCTCTCAGCCCACACATATGCCTAATTCTACCTCTTGGCTCTCCAGTCTTCTTCACAGACTGTGCTCGGTGCCTGGGGCCTTTCCAAGAAGAAAGGTGTTACAGTGTGAGGCTCTGATGCCAGTCATGTTGGACTGCCCCTGCTAACACAAGAGTGTTGCAGAGAAGAAGAGGATGTCTGGTGGGCCCCAGGGACCAACCCCTGGCATAGGCTACTGTAGATGCAGCGTGAACATGCTGGGGTCAGCAGGGCAGCCAGGGCTCTATTAAAATTCTAGGCCAGTTGGCACAAAAGAGAGAGAATAAGAATAGGGTGTCAGTTGGAGCCCTGCTCACTGAGGTGGCCTGTGGTTTTAAATATCATGCAAATGCTGACAAGTCTCAAAGGTATATTTTCAGCCCAAACCTCACTTCCTAGCTCTACACTCACTAGATGATATCACACATTTGGATATATCATATTATCTCAAACTTAATTTGTTTAAAATGAAATCCATAACCCATTCCTCTCACCAAGCATCCACCAGTTGCTCAGGTGAGAATCTGGGATTTGTCCCTGAGTTTCTCTCTCCTTCTCACTCCCACAGTTAGTCCATCACCATGTCCTATTTATGCTCCCAAATTCATTTACCTCTTTTCACCTCCAAGGCCATCTCCCTAGGCCTAGCCCCCACCTCCTCCTACCTGAATCCTTGAAATCACATCCTTACTGGTTTTCTGGCTTCTATTGTGCTCTGACAAGAAAGCCAGAATGGCCTTGCCAAAGCTCAACGCAGACTGTCGTTCCTTGGCTCTAAATCCTCCAATGGCTTCAGAACAGAATAGAAACTCGAATGGGGCCAGCAAATCCCTGTGGGCTCCAGCTCCAGCTGTCACCAGCCTCACTTCAAACTTCTTTTTCCCTACTTACATTCCAGCCCCTTCTTCTCCTGTGACACCAAACCCCTTCTGACTTCAGGGTCTCTACACTGTTGTACCCTCTCCCTGGAATTCCTCCTTCTCTCCTACCTTTTGTGGGGCTATTTCCTTCTTATCCATCCAGTCTCAGCATAAGTGCCATCTCCTCAGACCTTCCCAGAGGCCTTTCTTCACCATCAAAAGATGATCCTTCCTGTTAGCCTCTCTCATAGAATCCAGCTGTTTTCTTTCCTAGCAAATGTCATAATTTGCTAATATATGCTGATTTGGTTTTCTTCTTTAAAGTTTGACTTTCCCTGTAGACTTCAAGCTTCATGAGGGGTGAGACCATGTCTGTTATGTTTATCCGTATATCCTGAGAGCCCAGCGGAGTGCCTGGTATATAATAAAGGGTCAATAATAGTTATTGAATTAATAAATACATTTAAAATAAATACATAAAATAAAAATAATGACAACTAATTTGTCACTTGTTCTCTCAAGAGAGCTTCTGCCCAGACCACACCCAATCCCTGCAATTCTTGATCTTTCTCAGTTCGCCATTGGCTCTGAGCAGTACATGCAGTTTAATGCTACATCAGGATGAGTATGCAAAGAGAAGCAAGAAAATCCCTCCCTTGATCGTGAGCCACAGCCCTTCGTATCAGTCCTTCCTTCCCTGCTTTCCTCCTTTATTAATTTAATAGATGAGCTCATACATAATAAACATAATCATAACATAATAGTAGCTACATTTATGGAACTTCTACAATTTGTTGGGCACAGTCCTTTATCTGGATTTTCTTATTTGATAATCTGTGGAGCCCTATAATGCAGTCACTTGTATTTGTTCTACTTTACACAGAAGAAAATCAAGGCTTGGTGAATTAGGTTACCTTCTCTAGGTCAGATATTAGTAACTGGCAGAGCCAGGATATCTGTTTGGTGCAGTAAGTCTAATGCTTCAACCAATAAACCACACCACTTTCCAAATGTTCACTGCTATTCAATGGACTTTAAGATTCAACCAACAACTATCGAGCCCCCACAGATAAACCAAGCATTGTGCAAAGTGTTTGTGTGTATCTTCCTATCTTATCACCACAACAACCTTGTAAGATGGGTCTTTATTATTCTCATTTTTGCAGAAAGGAAACTGAGATCAGGATTGTTGAATCACCTTCATATGGTTCTTTATGGAATATCAGGATTTGATGCAGGAAAGAAGCAGGCAGAACCAGGACTTGTGCATGCACACACTACAATCAGTGGAGTATAGCCTATTGGATTAAATCACTCCCAGAGAAGCCCTGTTGATCTTATACCTCAAGAGTGGCTTGGGAAAGCCATGGGACAGGGGAGAGGGCTTGAGTTTTGGAGTAAGACAGACGTTCATTTAATTCTTTGTCCCTCACTAACTGGGTGGCCTTGTGCAATCTACCCAACTCTCTGAGCCTCTGGCACCACTGAGAAAAAGGGTCCTGGTACCAACATCACGGAGATTTTGTAGAAGTTAACTAAAATCACAGAAAGAAAGCCCTTAATGCAGAGGTCAGCACATGGTAGGTTCTTGGTAACCTGCTTGGTATTTTTAACTTCCTGCCCACTGGGTTCTCAGGCCCAGGAGAGGAGACACTATAATTAGGCTATTCTGCTGTGGAATTCCTCAGAGCCTCATGCCTGTCTTTTTTCCTCCAATTGTCTCTCCCTTCCTTTCCCACCCACAATTTGAAACTGACTTTTCTGTCTGCAGGAAATGTGTTAAATGAGACAATGTTTGTGTTAGCGCCTTGTTTCATGAGCCTTGCTGGCATGTTCCTCTCTTCTGGTCCTTGGGGAATGTCTGAAATGTGGTCAGGTGTGCCTGCTGACAGTCTCACAGGCACGATGCACACAGTTAGAAGAAGAGAATTTCATTAGCAAAAAATAATATGAGAGGGATGTATTTATATGAGCACAGATTTTAGAGAAACAGGTTTGGGTCCACGTCCCAGCATTGTTACTGGCTGTGAGCCTGAGGCTGTGTTATGTACTACCTCCAAATGTCAGTCTCCTTGTCCACAAAACTTCTAGGATTCTTATTCTCATTAGAATAATGACAGACAATGTTTTGAAACATCTAGGACAATGTTAGACCAGTTGTAGGTGTTTAACATTGTACATGGATTATTTTAGAGTATCTAACCGTGCTTGGTATCTAAAACAGGGATTGATAAATAACAGCTGGCCCACCGGCCAAATCCAGCCTACCACTTGTTTTCATAAATAAAGTTTTATTGAGACACAGCCACGCCCACTTGGTTACATATTGTGGCTGATCAGTGAAGGTTATGGTTGCTTTCTCACTTTAATAGAAGAGTGAAGTAGCTGCAACAGAGACCACGTGTCCCACAAAGCCTAAAGTTTTTACTCTCTAGCCCTTTGCAGAAAAGATTTGATCCCTCATCTAAAACATGCTCTGTGAATGCCTGGCACACAGCTGATGCTCAATAAATATTGGTTGAATGCAATATGCCTCTACTTCCTAATACCAGACAGGAAGTCAGTTGGATGTGGAAATTATCTTCAACAAACTCACCCCAAATCATAGATGCCCTCACTTATGTGCTTCGTTGAAATTGTGGGTATTTCTTATTATCATCATTTTTGGGCAGATGCTCACTAAGCTCACACTCAGTCACTTCCACATTTCCTGGACACCCTGTATAGAGTTACCTTGATACCTCCTGGATCTCCAAGTGCCTGAGCCTCCTCAGCTCATGCCCACAGTTCAAATCTCAGAGCCTTAAAGGAAGGGACAAGAGAGAAAACACTAGACTTTCTGTTTTTAGCATGCCACCTTTTCTTTTTCTTAATATCTTTCTTTTCTCTCTGGCTTCTTCTCTCTAGCCTCTTCTCTCATCAGCCAAAAATTCTCTTCAGGTTTCTCTTTGAGTTTCTCTTCATCATCCAAGCTGACCACCCTTCCTCCAGCATTGATTCCTGCTGCTGACAAGCTGTTGATTTGGTTTAAAAAAAATCACCTTTGGTAACTGGAGGAAAACTTTAAAAATCTGCTCACTTCCTTACTATCAACCTCTCCCCATTCTTCCTGAAGCACGAAGGCTGCTGTAGACCCTGGGGTACAATGACCACGACAGGCACAGAGACCTCTCAGTAGCTGCCCAGTTAGTGTATCAACGGGATTAAGTTCATCTGCATTAACAGAGTACCAAAATAATCATGGCTTACCCATGATAGAAGCCTATTTTCCTATCATGGTAAAAGCCTGGAGATGGGCAATCTAGGGTTGCTCTGCCCTACAAAGACTTCAGGAATCCAAGTTTTCTCACCTTGCCACGTTTCCTCCCTAGAATGGAGACCTTTGTCTGTTCACCGTACAAGACGGTGGTTCAAGTTTCAGCCACTACAGTCTCATTCTAGATAGCAGAATAAAGAAAGAAACGGAGACAAGGCGCAAATTGCATGCATCAATTTTTTTAAGGATGGTTCCCAGCAGCTGCCACCTGACACATCTGCTAATATCTCCTAGGTCACATGGGCACACTCAGTTGTAAGGAAATCTGGGAAATAGAGCATTTATTTAAGTGGTCATATGCCCAGATGAAAATGGCAGGGGGAGGTATTTAGAAAGATGGGGAGAACAAATAAGACAGCAGGGAAAAACAGTGAGTATGCATCCCTTAGGATTGTTTTTAGCTACAAATAACCAAAACCTAGTCTTCAGTGGCTTAATCCGTTAGAATTTTTGTTCTTTAATTGTAGAGAAGTCCAGAGATAGGGAGCCCAAGGTTTGACTTAGCAGTTCACTGTGTCATGCAGGACCCAGACTTCCACCTTCCTCTTCCGTATGCTGGCTTTATTTCCATAGGCAGTGGTCTTACAGGGCAAGATGGCTGCTGCAACTTCAGGAAACATATCCTCATGCTCTGCTTCAAAGGTAAGAGGGAAGAGGCAGTGGAAGAGGGTTTCTGCTTCTGATGCTCTTTTTTCTCCCTATCCTTCTCCCCCATCCCAGGAAGTCCCTAGAAGTTTCCCCTTCCATCTCCTTTGATAGCCTTTCTCTCATGCCCACCCCAGACCAATAAGTAGCAAAAGGGAATGAGATTGCTTGCATGACGTGCTGCCTGAACAAAATAGGACTCGGTTAGCAAGCAAGAAAAAAAGGAAACCACTTGTGAGTAGAAATACAATAGAATGATCCACTATCTGAGACGGAGACAAACAGTAATTTTTTCCCTCCTGCCTTTAGGTGCATGATAATTAGATTCTTCCTGGATAAAAGGAAAGGAATTAATTGAATTTGGATCATATTCTCAACCTTCTTATAGCTGCTATTTGTTATCAACATGTTTTGTATCATTTCAAAATCCAGAAGAAGTAAAATCTGCACCATAAATCTTTAGGCTTGAGCTTTCAGTTCAGTACTCTGCAACGTGCTGCCTCCACAATGCTCAGAGCTATTTTCAGGTGAATGTTCTGGACAGAAAAAGCAACTTCCTAAAAATAATTTTGCAGTGGCAATCTTGTATCTCCTAGAAATGATGCACCCTCTCTTGTTGATAGGGTCTGCAATCCTATGGCAGGGCCATCAGCCCTAACCAGACTGCTGGTGATAATGAGATTAAATTCCTCTCCACTGAAAATAGTCCTCACCATTACATCAGAGCTCATACAGCACTTTCTGATGTTACCAATCTGAGTATGACATTTGAAAAGCCACAGTGGATGAACCACATCTGGATTTGCAATGTAAAGATGGAGACTTAGCATGACACATAACTCGGCTCACTCAGATTTCATCCAGATTCTTCCATTAGACTGAAGAAAAGGGAAAATGATATCCCTTGGGTCTCCACCAGGTGGTAGGTGTTTTATAAGTATTGTTTATTAAGGTTCCATAATCATAAATAAAGTTGGTCTTGTTTCTGCCTGCAACTTGCCTGCAACTCCCCTCACAGGCTGGACAAGAATGGAAATGGGTGGCTTAGAGCTTGGGGTCTGGTACTCTGAACTCCAGAATTGGAAAGAACCAAAGGGTGTACACAAGACAAATTCCTTAACAACACAAAGAGTCCTGGCCTAAGAACCCAACAGTACTGCAGAGAAAGGGAAGAAATCATAGAAAAACTCTATAGATTAGTTTGCATAAACAAAGCTCAAGGGCACATATGGTGTAAGAGTAGCCTTAAAGATTTAGTTGGGGAAACAATTATTACCATTTCACAGGGGGCACCTGAGGTTCGTTGAGGTCAGATACATTACCCCAGATAACACCATTAGCAGGTGGCAGAGCTGGTATCTGAACTCCGGCTTAGTACTGGTCCCAAATTACTACTCTTTCCACTGTACCACACAGCTTCTCTAAATGTGAGAGGAGCCACCTGGATGGGATACTGAAAGACCTTGCTCCTGATGCTGGACCCTTAAGGCTGCAGGTGTAGCCACTACCTGAGCAGTAGAAATATAGCTCTTTGTCCCCTCTTGGTCCTGGCTCATTTCCTTGCCTTCACTGTCCCTGGCGTCCCATAGCTGAGTCCTCTGATTCTTCTACCTACAAGATCAAGGTTAGTCTCAACAGAGACAGGAAGCATAACTAAGACTGTAAGTCTCTAGAATTGTATTAAAAGCTGTATTCTGAGGATTCTTTTAGTGACAAGTTACCAAAACCAAACTTGATCCAACGTGGATTAAAATAGTGATTCATTGGAAAACCACTGGGGTAGTCAAAGCAAGGGAAGGGCAACAGGGCAGCTGGGCCTCAGGGACACCTGGACTCAGGGACACAATCACCACAGCATTCTCCTTCCCTCTCCTGTCATACAACTTCTAAAATCATTGGAATCTATAGAGTGCTGTGTTTTTGTATGCTAATGTTAACTGACAGCTTCAGGGAGGGGCTGGTCATCCAAGACAGAAGCAGGTTTAGAGGGTTGGGACTTTTAGTCCCACTTCCAACCTCCTGGGAGAGGAGGGAGGGTGAAGGTTAAGTTAATTACCAATGGCCAATGGTTTCATCAATCATGCCTACATAATGAAGCCTCCATAAAACCCCAAGAGGACAGGATTCGGAGGGCTTCTGGATAGGTGAATACTTGTAGGTTCCTAATGTGTGCGTGCCCAGGGAGGGCGTGGAAGCTCCATGCCCCTCCCCCCATACCTCAACCTATGCATCTCTTCATCTGTGTCCCTTGTTATGTCCTTTATATTAAACCAGTAAACCTAAGTAAGTACTTTCCCGAGTTCCATGACTTGCTCCAGCAAATTAATCGAACCCAAAGAAGGTGTCATCGGAACCTCAACTTGAAGTTGGTTGTTCAGAAGTTTCAGAGGCCCAGACTTGCTATGAGTGTCTGAAGAAGGGATGGGTGCATCTGACACTGCAGGTAGATAGTGTGGGAATTGAATTGAACACCCAGCTGGTATGCACTGCTTGGTGTGTGGGGAAAAACCTCCACACATTTGGTCACAGAAGTTTTCTGTATTGATGATTGTTGTAGTGGTGTGAGAGCAGAGGAAAAATGTGGTTTGAGGGTTTTTCCTGAACAATTTAGACTCTGAAATGATGTCACCTCCCTGATTCTAAATATTGGTAATTTTAACAAATATCATTTCGTTTAACTGATGTTTTCTATTATTTTTCTCTTTTCTATTTCACAGATTTTCGTTCCAATATTTATGATACTCTTTCTTCCGCTTACTTCAAGTTTAATTTGTTCTTATTTTTTTCTAGTTTCTTATGACGGAAGCTAAGCTCACCTTTTCAAATATACACATTTAGTGCTATGAATTTTTCTCCAATCACTGCTTTAATGGCCTCCTACAAATTTTGATATGTCAGTTTTTTAATTTTCACTCAACTCAAAATACATTCTAATTTCTCTTTTTGATCTCTTTGAGTTATTTAGGAGTGTGTTACTTAGTTTCCAAATATTTGCAGATTTTCCAGATGTCTGTCTGTCATTGATTTCTAATTTAATATTTTGTAATCAGAAAACACTTGGTATGCTTTGAAACTTTGTAAATTTAACAAAACTTGTCTTATGGCCCAGAATAATATTGTCCATCTTGGTAGTCTCTATAGGCACTTGAAAAAAAATGTGTGTATTCTGGTTGTTGAGTAGAATATTCTATAAATGTCAGTTAGGTTAAGTTGGTTGGTTGTGTTGTTCAGCTCTCCTATATTCTTACTAATTTTCTGTTTGTTTTTTCAATGACTGAGAAAGAATGTTACTGAGATTTCTATTATTGTAAATTGTGTCTGAAATTCTGTTTTTGCTTCTTGTGTTTGAAGCTCTGTTATAAGGTACATAAACATTTAGGTTTGTGAATGACTTTCATGAATGACTTCTTTATCATTATGATATTCTTTGCTCTAAAATCTACTTTGTCTAACATTTAATACAGCCACTCACTCCAGGCTTTTTTTTTTTGCTAATGTCAGCACAATATTAACTAGCATTGTTTGACTAGTGGTAGCACAACTTTTTTCCATCTTTTTACTTTTAGCCTATTCATATCTTTATATTTAAAATGCATTTATTTTAAATAGCATTTAGCTGTGACTTGCTCTTTTTATCCAGTCTGACAACCTCTATTTTATTTTATTTAGTTAGTTATTTTTGAGACAGTCTTTCCCTGTTGCCCAGGCTGGAGTGCAGTGACGTGATCTCAGCTCACTGCAACCTCCACCTCTTGGGTTCAAGCAATTCTCAGGCCTCAGCCTCCCAAGTAGCTGGGATTACAGGCGCCCACCGGCACGTCTGGCTAATTTGTGTATTTTTAGTAGAAACGGGGTTTTGTCATGTTGGGCAGGCTGGTCTTGAGCTCCTGACCTCACGTGACTCACCCACCTTAGCCTCCCAAAGTGCTGGGATTATAAGCATGGGCCACCATGCCCAGCCTGACAATCTCTACTTTAATGGGAGTATTTAGATCATTTACATTTAATTGGTTATTGTTATTAATTGTAAGTCTGTCATCTTACTGTTGGTTTTTTAAATTTATTTATCCCATCTGTTCTTTGTTTCCTTCATATTCTGATATTTATTAGGGAAAGGATTCTTTTTTTATGATTTCACTTTATCTTCTTTTTTATTTATTAGTTATAAATGTTCTATTACTTTAGAGTTTATATTTTACATCTTTAAGCTATCATAGTCTACCTTCAAGTAATATGATGCTCACTTCAAGCATAGTGTAAGAACTGTACAATCAGTCACTTCAATTTATTCCTTGCTGGCCTTTATGCTAATGTTGTCGTGCATTTTCCAGGGTAGCTGGTGGGAACAGGCACTACTTCCAGCCTGTGCTGGCACAAGGCACTTTTACCTCTAATCTGTTCAGGTAGTTCTTTCCTCAGTCTTGGGTAGTTTTGTTACACTTTTGCCGTGATCTATAGTTTGGTGAATATTTGAGAGGGACCCTCCACAGATCTCTGGGGCTTTCCTTTTGGGCAGATCCCCCCCATTTTTAGTCCCTTATCCTGCAAACTCTAGCTATCTTGGTCTCCCTAAACTCTCAGCTCTATCCCCTCAACTCAAGGAGACTTTCAGGTTTCATCGTTGTTCTTCTTCCTGCTCCGTGGCTGGAAATCCTCTCAGGATGTAAGCTGGGACTCACCTCATCTGCTTTCTGTCTGTCAGGTACCACCACTTTGCACTGCCTAAGGTCCAATATCTTGTAAACTATTGTTTTTTAGACTTTGTCTAAGACTTTCTAAAACTTCATTTGTTTGTTTGCTTGTTTTGGTTTATTCTGTCAGGAGGGTAAATCTCATCTCTGTTATCTTATTCGATTGGAAGCAGAAGTCTAGTATCCAAATGGAAATTTTTTTGAAGTAAAAAATACCATTATTAAGATTAAAACCTGAAGGATGTGTTAGAGATCAGGCTATTTGTGGCTGAATAGAGAATTTGTTGTCTAGAGGATAAATCTAAGGAGAATACCCACAGGCAGTACAGAAACATAAAAATGCTCACAATATGAAGGAGAGGTAAAGGATTTTGAGGACAAAATGAGAAAGTGCAACATTTACCTAAAAGGAGTTCCAGAAGAAAAAGTAAAGAGGAAATGAAATATTAGAAAAAGAGAAAAAAATAAGATTGACCAAGAACATGAATTCTCAGACTAGAAAAGTTTACAAGCAGAATAAATAAATCTACACGTAACACATTGTTGTAAAACCACAGGGTACCAAAAACAAAGAAAACCACCCTAGCAACCAGAGAAGGAAGATGGAGGGTTCGCAGAAATATTTATTCTGATGATAGCCTTTTCCACAACAATAGATTGGTATAATGTGATAGAATAGCCAAGGGAAAATTCATTCTTAATCTGAAAGTCAGCTATAGAAGTAACCTATACTCAGCTAAGTATCAGTCAAGAGTAAGAGCAAAATAATGACATTTTTTAAGCAAAACACAGGAGAATCTGTCACTCAGGGATTTTTCCCTGAATTAACCAGAGAGATACTTTAGGAAGAAGAAAATTAAATCCAGAAGGAAAATGTAAGATACAATAGAGTTGGAATTAATACGACAAAATGTAAACTTCTGTTTGATCTTGGTAGAGGTTGTGAGGGTGTCTAAAATACTTCCTATGCTTTTTGTATGTTTAAAATATTTTAATGCAAAAGGAAAAGAACTCTGGAGAAAATGATATAACGAAAGCCAATCTAGGACAGTGTTACCGTGTAAAATATTTAAAGTAAAGTAGGATGAGGACAGAAAATTACTCACAGTTTTCCGAGATGAAACCCACTGGTAGGCTTGACAAGAGCAGATCTATGACTTTGGCCTATGACTGGAGTCAATGAGAAGTCAGGTAGAAGTGCTGTGACTGATCTTCCATGCATTGCTACCTGACCAGAATTACCAGAGCTTCTCTGTGTGATATACAAATGTAAGTTGACCCACCACTCATCACCTCCCAAATTTAGCAACTTATCTACAGCCAGTCTGTGGCTCCTCTTTGCCTAAAAGACAAAGTTTGAACTTCATAGTCTAACACACAAAGTGTGTTAGCTCCTGCCCACCCTGGGAGAGTTAATGTAGACCCACATGTCTAAGAAAAAGTTAGTAGAGACCCATATATCTAAGAGTTAATGGAGACCCAGATGTCTACATTGATCTCCTGGGTTGGAAATGCAATTGCCTGCTCAAACTTATCTAGCTTTTTTGAATTTCTGTACACTCACTTTAGCTCCCATCTTGTCTGTCTTAGCGCTTCCATCTCTTCAGCCATCTTGGGTCTCCTGGTATTAGATTTGACTCAACCTATTATCCATTATATTCAGTCCTGTTTTCTTTTCTAGATAGAACCTGCCTTCCTGCTTATGATACCTTTCCCACACAGACTGTATTCCACGTGTGTTTTGTGTTTTCCAGAGTCCCAAACCTGATGTTCTTGGCACATCTACATTCTGGTGCAACCAAAACCCTAACAAAAACAGAATTCTCCCTTCAGTATCTCTTCTGGCTGTTTGTTCTGCCTGTTCTTAAATACCTGCAATAATAGGGAGCTCCACAACTTTAAGGTACCAGGCTTCATTCAGGACAACTCAATTAATTTTAATTGATTAATCAATTAAATTAAAAATAAATTAAATTAATTAAATTAAATTAAAAAATAACCAATTAATTTTAATTGATAAAATTAATATTTTACCTCTTACCATGAATAAATCGTGTCTTAAGGAGGAGGAAGAAGTGGGTTTTCACTCCAGGGAGAAGGTGTGGTGGTAGCACCAGCCACAGTCCTGAGGACCAGTACAGATCATTGGTTCTCAACCGGGAGTGATTTTTCTCCCATGAGACATTTGGCAATGTCTGGAGACACGTTTGTTTATCACAACTTGATGGGAGAGGTGAAATGCGATTAGCATCCAGCATGATGCTGCTAAACATTATAAAATGCATGGGACAGTCCCCCACAATGAAGAATAATGTTTCCTACAGAGGAGAAGCGTTGTATAGCTGAGGAGGGACTCCAGTAGCGGCTTTACAGTCTTCAGGCCGCTGGATGGGCATATTCTTTCACAGGCCCTCCATGAGCAAGGTGCTAACATGAGCGGACACCCTCATGCTAGTGTTTGTAGGCCAATTCACTCATTCTCTATGAGTGAGAGAGTCTACTCGAGGAACAAATCATAAGCTTGCTTTCTGGCGAGAAGCCAAAGCAAAGGGAGGCAATTTCATTAGAGTCAAAGCCAGAGCTGCAAGAGGCCAGACACACCAGGTTTTGGTTGGATTCTCCAGAAGCAGATCCTGAGATAAGAACCTGATAAGGGAGAGCAGGGAGGAAGCCAAACAAGGGAGCTGTCTCAGGCAAGATCCCACAGAAGATAGTTTCAGCTTGACCCCCCATGGGAGCTCTGGCATGTATGTTTTGCTCTGGAGCTCAGGTTACACCTCAGGAAAGGGAATGGGCTCAAATTCTCCCACATTCATTAGCCATGGGTTAAGGGCCATGATGGAGAAGTAAACTCCTAGGAGCTTCCAACCTTCCCTACAGGTGGCCTAAGTGGGCTCCAGCAGCCTGGGGCAATCCTCCGTAAAAACGTTGCAGGTTGCAGGTGCTGGCTGTTGGAAGTGAAGATATACCACAGATAGGGAGCACGTAAAAATGGTTAAAAGAGATCCTGAGGGGATCTGTGTGGATCACTGATGTTGTCTGCTGCACACTTATTTCAGCTGAGGCTGCAGGCCCAACCTCACCAGCAGTCATTTATGGAGTGCCTCATAGGTCCCAAGCACAGCTGCCAGGGACGCACCCTTTTTAGCCATCGCTCTGTACTCCATCATCTCTAGGTATGGATGCCGTAATTGCTAGCTTGGAGCCTGCGTTTGTTTCATTCCAGTCCTCAACTTATGCTTGTGTCTGGTTTCTGTGTTTCTTACATCTTCATTATAGTGCATTTACTGGTGTAATCCAGATGTCAGTAAATCAGTGTCAAACTCCCAAATCCGTGCCCTGTGGAAAACTATGAAGAATTCCCTCTGCCTCCACCAATATTGCCACAATTGCTGGGGCTTCCTTATGATCCCTTCTGCATCTGGAATTTGCTTTAAATATTCCATCTTGATTCAACTTGGACATCAAATCAAGCTCCTGTACGTACTTCCACAAAGAGCCCACTGACGCCCAAAGTTGAACAGGGATTTTGG
This sequence comes from Colobus angolensis palliatus, assembly GCF_000951035.1. Classification (NCBI taxonomy): domain Eukaryota; kingdom Metazoa; phylum Chordata; class Mammalia; order Primates; family Cercopithecidae; genus Colobus; species Colobus angolensis. Next base: position 662,294 of record NW_012116389.1, read on the forward strand.
CTAAACTAACTGAAATTTCCAGGAGTGCAGAAAGAAGTTAGCATCATAGAGAGCACAGCCTATGAGGATTTTGCTGGCTCCTTCTCTTCTCTCACTAATTGTCTCCTACGATCCAGATAAAGTCCTCTTCTGGGTTCTGCACAGCGGGTTAGTAAGCATCTTCTGAGGCTTACGCTTGCCCTTGGGCTTCCAGCACCACCTCAGTGGTTCATCATTATATTTCTTCCGTATAAATACAATGCTCTTGCCAAGAGGAATTATGTGGAATAACAAGACTTCCTTCCACAAGACTTCGTTTTAAACAGATTGCTTTTTAATTTATGTGCTTTATTCTGGTATATTCCTGCCTGTCCCTTCATTCATTTATTTCCTTACTTACTAACTTACTTATTTTCATGTCTCACTTATTGATTGAGACACGTTTCTTATAAACAACTTGCATTTGGATCTAATCTGGGAGTCTTTGCTTTTATTGTATTCATTATTATATTTATTGTGAAGATTGATGTGTTTGCTCTCGCTTCTTTCATCTTAGTTTATGCCTCGTTTTTTAGGCCTCTTTGCTTCTTTTCTTCCTATCTTTTGCCAAATGTCTTTTGTTTATTTGCTGTTTTTACCCTAGTGATTTCAAAGTCATGAATTCTATTTTTGCTGGCTTCATGGTTATCCTTACAGCTCAAAAAATATTTGATCTCATATTCTTTTATGCAAGACCTTTTGACGCTCTCCATGAAAAATGAGATCTCTGTATAGTTCCATTTCTTTCCCACCTATGTACACCTCCAACTTCTCAAGATTTTTTAGTATAACCTTGACTTTTAAATCCAAGTTATTCATACTGTTACATTTTAAATCTCTTTCTTTTTAAAATTATTTTTAAATTTGTATTTTTTCATACACAATTAAATATCCTTATTTATACAGTAATTCTGACTTTAAGCTATATCATTGCTCAACACATTTCTTTCTTTCTTTCTTTCTTTTTTTTTTTTAGACAGAGTCTCACTCTGTTGCCAAGCTGGAGTATAGGGTGCGATCTCGGCTCACTGCTCCCTCCACCTCCCAGGTTCCAGCGATTCTCCTGCCTCAGCCTCCTGAGTAGCTGGAATTAAGGCACGTGGCACCACATCCAGCTAATTTTTGTATTTTTAGCAGAGACGGGGTTTTACCATGTTGACCAGGCTGGTCTCAATCTCCTGGCTTCAGGTGACCCACTCGCCTCCACCTCCCAAAGTGCACATTTCTTTTCCATCCTATTTTCCTCATCTTTGAGTTCTTTGTCATGTTTGTCTCTAATATCACTAGAGTGCTTTTTGAGAAAACAGAATTAAGAAAGGAAGGGAGTTGCGCCCTTTCAGAGACCTTGTCTGGCTGGGAAGTTCTCTCCATTTGCCTCAGCTCAGAATTGTTCAGTTGCCATCTGTAACATTGCCCCATTTACCTCTGATTTGTGTTTGTTTGTTTGTTTGTTTGTTTTTGAGACAGAGTCTCTCTTCCTCACCAGGCTGGAGTGAAGGAGCATGATCTCGGTTCACCGCAACCTCCACCTCCCAGATTCAAGTGATTCTCCTGCCTCAGCCTCCCAAGTAGCTGGGACTACAGGAGCATGCCATCATGCCCAGCTAATTTTTGTATTTTTAGTAGAGACAGAGTTTCATCATGTTGGCCAGGATGGTCTCGATCTCTTGACCTCATGATCTGCCTTCTCGGCCTCCCAAAGTGCTGGGGTTACAGGCGTGAGCCACTGTGCCCAGCCTTCCTCTGATCTTTAGAGTTGCAGAAAATAAGTCAGTTGTTAGCTTGATCTTTTTGTTTGTTTTATCTGCATGGTTACATGTAAGATTTGTTTCCCTTATTCTTAAAATTTTTTAAACTTTCTAGAATATTTCTAAGTGTGCTTTTTTTTTACATTACTGTCTCAGATACTTAGTAAATCCTTTTAATCTGAAGATTCTAGTCTTCTTTACCTCAAGAAAATGGCTCTTATTATACCTCCTGAATTCATTTTTCGTGACTTTTATCTTTTTTTCTCGTGATCTCAATCTTTTTACACTTACAAAAAACTTTTTTACATTTCTGAATAATCAGATAATTTATCAAACCATCCTTCAAAATCAATGAGTCTCTTTTCTACCTTATTCACCATGCTATTCATGCTGTCCAGGACGGTTTTCTAAATTAAGGAATTCATGTTTTTCATCAGAAACCAATCTATCCTGATCTCAGATTTCTCCCTTTTCATAAGTGCATTGTCCCCTTGAATCTTGCTGAGAATACAAATTAGAGGGTTTTGTTTTCTGTGGATGCAGTTCCCTGGTTGTTCCCAAGGTTGCAACTTGCCTGAGAGCCTGCCAGTCTCCAGCCCCTGCTAGGGCTGCTTGTGTCAATCAGGGCTGCCATTGTCCACAGCAGATGGAAAAATCAACTGGGGAGAGAACCATGCAGTAGGAGGATTCACTGTGAATTGAAAGCTTCACCTCACAACACTCAGCAACCTCACATTTTACGGAGTCTTCCAAGGCTTTCTTAGGACCACTGGCAACTTTAGGCACGCCCATTTCATTAACTGTGATGGTCAAGCCATGTGAGTGCTGGTGGTGACCACCATAACCACTCACTACACATGGTACACACTAATATGCTTTGTTCATTTGTTTATGCATTCATTCAACAAATCTTTCTTGAGCACCTCTTTGTACCAAGCTCACACTGAATATATGATGGTATATAAAGATCTACTCTATAGTGTTTTTATTAGAGTCAGGAGACAGACAATGTACAATGAATAGATGATATAAAAGAGTTGTAAGTACTATCAAGAAAAAAAATCCAAGCCAAAATGTTAGAGAAAGAAAGGTTGTTATTTTTAGTAAGCATGCTCTGGAAAGACCTTTCTTAAGAGGTTTATTAGAGCAGAAACTGGGAGAAAGTGAGGGAGTAAGCTCAGCAGATATTTGTGGGAAAAGGAGTACAGGCAGAGGGGACAGCCAGTGCAAAGGCCCTGAGGCAGAATAGTAATTAGACTTTCTAAGGAAAAACAAAGAGGCCAATGTGACTGAGGCTACACGGGTGAGGCAGAGCAGGGCAGGGGGATGTTCTGAGGGGCAGCATGCTACATTGTGTTTGCTTTATGAGGAAGCCTTAAGGGCACCTGGGCCACACTTGGACTTCTTGTGAGAAGGCCCCACCATTCAAGATGCAAGGCATGTCCTTTGCCAATCAGGGACATGCTTTATTGCAAAAAGCATTTCAGCAACCCCAGCCCCAGCATGTGGGTTGACATTATTCCTGCTAAGTCACAGGCTTGACGTCTGCTGTGATGAGTTCTCTGGCCACCAAAGAGCTCCCTGCTGCAGCCTTTCACTAATGTCCAATGTGTTGGGCCAACTTCCCACACTCTGTTATCCATAAGCCTGTTCCTAAGCTTCTACTTTGTTGGTCTGAGCCCTGAACCTGCTGAGGGTCCACCAGAGCCTTTCTGTGGCAAGTGACCAGACGGCCCTGTCCACTGGGGCCTCTGCAACGCTTAGTTAGCCTGGTTAGGGGACTCATGTCTAAGTGTGTTAATCATACTCATACTTAGAGAACCACCTCCTGCCTCTGCTATTTTGGATACTCCTACTATTTGTCCAAAGTCTGGGTTGTCCTGGCAAGTGCCTGCCCCAGAGTCATGTTCCTGACCCCCATTCCCATTCTTTGCATTCTTCCCTAGCTCTATCTCCTCTCCAAGCCTGTTTTTGAGGTTTGTGTGTGTTTCACCCCAAGCCCATTTGAATTTTTGCAGCTAGGCACCTACCATTCTTACCTTACTCTACATTCAGGATGGGTTATGTAAAGGAATGAAATCATATCTAAATTTTTAATAAGCAAAGAAACTTGTAATTAAGGGAAAACAAAAGGTTGTTTTTCAAAGGAGAGTTACTAGGATTGAGCAACCATCTGCTTCACTCTGTCCCAACAGACCCAGCCACTGAATGACCTTTCTTAAAGGTCTAAGTCTTTCTGAAAGTTTTAGTTTATGCAATGCAGAGGTCATACATACCCTTAAGTTTCATAACTCTAATATCTGCCTGACACTACTGTTAACAAGAAGTTACAGTCTTTTCCAAACTATGTAGATCGATAAATATATATTGATTTATATCAAGATAGATTTATATCAAGAAATTCTTTCCTTGCACTCATTTTGCAGAAACCTATGTGGATTTCTCATCAAAATCTGTTGACTAGTCATGCTAAATGTGAGAATTCGTTCCAAACTGCCTGGAATGTTATCAGGTGCAACACCTGGATGAATTATAGGGCCAACATATCACAAAAACTGTCTTCTATAATTATACAGAGTTTTCCTGTGAAAATCATTCTTCAGTAGAGGAGTTATCCTTTCTACAGTTTATGAATAAACCAAATTGATGAAAGAAATTCTATTTCCTGCCACCCACCCACACCTATTAAGACACCTGTCAAATACGACCATCTACAACATCAAGCCACACAGTTGATAGCATTAATCGATCATCCTGTGGGCTGTATCTTAGAGAAACTAGCCCAGTGAAATGCAGGACCAGTATGGCAGGTGGCTCAGCAACATCTGATTCAGCATGAACTAGTTGACCTCGAATAGACCTTCCACTCTGATATTGCCAGTGGTAAGAATACGATATATTTGTAGAGACTCAGAAGTGTCTTCAATGACTTCATTGACCTTGTGTCATCTTCCAGACAGGATGGTCTTCATCAGGAGTCCAGTTGTCATTGAAGTGATTCAGCAATGGTTGCTGTTTGTGAAAGAACAAGACCTAAATCAAACAGCCTTGGATAGGCTTGAAATTCATGGCTTCTCTTTTGAGTCAGCCCACTGTGGATTATTAAAATCTAATCTTTGGTGCTATGAATAGCAGGTGCTTTGACCAGGTAACCTTAGAAGATGAATTGGCCCAGGATGTTATAAAATTCACAACCTAAGCAGCAATTTTTCAAAACTCTTTTTTGGTAGTAGAAGGAGCACAAATTATTAATATCCAACTTAAACAGCAGTAGTTCACAAGCTACAGATTCCATTTGTGAAATTTAAATCTCTGAGCAGTGACTGATGGTGCTTGGGAAAAGCGCACCTTCAGTAATACCACATGTTCAGCTGTCTTGCTCTTATTTAAATCAGGGACTGTGAGAAACTCTGATATGGCATATGTTTAAGTCCTGCTGACCAGCGATGTAAGCACAGTGGGGGCTAGAGGGGTCCTTATGACAGCAGTCATTTCCATTTTAGCAGCACAAGCCCATACCTCATGCAAAACCATCACGTGTTCCTCCAAACTGCAAGGGTCCCTCATATGCTCATAAACAGCTGTCTTTTCCTCTTCTCTGGCCTGTCACTGATGCTCACCAATGAGGAAGCCACTTAAGGGTAGTGCCCACCACTGTGTTTCTTCCAGGGGAACCCAATTGTCTTAGTTGGGTTTCCACAGAAGCAGAACCTAAGACAAGGATTCAACCACAATTACCTTGTGTGAGACACAATCCCAGGAGTAGAGAATAAAGTAGGGAGGGGAGAGAAGCAACAGATTTGTTATCAAGCCAATCACCATTGTTGGCACCTGAAGTTTAATCTCAATGAGAGACTCTTGGAAGCAATACAGAAAGCACACCTCAGAGTTGGCCCTCTGCCCTCAGGAGTATTTACATACCAGCTCCCATCAGTCATTAATTATTCAAGGACTATTGGGGTAGGGGTCTTAGTTCATGCCAGAGAAAAACCTTAGGCAACCGGAAGACAGGCTGGTATGCACTACAATGGTAAGGCCCAAGAGGATATGTGTGGGGAACCCGTAGTGTCTATCTCACCAATACCCACAATAAAGATGCCATTTCCTGGCTGTTCCCAAGCTGAGAAGACCAGGTGGACCACATTCCCTTCAGGCCTGACTGCACCAGTGTGCACATGTGCAAGCATGTCTGTAGGATACATTCCCAGAAGTGGAAGTGCCTATTGTGAAAAGTACATGTTTTTTAAAATTTTAAGATATACTGCCAAACTGCCTTCCAAGAAATATTCCCCAACTGATATTCTGGCCTACAGTGTAACTGAATTTCCTTTACCCTGCTTTGTAGGATATTGATATTTCCTATTGCTGTAAAATTTGTTATGCTGTAGTCTCACCTTATTGTTTCACTTTTAGGTTAAATTTACATGTAGTAAAATGTAGATATTTTATTGAACAGTTCTGTGAGATTTAACAGATGCATAGAATTATGTAACCACCACCACAATCAAGATTAAAAAACCCAGCTCCCCAAAAATAAAAATACACATTTGTTACCTCGTAGTCAACCTTTCCCACACATATGGCCCCTGGCAACCATTGATATGTTTTCTATTTATACAGTTTGGCCTTTTCTCAATGGTCATATAAATTGAATTATAGAATATATGACCTTTCAAGTATGTCTTCTGTAATGTAGCATAAAGCATTTGAGATACATTCATGTTGTTATGTGAATCAATATGTCATTCTTTTTTATTTACTGAGTTGGAAGTATTACAGCGTGTTTCTTCATTTACTCATTGAAGAATATATGTGTTCTTTCCAGTTTTTGATGATTATGAATACACATTCATGTACTGGTGTTTGTGTCAACATAGTTTTCATTTCACTTGGGCAAATACCTATGAGTGATATTGCTGGGTCATATGAAAACTTTGTTAAACTTTATAAGAAGCTGTCAAAATGCTTTCCAAAATGGCTATATCATTTTGCATTTGCACAAGCAAAATACGAGTTTCCGTTTCTCCACATTGTTATTAATAATGTTTCTTTTTCCTTCCTTCTTTCCTTCCTCCCTCCCTCCCTCCCTCCCTTCCTTCCTTTCTTCATTCTTTCCTTCTCTCCTTCCTTCCTTATTTTAAATTCTTTCTTTCTCTCTCCTTTCTTTTTCTTTTGCCATCCTAATTGTTGTGTAGGGGTATCTAATGATTTTAATTTGCATTTTCCTAATGATATATGCTTACTTGCTATCTATATATCTTGTTGGTAAAGTGTCTGTTAACTTCTTTGTTCATTTTTAATTGGGTTGTTTATTATCTTATTGTTGAATTTTAAGAGTTCTGAATATATACAGTAACTCTATCAGCTATATGATTTGCAAATATTCTTTACCAGTCTACAGCTTGTCTTCCAATTACCTTAAACAATGTTTCCAAAGAATGGAAGTTCTTAATTTTAATAAAGTCTAATTTATTATTATTCTTTTATGAATCTTGCTTTCTGTGGCATATTTAATAAATCTTTGCCTAACCCACATTCACAAAGATTTTATCCTCTATTTTCCTCTAGAGCTTTATAGTTTTGGAGTTTACATTTAGATCTATGATCAATTTTGAGTTGATTTTTGCTTATGGTGTGAGATACGGATCAAGGATTTTTGTTTGTTTGCATGTGGATGTCCAATTGTTCCCACATCATTTGCTGAAAAGACAATCCCTGTTCTATTAAATTTCCTTTGCAATTTTGTTGAAAATCAATCAAGCATATATCTGCAGGTCCATTTTGGACGTTATATTCTGTTTTATTGATCTTCATGTTTACTTTTGACAAATATCACACTCTGTATATCACCATAGCTTTATAATAAGCCTTGAAATCCAGTAGTGTGGGTCCTCTAACCCTGTTCTTTTTCAAAATCGTTTTGGCTCTTCTAGGTCCTTTGCATTTCTATGTACATTTTAGAATAGTTTGTCAATGTCTACGAAAAGCCTGCTGGGGTTTTGATTTGAAGTGCACTAAATATACAGATCAACTTGAAGATAACTGATATCTAAACTATGCTGAGAACTTCTAATTCATGAACACAGTACATTTCTATTTAGGAACCTTCTTTTATTTCTATCATCAGTTTTTTTTATAGTTTTCAGCATACCTGAATATATTTTGTAAAATTTGTACCTAAGTATCCACATTTTGGTGCTATTAAAAATGGTACTGTTTAAAATTTCAATTTTTCAGTTTTTCATTGCTAGTGTGTAAAAATATGGTTAATTTTTGTATATTGACCTTGTCTCTTGCAATGTCGCTAAGCTCTTTCATCCAAAAGTTTTTTCAAAGAAACTATCTTCTGTTTTATTTTAATACCTTTATACAGTCATGAGTCCCTTAACAATGGGGATACATTCTAAGAAATGCACCATTAGGCAATTTTATTTTTGTGCAACCATCATGGAGTGTATTTACACAAACCTAGATGGTGCAGCCTACTACATACTTAGGCTTTACGGTATAGCCTATCACTCCTAGGCGACAAACCTATACAGCATGTTATTGTACTGAATACTAGGCAACTGTAACACAACGGTAAGGATTTCTGTATCTAAACACATCTAAACATAGGAAAAGAACAGTCAAAATATGATGCAAAAGATTTAAAGACAGTACACCGATACAGGGCACTTACCATGAATGCAGCTTGTAGGGCTAGAAGTCACTCTGGTTGAGTCAGTGAGTGACTGGTGAGTGAATGGGAAGGCCTAAGACATTATGCTACTGCAAACGTTATAATAAACACTGCACATTTAGACTGCATTAAATTCATTTTTTAAATTATTTCTTCAATAACAAATCCTTAGCTTACCATAACCTTTTCCCTTTATAAGGTTTTGAATTTTTTTTTTAACTTTTTGACCCTTTTTTTTTTAACTATATTTAGCTTAAAGCACAAATACATGGTACAGCTAGCTATACGGAACTATTTTCTTTCTTTATATCCTTATTCTAAAATTTTCTTTTTTTTTTTTTAACTTTTTAAGCTTTTTTTGTTAAAAACTAAGACACAAGCACCCACATTAGCCCATGCCTACACAGAATCAGGATAATCAACATCACTGTCTTCCACCTCCACATCTTGTTCCTCTGGTAAGTCTTCGGGGCAATAACACGCATGGAGCTGTCATCTCTGATGATAAGAATGTCTTCTTCTGGAATACCTCCTGGAGGACCCGCCTAAGGCTGTTTCACAGTTAACTTTTTTTTTTTTTTTAATAAGGAGAAGGAGTACACGCTAAACTAATGATAAAAAGTATAGTACAGTAAATACAAAAATCAGTAACATAGTTGTTTATTATCAAGTGTTACATAGCACATCGTTGTATGTGCTATGCCTTTATAAACTGGCAACACAGGTTTGTTTATACCAGCATCACCGCAAACATGTGAGTAATGTTGTGCTGCAACTTAATGATGGCCACACGTCACTCAGTGAGAGGAATTTTTCACCTCCATTATAATCTCCATTGTAATCACCATTGTTATCTGCAACATCATTTTCAGTGCATGACTGTACTTTTGTTTTTAGACTTAACTTCTTAACCCTCTTAGAATATATTTCTGTGTATGGTGTGGTGTTGGAGTATAGTATCATTTCTTTCCTTCTAACAGCTTTTTGTGAATAATCCAATCTTTTCTCCCCCTTTCAGCAAATCAGCAAATATTACAGAAATATTTGAACATGGGTGTGCATCACACATATTGAGTTCCTGAATTCGGAGTACTTACAAACCATTCTGAAAATACACTGCACATGTAAATGCTAAATATACATTTGGCCCTCCCTAACTGTGGAAGATTGGTTCTAGGACCCCTGCAGACACCAAATCCTCTGATGCTCAAGTCCTTTACATAAAGTGGCACAGTACAGTCAGACCCCTGCAACCCAATCTGTGGGTTCCATCAACCATGGATGGAAAATAGATACAGTTGGTTCTTAGTATCTACAGATTTTGATCCATGGATGTGGAACCAGCAAATACATATGTGGAACGATATGTACTAATATGTAGCTAACATTATGTACTTTTTTTCTTCATTTTTGTTGCACCTTATTTCAGAATGGATTATGCCCAGGGTTGTGCCATTGTTTCAGCAGTGGAATGTACTAGATGGTTACTTTGCATCTTCATCTCAGCAGAGTTCTTCTGCAGCAGGCATTCTTAAAGGTCCTGCACTAGGGTGACTTTAATTGAGCAGGTTCTCATCACAGGAGCTTTCTGCTTCCACTTTTAGTGAATTCATGTGTGCATGGAGCAATCTACCAAAAAAGAGCCAAAAATGTGTCCTTAGCTCTCACTAGGTAAAGCAAATAGGGGAGGAAAGAGGGCTCAGCGATTTCCTTTTTATTTTGTCACATAGAGCTTTAAAGAAAAAAAAAAAGGCTCAAAGCATGTCACCCTGATCCAAGAGGCAGAAAAGAGAGAGTGCAGTATCAGGCAGACTCCCTGCTGGCTCAGGGTGAAGAATAGCCGAGGAGTGCATTCCAGCCTGGGGCCAGCTGCACCTGCTATATTTGGGGTCAGTCTCCCTGAGGCAATGCCTCTGCAGGATTCACCAAGGGAATTCCTGGGAATCTCCACCTACTTCCTCTCCTCCAAACGATAGCAAGTGGCTTTTCACTCTGACGGCATTTGTGTTTGCATTTGGATTTAGGAATAATTGTTAATTTACCCAGGCTTCTTGGAGAATCCACAGGAATCAGTGTCTTTTTTGGAACGTAAATGGCATTTTCTCAAGTGTGCTATTGTGTGTGTGCTATTTTTTTTTTATGGTATTTTTAAAAACATAGATCATATTGAATGTTTGAGGGCAATGATTTCAGTATTAATTAAAGGCATATCACAAGAGGAGAAAGCATGTAATGGAGAAGACTGGCAGTTCTTCGGTGAGAGTGAGCTCTGTGGAGCTCAAAGCAAGTGGATATTGTCCCTAGGTGAGTGGTGGGAGAGTCAGAAAGGCGTCTCTGAGGAGGTGATCTGCTCAGGGCTCTCCCTCTCTCTGCAACGAAGAATGCTCGTTCTCTAAGTCCAGCGTCAGCTATGTCTTTTCTGACAAACACCCACAAGCAGGCCTTATCCACATTCTAGCCTTCGGGACATCTGAAACAGCCTCTGGGGCACCTCCTACTCTCCTAAGGTTTCCCCCCAAAAACAGTGAGGTGGCTCTGCAAGGCCTGTGACCACGAGGTGACGAAGAATGCCCCTAACCACCCCCAACATCAGGGGCTCTTTTGATAACAACAAAGGGGCCTCCAGCTGTGCTGTGAGGCAGACACTGACCAGCCTAGCAGGAGGTCAGCAATGTGGGTGGAAGGGAGGGCCCAGGAGATTGCTATCCCATAGTCACACTGGATTAGGGGCTCTGCATTAAAGATCACTCAGCATTAACTGCAAAAAAAAAAAAAGTGCAATCAGAACTATATACCAGAAACTGAATTCCACAACAACCCCATGCCGTTTGCATTAACATTCCCGTTTTACAGATAATGACACGGAGGCCCAGAGAAGCTCAGTGGCTAGTCAGCTCTGAATTGAAACATGTGTCTTCTCTCCACAAGTTTCTCCTACTCTGCCACACTTGTGGATCCGGGGTTATATTTCAAACCAGTAATTCTCAGCCTTCCCTCTGCCTTCACATTGTCTACATTCCAAAGTTCACCCATCAGTAACTTCCCAAATTACACACAGGGATTCTCCACCAGGGAGGCAGAGAGGAGGCCATGTCCCCACCCCCAACCCTCTGCAGTGGGACCCATTAGAGGAAGTGTGTCTGGTTTGAAAAAGTCTCCCCAGAACCTTCTAAAACACCCTCTAGGCCACTTGAGTATCACTGATTTAATTAAACCAAAAGACACAGGCCAGATCACATAATTATTTTCCTGCCCACATAACTGCTATTTCCATTCCCAGGGACATTATTGGAGTAACATTTGACACACACCCCAACCCCAAGCCTTTATTCCTGGGTTCCTTGTAATGTGGAAGTTTATCAAAGAGCTGCATTTACTAACTAGAACACACACAGCCAGGGCCAACGTGGAGGTACAGTCATGTTAGAGAAGACAGGGGCTCTGGGCTACGTGGGAACAGAGAATGGCGAATTCAAAGATGAAAAGGGGTGGGCTCCAGGAGTGAGGGGTGGGGGAATTCTGCCCTCCCCACCCACCAGGGAGTTCCACCAAGGACAGGAAGGAGACAGCAGCGATGAGGACAGTGTCCCAGCCACATGCCCTCGCTGCACGCTGGAGGATTCCCGCACCGGTGAATGCCCAACCTGCTGAGAGACTCTGTATCTCTCGACCTGGGGGCGTTCTCGGGCCACAGGTCCATGCCAGGCCCACATACAGGTTAGATCTGAAAGATGGGAGAGTAAGATGCCTCTGAAAGTTTCTCAGGCAGTGAGGGATGGGAGACAGTGAAGGAAACTCCAGTTTGCTACACCTTGGTGAGAATTCTGAGGTACGTTCTAGCCTGGTTCCCAGAGGGCCCCAGTGGGAGGGAGCCCACTTGCCCGCAGAGCACTGTGCTCATTAACGCCCCTTGAACGGACTTCTCCTCCTGCCCTGACTCACTTTCCCACTCCCTCATGGCTGCTTTCTGGGATCACCTCCCAAATAAACAACCCACACCCAAGTCCCCGTCTCAGGGTCTACCTTGCAGAAACCCAAATGAAGACACACACACACACACACACACGTTTCCAGTCCAAGCTCTTTCTCAGGCTTCAGGCTTCAGTACCACACACCAGTTGTCTACGGGACACCTCGATGACACCCCAGCCAGACTCCTCGTTTTGCCCTGTGGACTCATTCTCCTCCCTCCTCTGCCGAGTCGGTGAATGGCAAGAGGATCCTTTTCTAGGAGTATCACCTCCCACTGTCCTCAGGGAGTCATTTAAGTGACCCAATTTGGATAAAATGAAAGCCAGGATCAGTTTTTTTGCTCAGTTATTGGGAAAGAAAATCTCTTATTTCCATCCCCAAGACATGGGATATGGGGCTGCCGTGTGTGTGCGTGTGTGTGTGTGTGTGTGTGTGTGTGTGTAAAGGCAGAACCTACTAAGAGTGAAGAAGAGGCTGAAGCTGTCAGGCAGCTGTTACTCATGGGTTCTCTCCGCTTCAGGTTGCCAGCCGCTTCCAGCTGAATCTCTTTGCCCATGGGCTTTCTCAGAACTCTCCCAAGGCTGCACTGCCTGTGAGCCCAGCAGCTGGAAGTGCCGGGGGATTAATACCCCTCAGGGAGGCCCTCTACCAACGACTGATGGGAATTGTTGCCCCCGCTCCTTCGCCCCTCAGGTGGGTAACACTGAGGCATGCAATCCACCAGATTTCCCAGAGCTGCACTGTGGGATTAAGCTCCAGGTACCCACAGGGAGAGCTGGCTGGATCCTGCACCACTTTTTGGCTATCTTCCCTTCCCTGTCTCACTTCCCCACACTCTCGCTGCTACCTCCTGCATCTTCCAAATCACAGTCAAATTCTTGCCTGAGGGACTGCTTTGGGGAAACCCACATTAAAAAGTGGCAACACCAAGGACACAAATAAAATAACAAAAGAAGGCAGGGAAAAGTAGTCTCACTCATCATTTGAACCCTGGATCAAGTAATGTCTGAGGCAATACAGCATTTTTTTTTTTCCTTAAACAAACCTGATTTTTTTTTGTCAGTTGCAACACTGAGTCTTAGTAGATATATCTAAAATTGTGCAAAAACCACTGGACAACACTGACACTGCCATTCCAGATCCTTCACAACGCGGTTCCAGCCTTAGCTTCTCCAACACTCTACCCCACCCTTCCCCACCTCCAGACACAGACCAGACTGGGTTCCTCACTGATGGTGGAAACCCTCCATGCCCTTTTGTACAGTCAGGCCATCTCTGCCACTAGGCACATCCCACTCATGCATCCACCCATTCTCTGTTGGACCAAATGCCATCCATCTTGCAGGGTTCCAGTCTGGAGCCCTCTTTGCTCCCTCCACCCAGGTCAAAGTCTCCTCCATTTTCTGACAAGATGTTCACCTCTCATGGCACTTTCCATGTTCCTCTCATGTGTATAATAGCAATAATTTTCTATTAAAATTACCACCTCTCTCAGACAGGAGGCTCTGAATGCTGCTCTTGTCTTGTCTCTAGGTCTGCCTAATGGTTACACAGATGTGTTCACTTTGTGGAAATTTATCAAATGATGTGCTTCTAATGTGTGCAACATTACCTGTTAACAAAGTCGTTTATTTAAAAATAAAATATCAGCTGCAATCTAAAGTTCTCATGGCAGAGGGAAAGTCCTTTTTTCCTTCTGAGCATTATGATACATTTGGGTTATACAACTTGAGGATTAGGAGATGGCTGAATGACTTGCCCCCAAGGAGGAAGAATTGTGGCTTCCCAGAGTCAGGAAGAGTGGGTGAGCAGGATAGATGGAGGAAAGGGAGAACAACCACACACCCACAATGAGATCGCTACTCCATGACTCTCAGCTTTCAACACATTATCGAAATTCACAAAATGCTTGGCACAAGTGGATTTTTTCTGGACTGTGGTAAAGTGGCTTAGTTCCATGTGTCCACTGACGCAGAATGAGATGTTGTTAGCATACTTGATTCAGGAGTTGGCAGTAAAGAGCCCCAAGAGAGGGTAACTCTGAAAATTAGTGTTTGTCACTGGGAGGACGTCAGACTTTATGGGGCCAAAAAATTGGATGTTGAAGCCAAGTTTAGTCCCTACCAGAGGAATAGGAACACGAGACAGTGTTCTCAGTATGTCTTTTCTCCTTTATTGGTCTGTAAGGTTCTTGAGGTTGAAAATAGCCATTGGATGGGTGACGAGACAGAAATATTTCCCCTTTACTTGTCCTCTTTTCTCAACTCTAAACATGAAAAGGTGGCGATAAAACTATTTTCTGCATGAAGTAATGAAAAATAGAGAAGAGGGAGTTGGTCTTCTTGGATAGACAAGAATTCTTCTGATATAGAAGCGCCTAAACAGTATAAAGAACACAAAAATTATAGTTGAAGATGAGGCCGAAATCTCAGTTTAACCACTTACTAGTTGTGTGACTTTGGGCAAGTCACAGCCTCTCTGAACTTCAGTCTTTTCATCTATAAAGTTGGTGCCTAAGGAAATACTTTTATAAATGGTAAAGTGCTTTTTAGATTTCTGTGTTGAGAGCGTTGTTTTCAGGACCTGCATTCTAATCTGGCAAAGCTTGCTGAACAGTGTAACTTTTCTGCCCCCAAATTCCTCCCCCATGAGTTTGTGAATTCTGGCACAGCTGGAACAGGTATCAAAAGTATAGAAATGCAAATATTCATTGATTGAATTCGCACAGAGGTGTAAGTGATTCTCGGTAGATTCATTCCAGAAAGAATAGGTTTTCTTTGATGAAAGGACACTAGCAATTTTAGTAGATGGGGAGAGGCCACAAGAGAAGGGACTGGGGCCATTGGCAACTTTATTTCAAATGCCATCAAGAAAAGGCCCTCATACCTCCCTTGCTGTATCATCACTGCTGTGTGTTATTGCCATCTGTGTTCTTATCTCGTTGAAGTAGGCAGATGTTACACGAACTTTGGAAAGAAATAAACCAGGTGTGAAATGTGTCTTCTCAAAGTAACACCTGCAGGAGGTTGCACCTGGCCCTTCTTCTCAAAGTGCCTCCCAGTGGGGGGGTGATGTTTGCCAGATGCACCCTTCCAGCATCCCTGTAGGGCCCTACCCAGTAGTGGGTGCAGCAGTTATCCTATAGATCAGGCCTCTGACTTTTGGGTGGCTAAGAACACCCTGGGAGTTTCGTTTAAATGCAGATTGTAGCTCAGCAGGACTGGGGTAGGGTCTGAGATCCTGAATTTCTGACAAGCTCTCCCAGGTGATGCTCATGCTGCTGGTGCTTGGACTGTCCTTTTAGGGGCAAGGCTACAGATGCTTGTTAAATTAACAAATGAGTCAATAAGTAATAAATGAATTAATTTGTTAAATTTCTGTTACCTATATTATCAGTCATAGCTCTTTCATCTACTAAAAGACTCTTACCTGTCTGCCTCTCCCAGGAAATTGCAGGTTATTATTTGCAGGCGGCTGTCTGATGGGAAGCCAGGATCTGTCTTCAGTCACGTGGCCTGTCTCTGCTTTTGGGTAGCAGCTGTCTAACCCTCGGCCCCCACACCCCCAGCCTGTGCCCTGTAACTCACCAGGTAGCATTTGATGTGAAGATGAAAGGACCAGCACACCTGGGTGTCTGCCCCACTCTTCAAGCTCTACTTCCTTGACATCAATCACTCCAACCCTCTCACTGATTCAAATTAAAAACTGAGCTCCCCAGCAACTGCTGCAACATATTCTGATTCACAACTGAACCCAACACCAGCTCAGCCCAGCCCAGCTCCAAGAATAGGTGATGGGACCAGCCACTGGTCACTTCCTTGCTTAACCTCTGGGGAGCAATTCTATGGTTGGCTGACTGTCATTCTCTTCCTAACTTCCCAGGTGCTGTGTTGGACAGCATCTGGGAATGAGATAGGGAGAACCCTAAGCATCTTCAGGGTGCGCATAACAGCACGTAGCTGCCAGCTGGTCCACCTCAGAGCAGCCCGTGGGCACAAGTTTTTTCCCAATCCCTAGTATCAGGGTATGCTCTGTTTTGAATAGTATGAGCTAAGAGCTTGGCATCTTGTTTTCCATGGCTTCTTGCTGCATGAGAGCCTGTGTCAAAATGAGTTACTGAGGACAAGAATGCCACTTCATCTCCAACATCAGCCAGATTTTTAACATTTGGGTTCCTTTTGACATATATCCCTTACGGATATGGGTAATACCCCCTTTTTGGAGGACTTTGGTGAACAAATTCAATCCATATTTGTTAAGCACTACGTCTTAAGCGCTGTCTATACTGTTGAGGACACTGTGCTCAACAAAACACACAGGTCCCTGCTCTCCCAGAGCGCACATTCTAGTGGGCAGGAAGAGAAAACAAACAAGTCAATAAATAATTAAGATATTTTCAGGTAGCCACAAGCCAATTGCAAAGACAATTAACTGTTGGCAATTTGTATGTCTTCTTTTTTTTTTTTTTTTTGAGACGGAGTCTCGATCTCAGCTCACTGCAAGCTCCGCCTCCCGGGTTTACGCCATTCTACTGCAGGCGCCTGCCACCTCGCCCGGCTAGTTTTTTGTATTTTTTAGTAGAGACGGGGTTTCACCGTGTTAGCCAGGATGGTCTCGATCTCCTGACCTCGTGATCCGCCTGTCTCGGCCTCCCAAAGTGCTGGGATTACAGGCTTGAGCCACCGCGCCCAGCCTGTATGTCTTCTTTAGAGAAATGTCTATTCAGGTGCTCTGTCCATTTATTTACTTGCTGTTGAATTCTGAATTTCTTATACATTTTAGATGTTAATCCCTTATTAGATATATGTTTTGCAAATATTTTTCCCTCATTCCATAAGTTGTATTTTTATCCTGTTGATTGCTTCCTTTGCTGTGCAGAAGCTTTATAGTTGGTTACAATCCCATTTGTGTATTTTTGCTTTTGTTTCCCCTGCTTTGGGGGCCATATTCAAAAACTCATTGCCTGTACCAATTTCAGGAAGCTTTTCTATGTTTTCTTCTCATAGCTTCATAGTTTCAGATTTCAAATTTAAGCCTCTATTTGCTTTTGAGTTTATTTTTGTACAAACTGTACAAAGGGTCCAATTATGTGGATGTCCAGTTTTCCCAACACCATTCATTAAAGAGACTGTTCTTCCTCCATTGAGTTCTTGGTACATGTGTCAAAGATCAGTTAATGTTAAATGTGTAGATTTATTTCTGGGCTCTCTACTCGGTTCCATTGGCCTGTATATCTGTTTTTATGACAATACCATTCTGTTTTGATTAGCATACCTTTGCAGTAATTTTGAAATCAGGCAGAGTGATGTCTCCAGCTTTGTTCTTTTCACTCAAAATTGTTCTGGCTATTCAGGGTATTTTTTGGTTCCATCTGAATTTTGGGATTGATTTTTCTATTTCTGTGAAAAATGTCATTGGGATTTTGATAAGAATTGCATTGAATTTGTAGGTCACTTTTGGTAATATGAACATTTTAACAGTATTAATATTTCCAGTACATGAACATGGGATAGTTTTCCATTTATTTGTGTCTTCTTTAGCTTTTTTTGTCAATGTTTTATAGTTTTCAGTGTACATATCTTTCACTTCCTTGGTTAAATTTATTCTTAAGTGTTTTTATGCTATTGTAAATGAGATTTTTCTTGATTTTTGAAAAATAGTTTATTGTTAATGTACAGAAACATTGTTAATTTTTGTAAGTCACTTTTAGATCCTACAACTTTACTCTGTTTGTTTATTAGTTCTAACAGTTTTTTGGTGGAGTTTTTAGGGTTTTCTAAATGATTGTACCATCCACAAACAGCGACTATTTTATTTCTTCCTTTCCAATTTTATTTCTTTTCTTGCTAATTGCTTTGGCTTGAAATTTCAATACTGTATTAATTAGGAAGAATGAGACCAGGCATCCTTGTGTTCCTGATTGTAAAGAAAAAGCTTTCAACTTTTCACCACTGAGTATGATGTTAACCATGGGATTTTCAAAAAGTTCACGGAAAATGCATATTATGAAAACACTGTGCAGGGGTTTCAAATCTTTTTTGCACCAAAATAAACTTGTACTAATTTGTTATAATATGTCTGAACAGGGTCTAGTTTGAGGCACTAAGAAAGATAAGACATTACTTTGAAAGGAGACCCTATTAGAGGAGCATGAATTCTGCTAAAACTGAAGCAAGAACAAACATCAAACTTATGATGAAGCTTCGTGGAAGAATGGTGAAATCATTGATGCTTTATGAAAACTATATGGGGACAATCCCCACCAAAGGAATCAGCAGTTTAAAAATGGATAGTTTATTTTATGAAGGGACAAGGCAATGTTGAAGATGAAGTCCACAACAGGACACCATTCACATCAATTTGCAAGGGAAAAATTAGTCTTATTTGTGCCCTAATTGAAGAGGACTTACAATTAACAGTGCAAACAATAGCCAACACCATAGACATCTCAACTGGTTCAGCTTATACAATTCTGACTGAAAAGTTAAAGTTAAGCAAACTTTCCACTCGATGAGTGCCAAAATCAATAGAAATTTTAAATAAGTGGGATCAAGATCCTAAAGCATTTCTTCAAAGAATCGTAACAGAAGATGAAATATGGCTTTACCAGTATGATCCTGAAAACAAAGAGCAATCAAGGCAACGACTACCAAGAGGTGGAAGTGATCCAGTCAAATGCCAAGCAAACCAGTCAAGAGCAAAGGTCACAGCAACAGTTTTTTAAAACGCTCAAGGCATTTTTCTTGCTGATTTTCTGGAGGGCCAAAGAACAATAACATCTGCTTATTATGAGAGTGTTTTGAGAAAGCTAGCTGAAGCTTTAGCAGAAAAATGCTCAGGAAAAGTTCACCAGAGAGTCCTTCTTCACCACAACAACGTTTCTGCTCATTTCTCTCATCAAATAAGAGTAGTTTTGCAAAAGTTTTGTTGAGAAATCGTTAGGCATTCCACCTTAAAATCCTGATTTGTTTCCTTCGGATTTCTTTTTGTTTCCTGACAAATATTTTTATTTCCTAAAAATAAGAAAATATGTTTATTTCCTATTTAGAAAGTCTTTTTATTTCCTAAATATCTTTAAGGAGCACCCATTTTTCTTCAGTTAAAAATGTAAAAAAGGCTGCACTGGCATGGTTAAATAAATTCCCAGGATACTCAGTTTTTTAGGGATGAACTAAATAGCTGGTACTATCACTTACAAAAGTTTCTTGACCTTGATGGAACTTATGTTGAGAAAATGTTGAGAAATAAGGTTTATATTTTTTATTTTTACATTTTATTTCCATTTTTCCACAAACTTTTTGACTCCTCTCATGTGGTCTTTATTATGTTGAGATGCATTCCTTCTACCTAATTCGTTCAGAGTTTTTGTCATGAAAGAATGTCAATGCTTTTTCTGCACCTGTTGACATGATTATATGATTTTTTTTATCTTTCATTCTGTTAATGCGGTGTATCACATTGATTGATGTGCATGTGTGGAGACATCCTTACATCTCAGGGATAAATCTTATTTGATCATTGTGTATGATCCTTTTCATGTACTGTGGAATTTGTTTTGCTAGTATTTTGCTGAAGATTTTGGCATCTGTGTTCATCAGGTATATTGGCCTGTCGTTTTCTTTTCTTGTAGCATTCTTGTCTGGCTTTGGTAGCAGGGTAAAGCTGGCTTCATAAAGTGAGTTTAGAAGTATTCCCTCCTCTTCAATTTTTTGGAAGAACTTAGGAAGAATTTAGCATTAATTTTTCTTTAAATGCTTGACAGAATTTACCAGTGAAGTCATCATGACTTGAAATTTTCTATTGAAAGGTTTTAAATAATTGATTCAATCTCTTTATTCATTATTGTTCTGTTCAAATTTTCTATTT
Source organism: Colobus angolensis palliatus (assembly GCF_000951035.1). Lineage (NCBI taxonomy): Eukaryota > Metazoa > Chordata > Mammalia > Primates > Cercopithecidae > Colobus > Colobus angolensis. The sequence goes on from NW_012116389.1 coordinate 682,580, forward strand.
GTGCTTCAGTTGTGGCATGTTGTGTGTTTCTTGGAACTTGTTCATTTCTCCTAGACAATTCAATTTGTTGGTATATAAATACTTGTAACAGTCTTTTATAATCCTTCTTATTTCTGAGGTATCTGGCATAATGTCTCCTCTTTCATTTCTAATTTTACTTATTTGAATCTTCACTGCTTTTTTCTTAGTCTAACTAGAAGTTTATCAATTTCATTTATCTTTTCAGAAAACTAACTCTTAGTTTTATTGATTTCTTAAAATTGTTTTTATAATTTCTACTTCATTTATTTCTGCTCTGATCTTTGTATTTTCTTCCTTCTGCTGACATTAGCCTTAGTTTCTTCTTCTTTTTCTAGTTCCTTAAGGTGTAAGCTTAGGTTGTTTGAGATGTTTATTCTTTCTTAATGTAGCCATTTATTGCTATAAACATCCCTCTTAGAACTGCTTTTCCTATATTTCATAAGTTTTGATATGTTTTCACTTCCATTTGTCTTGATATTTTTAATTCCCTTATGATTTCTTCTTTGACCCATTGGTTATTTAAAAGTGTATTGTTTAAATTTCACACATTTGTGAATTTCCCAATTTCCTCCTGTATTTTTATCTAGTTATACCATTGTGGTCAGAAAAGATGCTTGATGTGATTTCAGTCTTTTGAATTTGCTAACACTTGCTTCGTGGCCTAACATGTGATGTATCCTGAATAATATTCCATGTGTACTTGCAAAGCATGTGTATTCTGGTGCTATTGGATGAAATGTTCTGTATATGTCTGTTAGATCTATTTGGTCTATAATATTGTTCAAGTCCTCTGTTTCCTTATTGATTTGCTGTCCTGATGATCTACTCATTATTAAAAATTGGGTATTGAGATCCCCTACTATTACTCTATTGCTTCATATCTGTTAATATTTGCTTTATTTATTTAGAGGTTTTGATTTAGGGCACATATATATTTATAATTGTTATTTCTCTTGATGAATTACTTCTTTACCATTATATAATGACCTTGTCTCCTGTGATAATTTTTGAATTAAAGTCTACTTTTTCTGATGTAAGTATACTCAATCCTTCCCTCTTTTTATTACCATTTGCATGGAACTTCTTTTCCCACCCCTTCACTTTCAGCCTATGTGTGTCACTAAAATTAAAGTGAGTCCCTTGTTGGGAGCATACAGTTGAATCTTATTTTTAAAATTCAGTTAGCCATTCTGTCTTTTAATTAGAGAATTTGATCCATTGACATTTAATGTAATTGTTGATAGGTAAGGATTTACTCTGCCATTTTATCAGTGGTAGTTTTGTAGGGTTTTGTTGTTGTTGTTCCATTCTTCCTTTTCACTGTCTTCCTTTGTGATTTAGTGTAGATTCATTTCTTGGTTTTTGTTTGTTCATTTGTTTTGTTTTTTTAGTGGTACGTTTTCATTCCTTTCTTTGCATCTTGTATATATTTTCTTTTTTCTTTGTAGCTACCATGGGGCTTACCTAAAACAGCTTATAACAGTCTAACTTAGGCTGATAAATAACTTCACTTTCACCATATAAAAAAACTCTACACTTCAATTTATCTTGTATCACATTGTATGTTATTGATGTCACAATTTACATCTTATTTATTTATTTAATTTTTAAATTTAATTTAATTTATTTCTTTTTTGAGATGGAGTCTTGCTCTATTGCCCAGGTTGGAGTGCAGTGGCACAATCTCAACTCACTGCAAGCTCCGCCTCCCAGGTTCATGCCATTCTCCTGCCTCAGCCTCCTGAGTAGCTGAGACTACAGGGGCCCACCACCACGCCCAGCTAATTTGTTTTTAGTAGAGACAGGGTTTCACCGTTTTAGCCAGGATGGTCTCGATCTCCTGACCTCATGATTCACCCACCTCAGCCTCCCCACAATTTATATCTTTTATGTAATATGTATCCATTAACAAATTGTTTTTGATACCTTTGTCTTTCAACTTTTATACTAGAGTTAAAAGCGATTTATGTACCACCATTACATTATTACAGCATTGTGAATTTCACTGTATTCTTTCATTCATGATGAGTTTTATGTTTTCATATGTTTCCTTGTTTTTAATTAGTGTCTTTTTATTCTAACTTGAAGAATCCCCTTTAGCATTTCTTGTAATACAGGTCTAGTGGTGATGAACTCCTACTTTTGTTTGTTTGGGAAAGTTCTTATCTCTTCTTCCTTTCTGGAGGACAGACTTGAGGAGTATAGTGTTCTTGATTGGCAGTTTTGTTCTTTCAGCACTTCAAATATATCATCCATATCATCCCACTTTCTCTTGACCTGCAAGGTTTCTGCTGATGAATATGCTTAAGCATTATGGGGGTTCCCTTGTATGTGCTGAGTTGCTTTTCCCTTGCTGCTTTCAAATTTTTCTCTTTGTCTTTAACTTTTAAGAATTTGATTATAATGTGTCTCAGTTGATATCTCTTTATGTTTAATACATTTGGGGTTCTTTGGAATTCATGGATCTGGGTGTTTATTTCTCTCTCCAGATTTGGGAGATTTTCTGTCATTATTATTTCTTTAAATAAGCTTTTGTCCTCTTTCTCTTTCTCTGCTCCTTCTGAAATTCACACAATGAATGAGCATATTGGTTAACTTGATGATGTTTCTTAAGTCTCATAGGCCTTCTTCACTCTTTTTTATTCTTTGTTCTTTATGTTCCTCTGATGGGTAATTTCAAATGACATGTTTTTAAGCTCACTGATTCTTTCTTCTGCTTGATTGAGTCTGCTGGTGAAGCTCTCTATGGAATTTTTCAATTAGTCATTGTGATCTTTATCTCCAGAATTTCTGTTTGGTTTGTAATGGTTTATATCTCCTTGTTGAACCTCTAATTTTGTTAGTGTACTGTTTTCTTAATTTTGGTTTAGTTGTATATCTGTGTTATCTTGTAGCTCAGTGAGCCTCTTCAAGATGATTATTTTGAATTTTTGTCACGCAGTTCATACACCTATATTTCTCTAGGGTTTGTTACTTGTACTATATTTTGTTCCTTTGGTAGTATCATGTTTCCCTGATTATTAATGATCCTTGTGGCCATATGTTGGTATCTACACATATGAAGAAGTAGACATCTATTCTAATCTTTACAGACTGGCTTCAGCAGGCAAAACCTGTCGCCAGTCAGCTCATCTAGAAATTCTGAGTGGGCCATCTAGTGAGGCCTGCAAGTGGGCTTGCTGTTGGAGTCATCAGGCAGGCTAGCCTGGTGCCTTCGTCAGCAGGTAGGTGGGTTTGATGCCTGGGTTTCAGGGGCTATGTTTAGAGCCTAAGTCCATGGGGGTGGTCTGAAGCCTAGGTGAATCCACAAAGAATGGCCTGATACTGGAGCTGGTCTTGACCCTGAGCCTCTGAGGGCTATCCTAGAGGCGGGGTCTGCAAGTTCTAGCCTGGAAACTAAGTACACGGTAGCCAGCCTTGTGCTTGGGTCCATGAAGGTGTTTCTGGAGCCTAGGTGTGCAGGGGTGTGCAGCCTAGTGCCAGTATCTACCAGGACAAGACTGGATGCTGAGTGCACTGGAGCATTAGGCCACAGGTGCCAACCTGGAGCCTGGGGCTGTGGAGCCTAGACTGGAGCTGAGGAAGGCCTGGAGGCTGGGTCTGCAGGAGCTGGACTGGCAGTAGGGTGAGTTTGAAGCCTGGTACTATGGGGCCTGGCCTGGAACTGGGGTATTTGGGCACAAGTCTGGCACTGGAGCTGGCCTGGAGCCTGGGACTGTGGAGTAGAGCATGAAGCCTATTGCTGCAGGGCCAGTCTGGATCCTGGACCACTGTATTTAGTCAGGGTTCTCTAGAGGGACAGAACTAGTAGGAGCGATAGATAGATAGATAGATAGATAGATAGATAGATAGATAGATACACATATATATGGGAGTTTATTAAGGAGTATTAACTCGCACAATCACAAGGTCCCACAATAGGCTATCTCCAAGCTGAGGAGCAAGGAAGCCAGTCCAAGTCCCAAAGCTGAAGAACTTAGAGTCTGATGATTGAGGGCAAGAAGCATCCAGCACAGGAGAAAGATGTAGGCTGGGAGGTTAAGCCACTCTAGTCTTTTCACATTTTTTCTACCTGCTTTATATCCTGGCTGATTAGATTGTGCCCACCCAGATTAAGGGTGGGTCTGCCTTTCCCAGCCCACTTATTCAAATGTTAATCTCCTTTGTCAACACCCTCACAGTCACACCCAGGATCAATACTTTGCATCCTTCAGTCCAACCAAGTTGACACTTAGTATTAACCATCACAGCCACTGAGGCAGACCTGGAGCCTGAGGATATAAAGGCCAGCCTGGCACTGGGTGAGTCTGGGGTTATGAATGCTGACCTGACACTGTGTTTCACTGGGGTGGGCCTGAGACCAAGGTCCACAGCAAAGTTGGATGCCCACTTCACTCCCCTTCCTTCATGCAGACGATATATCTCTCTCCCTGCTATGCTGCCCAGGCTTGGGGGAAGGGTAACACAGGTAGTGTAGAACTGTTCTTCCTATCCTCTTCAATGTGTCTTTTGTTATTTCTGCACTGCATCCAGGTACTAGAATCTCTCACCTGGATTCTTTAGCTCTTGTGAAGATATCTTTGTGCATGGATAGTTGTTCAAATTGATGTTTCTGCAAGGAGACGTGCAGTGGAAAGTCCTATTCTGCCATCTTACTGACATCACTCTTAGTGCTAAATATTTTGTTCTCCATCATAAACTGCCATAAAGTTTGTAACTGAATGGGAATCTGCTGTTTCTTAAAATGTGTCCAGTCCAGTGTTCCTAGTTCTGAACACTTACCGTGAAATTTGTGAGTGGAGAATTTCTGATTTGTCTTCATTCCTGCATTGCTCCAGGTGATCAAAACTAGTGTTTATTGACAGCACATCACCTCTTTCCTGGACTGTCATGACCATCAGACTCAGCAATGCTGCCATCATTTACGGAGACCAAACTCTATTCCAAAATTTTCCAGTGGAGCAGTAATTGTGAAGGGCAGAAAAGTAGTAAGGGCATAGACCTACAACAACCAGCATTGCTATGGTCCCTGATAGATACCTCTTGTTTTCACTACTTTAGGATAAGGTCTGAATAGCTGCGGAGACAACAAAAGCTATAACTCAGAGAACTGTAGCACCCACACAAGGAGAAACAGAAGTGTTTAAAACCCCAAAAACCTTATATGAATTGTAGTTAAATCACGAGTGTTGATTTTAAAAATTATTGAGGAAGATGAGATTTTCAGGAATTCTTGACAGTTTTCTTTTTTTTTGCTCTGTCGCCCGGGCTGGAGTGCAGTGGCC
>NW_012116389.1:688865-716386 GCF_000951035.1 Colobus angolensis palliatus
CATTGATTCACTTAAGTAGCTCAAGGGAGCACTCAAGAATTCTCAGATTTTCTCAACTCACAGCCCCTTTCATTACCCCCTCTGGCCTGTCACATCAGAAAATCCAAACAGAATAAATGAGGCCAATGAGACAGCCCTTGAGAAGTCACATGCCCTTGCCCCAAATATCCACATTGTTATAATATCTTCATGGAGTTCTTAAGCACTTTCAGAGTTTTTCCATATTCCATAATTAGTGAAAAATAAGAATATCTGTAAACATTTTAGTGATGGATAATGTCTTTATTTCACAGCTGACGGGGACTTTATTTTTGCCAACTCAAGTACATAGCTGACCTCAATCACCATTCTCATTTTTCATTTGTCTCAAGACACGAAATAGCAACAAATTCTATGTTATAATTTGCAAGGTTTTTGTTTGAATTGTCAATACATGTGTTGTTAAATGCCATTAACCTCTCTACACCTTTAGTCACTAGCACTATTCGATTTGATATTTTTAAAAAGCATTTACTTATACACTTATTTGTATTTTTTATTATTTCTCTTATTTTTACTTGTTTACTTAAATTATTTCTGAACATGTATGATCAATCTGACAGAAGATAAATTTGATAATCCTTCCCTGTTGGTGAAGTTTTTTTTTTTTTCTGTTAAAGTTCTTTGCCTCCTTGCCTCTTGAACTTTGATGTCTCCTAGACCCAGCTCAAATGTCACTTTTCCTTGAACTCTTCTTTATTCTGCTAATCAGAATGATTCCCTCTCTTCTTAGTGATGCTATCACCCTGTGATCCTTCTTCAGTTGTAGCACTGATGACGTTCCATTACAATTTCTTGAGTGTGATGCTTGGTGAACCATCTGTTTCTGGAGAGGAGAGTCCACTAGTAGCAATCTCAGAGTTTTGATGTAAGCACACTATAAATATTTGTTTAATTAATTTTACCAAACTTCCTGTCTCCAAAGATGAATGGTTGACAGCCTTCCTATAACCAGGTACCAATCTCCCCTAAGAGGTAAAGGCAAATTGTTTATAACATGTTCACAAGAGTTTCCCCTAGAAACTGACTCTGAGACAAGAATTCTAGTTCTACTCATTTATTTTGGAAGTAGATTCAGGATTCAGAGTGATAGAGTGGGGAAGTGAGGCAGGGAAGGGAAGGCAGCTACCACAGGGTGGTTGATGAGTGTGTTCCTACTGTGATCTCTAGGGCCCAATAAGACACTTTGGAAGAATGCAAAGAGCATGCCTCAGATCTTGCCCCACCTGATGCACAAGGAAGACAGAGCATTTATCCACCAACTCCTCAGCATTTTAGTTGTGAACTGTTCCTGGGAGCATTGTCTCCCTAGCAGTTCTGGTGACTTCTGTGCATAGGTGGTGCATACCGCTGAAACCAGAGAAAACCCTCAGGCAAAGAGTTGCAAGGGCATACAGTGGGCAGTGCATACTGAAGGACAAGAGCTGAATAGAATCAGCAAGGCATCCAATCCAGCACAACCATTCCAGCTTTGGCCATCTTTGACCGTGAGAAGTTCCTTTCTGATACTGAACTAAACCCTCTGGTCTGGTTCTGCCTCTTGGGGCCACACAGGAAAAAAGTCTAGATTTGATTTCAGATTCAGTTTATGTAATGGTTACTGGTTTACTCCATGTTTTCTATTTCAATTTCAGTAAATTATATTCTAGAAAATTATCTACCTCATCTAAGTTTTCAAATTTAATGACATTATATTTTAGTATTTTCTTACGTTTCGTACATCTCTATTTTAACTATAGTTATGTCTCATTTTACTTTTTTAACAAATTGTGTTTTCCAAAAAGGGCCACAGCAATATTTCCAGTCTCCAATGCTCTTGCAGAACCTTGCCACTCCTTATCAAGTGGCAGAGTATATTTCCCTTCCCCTTGAACCCTGGGAAGGACTTAGTGACCGCTTTGATAAAGAAAATGCAGATGATTCTCCTCTCCCATGATGACTGTTGTCATGTCCAAAGACAATTGCTATATTCCCTGTCATCCCAGACTTACCTTCTGATGCAAAAACCAAAACCTACCATGCTCCCTGCCTGTCCTTGAAAATCAACACTGGGACCATTTTTGAAGAAACAGAGGGTTTGAGAGAGGCGATCTGAAATATATTACATTATAAATAGGAATCCTGAGAGCAACTTCCTACACCCTTATTCTACCTTTCTACTCTAATGCAAATGGAGACTTGGAATGCCTTTGATGACATTGTGTGATAAGGTGTTTGAGCAGCTGGTTTATGGTTCATGTTCCTTTACAGCATAGTTTTGAATAATGCAGTTAATCCTGAAGTGTTATTAAAACATCAGATTAGCCTCTGTGACAGTACAAGGTGACCTGGTCAGTTGTAGCACAGAATCCTAAACGCAAAAAAGCGGGCTTACTGCTGCAGCCATGCCAGGGATCTGTCTCAAGCTCTTCTCTTTCCTCTGGGAGGTGTCAGGTTTACTCATTTATTTATCTATCTCTGCCTTGCCCAATAATAAGAAAAAGTTGGCAGCAACTTACAGAAATACATAATTTCAAATAACGTAAGTGAAAAGTGGGAACAAAGGGAAAAGTCAGAAGTAGCCAAAGAGCGGGTCCATGCACACAACAAGGTCAAAAGGCCCTCTGCAAATTGATGAGGAGCACAGATTTGGATCTAGACATCCCGAGGTAAGAGGAGAGAGGGAATTGCAGCCATTCGGCTATGCCACAGATATCTCTAAGAAAAAAAAGTCAAGCCAAGGGATGAGGAAAAGAACAACACAGGAGCTTAAGCTTGGCAATTTGAAGGTCTTCCAAGTCAGGTCACTATTTTAAAAATATGTATTTATTGGCCGGGCGCGGTGGCTCAAGCCTGTGATCCCAGCACTTTGGGAGGCCAAGACGGGCAGATATCAAGGTCAGGAGATCGAGACCATCCTGACTAACACCGTGAAACCCCGTCTCTACTAACAAATACAAAAAACTAGCTGGGCGAGGTGGCGGGCACCTGTAGTCCCAGCTACTCGGGAGGCTGAAGCAGGAGAGTGGCATGAACCCGGGAGGCGGAGCTTGTAGTGAGCTGAGATCCGGCCACTGCACTCTAGCCTGGGTGAGAGTGAGACTCTATCTCAAAAAAAAAAAAAAAAGTTAAAAATATGTATTTCTTGTAAATCTTTTCTGGACACATAGTGTCTATATAGAGTTTTAAAACATGGGAAACTAAACTACATATTGATTAGGAGTATGTGTGTCTATATCTACCTATATACATAGATATGCCAAATCTCCATTTGCATTGGAGTAGAGAGGTAGAATAAGGATGTAGGAAGTTGCTCTCTAGATTCCTGTTTATGATAAAATATATTTCAAATCACCTCTCTCAAACCTTCTGTGTCTTCAAAAATGGTCCAGTGTTGATTTTCAAGTACAGGCAGTGAGCATGGTAGGTTGTTGTATCAGAAGGTAAGTCTGTCAAATGACAGGGAATTGTTATATACATACACATATGTGCGTGTATTTAAAGTATAAAGATATGTGTCCACCAAATCAGAGGTAAGTAAGAAAGTGAGAATCAGGTTCTCATGGAGCTTTCAATTGTGTCAATAATATTTTATTTCTTATGTTGAATGATGGCTACATAGAAGTTTGCTATGCTATTCTTAGTACTTTTCTGTGACTCAGAAATATTTCACAGTATGAATTTTATCCTGACTGTTAGACAGACAAAAATGGAGGTGGTAAGACCACTAAGGAGTCTATTGATGTTGTGCTGGGCAGAAATGAAGGTAAATTGGACTAAAGTGAAAGTAGTGAAGAAAGTGGACAGATTTAATATATGGATTTGAGGTAAAGCCAAACAGTAGGTCTTGGCTTTACTATCATACTTGATGGAAGGAGTCTTACCCCTTTTTGCCCTTCTGACATGGATTGAAGTGTGAGGAAAATAGAAGAGTTGGAACTAACTTTCTGGCACCATAAACTACAGGAATGGTGCTGAGATATGGTACTATGGGGATGACTTAGAGGGGACAGTTGGGGCTAGAATGGGAGGGTATAGTAAACACTAGCTCTCTTCGGACATACAAAGTTTGGGATGTCTAATAGACAAGCAAGTGAAGATGCTGAGTTGGTGGTTGAATATATGAGTCTAAAACCCAGAGTAAAGAACCAATTGGCTGATTAAAACCTAAGAGTCATCAACACATACATTTCATTATACAACAATAGAATCTGGATAGAGAAGAGGGCCAAGGAAAGAGCTTTGGGTATTCTAACATTTAGAGATCTGGAACAGAAGCAGCAGCCAGCAAAATAGACTAAGAAATGGGGCAACGACGTAGGAAAAAAAAAGAAAAAAAAAAACAAAAAACAAGAAGAGTGTGTTATTTCAGAATCAGATGAAGCAGAGTTTCAAAGAAGGAGGGAGCAGTCAATTGGATCAAATGCCACTAAGATATCAAAGGACGACAGAAAATTGACCCTCTGTCTGTTTGGAGAAGATGTAGGTCTTAGTAAAAGCCTTCTTGGGGCCGGGTGCGGTGGCTCAAGCCTGTAATCCCAGCACTTTGGGAGGCCGAGACGGGCGGATCACGAGGTCAGGAGATCGAGACCATCCTGGCTAACACGGTGAAACCCCGTCTCTACTAAAAATACAAAAACTAGCCGGGCGAGGTGGCGGGCGCCTGTAGTCCCAGCTACTCGGGAGGCTGAGGCAGGAGAATGGCGTAAACCCAGGAGGCGGAGCTTGCAGTGAGCTGAGATCTGGCCACTGCACTCCAGTCCGGGCGACAGAGCGAGACTCCGCCTCAAAAAAAAAAAAGCCTTCTTGGTGTGAACTGATGAGAATGAAAGTGTGAATGGAGTGACTGAGGTGAAAACAGGAGGCAAGGAATTTGAAAGGTTTGTTTGTGTTCAAATATTTCCATGAGTCTTCTTGTGACTGGGAACAGAGAAATGAGGGTAGGAGGTAGATAGCTGGAAGGCAATGCCAGGTCAAGAGGGTTTTATTTAAGATAGAAGATTAAGGTATGTACATATGAGAATAGCCTAGTTGAAAGGAAAAAGTTTTCATGTAGGAGAGAAAGAGGACACTTACAGCAAGGAAATCCTTCAGCAAAAGGCAGATAGGATCCAGGATAGAATGCAAGGCTTAGAAGATAACACAAGTCTTCCCTTGTAAAAATGGGGTACAAATCCAGGCAGAGTAGCAGACTGCCATGGTCTGAAAATGTCCCCAGAAATTCATGTAGAAACTTAATCCCCAATGCAATGGCATTGGGAGGTGTGGTCTCTAGGAGGTGATTGAGTCATGAGGGCTCCTCCCTCATGAAAGGGGATTAGGTGCTCTTCTAAATGGACTTGATGGAGGGAGTCTCACCCATTTTTGCCCTTCTGACATCTGCTATGTGAGGATCCAGGGTTCCTTCCCTCTAATGAATGCAGCATTCAAGGTGCTATATTGGAAGCAGAGACTGGACCCTCACCAGACACCAAACCTGCTGACATCTTGATCTTGGACTTCCCAGTCTCCAGAACTAGAGGAAATAAATTTCTGTTCTTTGAAAATATTACCCAGGTGTAAGTATTCTATTATAGCAGCACAAAATCAACTAAGACACAGACCAGAAGGTAGAAAGATAAGGTCATTCTCATCTAATAAAATCATTTTTCTCTATGAAGTCGAAACTGAGGTCATAGTTGAGATTGAGAGGTAAGAGGCTGTTGGAGGCTTAAGAAAAGAAGTAACACAGCTGTTTGGGAGAATAGAAAAATAAGTTCATTGGGGAAGAGTAGCAGGAATATCTGAAGGGATTGAGTGCCCATTTGTGATCTGAGGTCATAAATTTGAAGTTAACATAATTTTCTCCAGTAATATTTAGCTTCTTGGCTACAAACAGAATAAGAAGAAAACTGGGTTTAACCAGGCCATCTTTCCAGGGGTAATAATGGAGGGACAGAGGGGCAAAGGGTGTGTCCAAGTAGATGATTATGCTGTGCTGTCCATGTAACCTAATGAGGGGAGAGAGAGAAATAGTGAAGGATGAAGGTAAAGGTAAAATTAAAGACTTAGAAGTTTAAGTAAATTTAGGTACCTTCTGCCAAAAGAGAACCAGAGAAGTGAGATAGAAGTAAAAGGCAATGGTAATCAGATAGAGGAATATTTAAAGTAAAGAATTAGGTCATGATTTGCTTCTTATGAAGGATTAAGTGTAGACTAGAAATGAGTGAGTGTCTGAGGTGCAGTGAGGAAAGAATGATGACAAAGAAATAAACAAAACCCACAGCGATCTAAAAAGGCATACTCATAAAAAGAATTAAAATTAAAGATAACATGCCAAATAATCTCAACATGAGAAATGATTTCAGAGAAGTGAAGAAGAGAAAGATGATAGAGAGACCAGGGGAATAAAAATATGCTAATGTTTTGCTCTTTTTTGGAGAGAGGACATAAACCCTGATTGACTTTAGGCATTGATCAAAAAATATTTAAATGTATTTGTTCAAAAATTAAGGGTAACCAGTAGAAAATGAGAAACAGTATACAAATGCTCGAATCATTAAGAAGGAAAAGGATAAAAGAAATTGCAATTAATTCACTAAAAGGTAGAATGGGGGAAGAAAATGTGAAAACATGGTACATAGGAAACTAAAGTTAGATGTCAGGAAAAAGTTTGTATTTGTATAAGCAATTGCAATAAATGTAAATGGTGGGGACAGGAGGAGAGGACTTTTGAAAGGGCTGAGAGAAAAGCTTGGAAAATCCTTTCATTAAAAATAAACAGGCTGGGCACGGTGGCTCAAGCCTGTAATCCCAGCACTTTGGGAGGCCAAGACGGGCAGATTACGAGGTCAGGAAATCGAGACCATCCTGGCTAACACGGTGAAACCCCGTCTCTACTAAAAAATACAAAAAACTAGCCGGGCAAGGTGGCAGGCGCCTGTAATCCCAGCTACTCGGGAGGCCGAGGCAGGAGAATGGCGTGAACCCGGGAGGCAGAGCTTGCAGTGAGCTGAGATCCGGCCACTGCACTCCAGCCTGGGCGACAGAGCGAGACTCCGTCTCAAAAAAAAATAAATAAAAATAAAAATAAAAACAGTAAGACTGGAAAAAGTTGTAATAAATAATCATTTAAAGATTCTGGAGATTGATCAAAGCATATAACAAATGGAGAAGTACTGCCTCATATTAATATGACTCAAGAAGAAATAGAAAGTTTAAATAGATTTTAAGAAGAAAATGGATGAAATATGAAATTTGTAACTGAACATTTTCCCCATAAATAAAAGTACAGATGGCTTCACTAATTTTTTTTTCCAGAGACCGGATTTCTCTCTGCTGTCTAGGTTGGAGGGCAGGGGCATAATCATTGCTCACTGCAAACTCAAACTCCTGAGCTCAAGCAATGCTTCCATCTCAGCCTTCCCAGTAGCTAAGACTACAGGTGTGTGGCATCATGCCTGGTTAATTTTTTTTATATTTTTTAGTAGAGATGAGGTTTCACTATGTTGCCCAGGTTGGTCTTGAACTCCCGGGCTCAAGTGTGCCTCCCGTCTCTACCTCCCAAAGTGTTGGGATTACAGGCATGAGCCACTGTGCCTGGCCAATTCACTGATGAATTCTACCAAAATATTTAAAAAATTGACATCAATCCTTCATTGAATCTATAGATTGAATTCAATTTCTATCAGAATTTCAGCTGAATTATGCTTTTTTTTTTTTTTTTGGCAGAAATTTTCAAGCTGATCCTAAAATTTTTATGGAAGTACAAATGACTCAGCATAACCAAAAGAATATTTAAAAAGCAGAACAAAATTAGAGGGCTTACAAGCTCCAATTTCAAAACTCACTAAAAATCTATGATAACCAAGACAGTATGGTACAAGCAAAACCATGGACATACAGAATTGAGTATACAAAAATAAACTTTTATATTTATGGTTGAGAAACATGCCAAGGCAAGTCAATAGGCAATTAATAGTTTTTTAACATATGGCACTCAAACAACTGGATATCCACATGCAGAAAGATGATTTTAGACTGTTATCCTACACCATGAAACAAACATTAACACAAAATGGATCATAGATCTACATATAAGGACTAAAGTCATAGCACTTTTAAATCATCCTTATAATTTTATCTTTATAAAGAGAAATGTCTTTATAATTTAGCATTAAATAGATATTTCTTAAACATGATATCAAAAGAACTATCCATAAAAATTGGTAAATTTGACTTCTTCAAAATGAAAAATGTTTTTCTTCAAAGACACCATTAAGAAAATGAAAAGACAAGCCACAGATCATGAGAAAATATTTGCAAACCATATATCTGATAAGATACTTATATCAAGAATATATAAAGAACATTTAGAATTCAATGATAAAAGGCATATAATTAATTTTTTCAACAGTTTCATAGTTGTCAGAGTATAAGTTTGTACTTCTTTTGTTAAATTTATTACGTTTTGTATTCTTTTTATGAATGAAATTTTTAAAAATTTTAAATGTTTATTTTTAGATTAACTGCAAGTATATAAAAATACAACTGATTTTTGTATATTGATTTTGTATCCTGCAACCTTGCTCTGAAAAAACTGTCAGAACTATTAGTTCTACAAAGAAGAGAACAGGGCCTACTTGAGGGTGGAGGGTGGGAGGAGGTAGAGGAGCAGAAAAAATAACTATTGGGTACCAGGCTTAATACCTGTGTGATGAAATAATCTGTACAATCAACTCCTGTGATACGAGTTTACCTATATAATAAACCTGCACATGTACCCCCAAACCTAAAATAAAAGTTAAAAAAATAAGCACCATGACAATTTTTTTAAAAAGAACTATTAATTCTAACAGCTTGTTAGTGGATTTCTTAAAATTTTATATACAATATCATGTCATCTGCAAATAGAGATAGTTTTGTTTCTTTTTTTTCCCCAATCTGGATACTTTTTGTTTGCTCGTTTGTTTGTTTTTAACACAATCTTCCCTAATTGTCCTGGCAAGACGCTCCAGTACAACATTGAATAGAAGTGGTCAGAATAGATATCCTTGTCTTTTTTTTTTTTTTTTTTTTTGAGACGGAGTCTCGCTTTGTGGCCCAGGCTGGAGTGCTGTGGCCGGATCTCAGCTCACTGCAAGCTCCGCCTCCCGGGTTCACGCCATTCTCCTACCTCAGTCTCCTGAGTAGCTGGGACTACAGGCGCCCGCCACCTCGCCCGGCTAGTTTTTTGTATTTTTAGTAGAGACGGGGTTTCACCGTGTTAGCCAGGAAGTTCCCGATCTCCTGACCTCGTGATCCGCCCGTCTCGGCCTCCCAAAGTGCTGGGATTACAGGCTTGAGCCACCGCGCCCGGCCGATATCCTTGTCTTGACACTGATCTTGAAGAAAACTTTCAGTCTTTCATTTTTAAACATTGTCGGCTGTGGGTTTTCACAGATGCCTTTTATCAGGTTAAGGAAGTTCCCTTCTATTCCTACTTTGTTGAGTGAGAGTGTGTGTGTGTGTGTGTGTGTGTATGGGTGTTATTGTTGTTGTTTTATCATGAAAGAGTGCTGGATTTTGTCAAATGCCTTTTCCGCAACTATTGAGATGATTATATGATTTTTGTCCTGTATTGTGTTGATATGGTGCCTTACATTAATAGGTTTTCAGATGTTAAACCAATCTTGCATTCCTAGGATCAATCCCATTTGGTCATGGCATATAATCCTTATTATATGTTGCTGGATTCAGTTTGCTAGTGTTTTGCTGAGGATTTTTGTGTCTGTATTCATAAGAGATATTGATCTGTAGCTTTCTTGTGATGTCTTTGTGTAGTTTTAATGCCAGGGTAACATTGGGCTCATGGAAGAAGTTGGAAAGTGTTCAACATAATTTTTAAATGGGCAAAATATTTTATTATTGCCATTTTGTGGGTATGAAATGGTATTTCATGGTGATTTTAATTTGCATTTTCCTAATAACAAACTTTAGTAAAAGATGTTTAACAGCTTTTCATACAGTTATTGGTCATTCATACATCTTCTTTGGTAAAATACAAATTCAATTAACACACCAAGTGTTAACAAGGACATAAAGAAACTGGACATAAAATGGAGTAACCATTTTGGGAAAAATTTTGACAACTTCTTAAAAAGTTAAACCTAACTGCACTATACAATCCAGCAATTATTCTCCAAGGTATCTATGCAAGAGTAACATAAACTTATGTCTGCACAAATATTTATATGTAAATATTTATAGCAGCATTTTCATAACAGCAGAAAAAGGAGAAACAATGCAAATGTTCATCAAGTGTTAAGTAAATAAACAAGATGTGATGTATACCCATTCACAGGAATACTATTCAGTAATGGAAAAAGAACAAACTACTTATACATGCTACACCATGAGTAAACCTCAAACACATTATGCTAAGTAAAAGAAGTCAATGCAAAAGACTACATATTATATGATACCTTTTTGTAAAATGTCCAGGAAAGGAAAGTTTATAGAGACAGAAAGTAGGTTAGCAGTTGCCTAGCCTGAGAGTGGGAATGGAAAGTAGCTGCAAATGGGCACAAGGTATATTTTTGTAATGATAAAAATGTTCTAAAATGGGAAGGAAAAAACAATTGTACAACTCCGTGCGTTTACTGAAAATCACTTAATTGTACACTTAAAGCAGGTACATTTTAAAACTGTTTAAAACATTTAAAAAATGTAAACATATTAAATTCATCAGTTCAAAAAAGGAGATTCTTAGATTGGGTTTTAAACATCCAGCTATATGTTGTTTAAGATGACACACATAAAATAATAATTTCTAATATTTACTAAGTATTTCCATTGTTCTCTATATTTAATCCCCACAAGTTTATGAACTAGAACTATTATTATTCTCATTTGATAGAGGAGGAACTAAGGCACAAAGAGCTCGAGTAACTTGCTAAACGTTTCTGAACCAGGTAATGACAAAGATGGGCTTTGAATCCTACTCGCTAGTTTATATGGCTTCTCTTAAGCGAGAGTGTTCAAAATAAAGAAATAGAAAAGATAATTCAAGAAAACTGTAAACAAAAATAAAATATGTTAACATCATAAAATTAAAGTCAAGGTAAAAGACATTAAAAGAGAAGTATTTCATATTGGTAAAAAGCCCAACTACCAAAAGATACATCAGACATAAACCTTTACACTTACAATATACAAAGCAAAAATGATAGAAATTCTAGGGGGAGTAATCTGCAAGTGTACCATCAGAGAGGAATATTTGTTTATCTTTCTCATAAATTAAGCAAAACCTTAAAGGCATAGAGAATTTGGGTTTTGTTTGTTTGTTTGTTTGTTTTTTGTTTGTTCTTTTTTTGAGATGGAGTCTCACTCTGTTGCCCAGGCTGGAGTGCAGTGGCACAATCTCAGCTCACTGCAACCTCTGCCTCCTGGGTTCAAGCAATTCTCCTGCCTCAGCCTCGTGAGTAGCTGGGACTACAGGCATGCACCACCATGCCCGACTAATTTTTGTATTTTCAGTAGAGACGGGATTTGCCATGTTGGCCAAGCTGGTTTCAAACTCCTGACCTCAAGTGATCTGCCCACCTCAGCTTCCCAAAGTGCTGGGATTATAGGTGTGAGCCACTGCACCCGGCCAACGTGGAGAATTTGAATGCTGTAGTAACAAACTTTATGAAAAAAGAAAGAGAACAAGGAAGTTTTATCAAACCCACATAAAATTTCCACAAAAGTTGACCATACATTAAACCCCTTATACACACACAAACACACAAGTAAAATCTCAACCGAAAAAAAAAATTCCCCAAAGCAGAAATTATATAGGCCATATTCTCTGACCACAATGCTATAAAATTAGAAATCAACATTTAAAAGATAGTCAAAAAATCTATTTGCTTAGGAATATTTAAACAGTCTTAAATATAATTTTTGGATAAGAAGAAGAATTAACATGGAAATTATTACTACTTAAAAGTGAACAAACATGAGAATACCACACATCAAAAGCAGCTCTCAAACGAAAAGTTACAGCTTTAAATGCATATGTTAGAAAACTAAAACTCTTAAAAATAAATGAACTGATCCTAATACCCAGAAAATTATATAAAAGCTCTACAGAATAGTTCAAAAGAAGTAGAGAAATTTAATAATGATAAAAGTGGAAATTAATAGGCTAGAAAACAAAAGAGAATAATCAATAAGCTTGTTCATTTAACAGACCAACAAACAAATAAACCTCTGGCAAATCTGATCAAGGAAACAAATTTAGAAAACATGAACAATATTAATGAAAAAAATGGAAGATGAGTCCAAGAGGAGATTTTTATAAATTAAGACATTACATGTATAAAAACATAATTACAGCAAATTTGAAAAATCTGTGTGTAATGGATGATTTCCTAGGGAAAAAATAAATTTTAAAAATTAATTCAACAAGAAGCAAAACCTGAATAGATAGATATTGACTGAAGAAAAAGAAAAGGTAGCTAAATAAATTCCCTAGAGCAGGCACTAAGTTGAGATGATTTAAAAACAAATTATGCCAAACTTTAGAAATACGTATGCCGTCTGTTCTAGCAAATCTGTTTCTAAGTAATCCTAAAGAAATGCTCAAAGAGGGGCTGGGGCGGTGACTCATGCCTGTAATCCCAGCAGTTTGGGAGGCCGAGGCGAGCAGATCACGAGGTCAAGAGATAGAGACCATCCTGGCCAACATGGTAAAAACCTGTCTCTACTAAAAATACAAAAATTAGCTGGGCATGATGGTGCATGCCTGTAGAACCAGCTACTCAGGAGGCTGAGGCAGGAGAATTGCTTGAACCCAGGAGGCGGAGGTTGCAGTGAGCTGAGATCGCGCCACTGCACTCCAGCCTGGCAACAGAGTGAGACTCCGTCTCAAAAAAAAAAAAAAAAAAAGAAGAAGAAGAAAAAAGAAATGCTCAAAGAGTTATGCACAAAAATGTTTCTGGCTTTATTTTAATTTTTTTTGGATTTTTTAGAGACAGGGTCTTGTTCTATCATCCAGGGTGGAGTGCAGGTGTGTTTATAGCTTACAGCAGCCTCAAACTCCTGGGCTCAAGCAATCCTCCGGGTCCCGAGTAGTTGGAACTACAGATGAGCACCATCATGACTGACTAATTTTTATTATTTTATTTTATTTTTATTTTATTATTTAATTTTATTGTTTTGTAGAAATGGGGTCTTGCTTTGTTGCTCAGGCTGGTCTTGAACTCTTGGCCTCAAGTGATCCTCCTGCCTCAGTGTCCCAAATTGCTGGGATTACAGGCATGAGCCATTAGTCCTAGCCTCTTGCTTTGAGATTTACAATAGCCAAAGAAATGGAAGCAATCTGCATCCCCAACAAAAATGGAGTATTTAATAGAGTGTGGATAACTATATGAAAGAATACTATGCAGCCTTTGTATTCAATCTTTATGTATATATACAGAATTCAACCTCTATGTATACACACAGAAAGATCTTTAAAACATACCAGTTGGTAAAAAATAAATCAAATTTAAAAACAGCATGTTTTATATGATCCTGTAATGTTGCAAT
Source organism: Colobus angolensis palliatus (assembly GCF_000951035.1). NCBI lineage: Eukaryota > Metazoa > Chordata > Mammalia > Primates > Cercopithecidae > Colobus > Colobus angolensis. The sequence continues at coordinate 702,417 of NW_012116389.1, forward strand.
AGAAAAGTAGATCTGTGAATATATATATCCATTTTTTGTAGAAAGGGGCTGTGAGGAAGCATCCTCCACTAGCTTCTTCTTCAAGGGTGGGCTTAGATGCCATGGCATGAAGGGGGAATGCTGCACATTGAGAATACAGTCATCCCTCGGTATTGTCAGGATGCTCAAGTCCCTGATATAAAATGGGGAACTATTTGCACATAACCTGTGTGCATCCTCCTGTGTATTTAAATTCATCTCTACTTATAATGCCCAATACAATGTAAATGCTATCTAAATAGTTGTTCTAGTGTATTTCCTATTTGTACTATGTTTTATGATTTTTTTCTATTAGCTTCTTTTTACAAATATTTTTGATCTGCAGTTGGTTAAATATAGTTGGAGGGCGGGCTGACTGTATACCAGGTATTGCTTGTATAAGTAACTATAAAAATAAAATGAAGCATTCAAGTGGAGGACTGAGATTTCCCACAAGACAACCTTTAACACTCGTTCCAGATCTAAAATTCAATGACTCGCCCCTGTCATGGAGCCTTCCAAACCAGACCATTACAAAGCAAACAGCTGTTTACATTTAACATTCTATCCCCTGGCTGGGCCAGAGCAAATTACTACTTTTCATGTTCTGCCCCTCAAGCGAGAAGGCATTGGCATCTCTGAGTAGTTTCACTCCAAAGACACTTTTCTTCTTTCTGCCATTGTTCCCACTTGGACCCTTAAACTCCACAAATTAAGCACTCCTGTGGTAAGACTGGTGGCTGTCTTGTAAAATATAAGCTCCCTTCTGACTGAAACACAAAACCCTGTTTGTCGTTTTGCAGCGACTAGGACTGAAGGAGCCACCCGACCTGCCCCTAAGGGAAAGGAGGTGGGTCTGGGACTTTGCAGGCATGACAACAATCCTGCCTGCTGGACTCAGCTCCGAATTCATTGGCAGCATCAGCCCACTCCTCCATTCCATCCCTGATTCTCTCTAGTTGAGTGACCTATGAGCCAGAGACTTGGCTCCATTCCCTAATGCTTTGTGCTTTTGTTGACCATTTCCAAGGAGCTCCACTCCTTGTCAGTCAGTGGAGCTATGGCATGAAAATAAGCCACACAGATACCAGTAGCTCATTTTTGCTTCAAAGCAGGCTATCCTAAAATTTAGTAGGTTAAAACAACCACCATTTATTTAGCTCACTATTCTAAGGGTCATCAGTTAGGCTGAACTCAGTTGGGTGTTATTCTGGTGTCAGCTGGGCTCCCTCATGAGCCTGCAGACAATGCGAGTCATTCAGTTTGCTCTTTTTTTCTGGGAAGAGCTTGCTATCAGCTAGGTGACAGGGTGGTCAGGACACATGTCTTTCATTCTCCAGCAGGCTAGCCCGGTCATGTTCACATGGTGGTGGCACCTGTACAAGAGGGTTAAAAGGCCATTTCCAGGCATTAAATATTCAAGTTAAGACAAAGATGAAACCCCACCCTATCATTTACCTTCCTGCTAAATGTCTGAAGACAAGACTGTAGTTGTCAGAGATTATTCCAAGTTCCATGAATTCCAATGTTTTAGCTCATCAAAGATCATCTACTCCAACCCCTCTGTACCCAGACTCTGTATGGATTATGTACCTCTGGGAGGCTAGGAACAGCTTGGAGGAATAAAAAAATAATCTTTATTCAAGCTCAGGTAATAACAGCCCACTCTAGTTATTCATGAGCACTGGGATCAGGATTTTCTTCATTGGGAGAGTTCAGGATCAGGGCTTCTTTGAAGGAGATGGAAGAAATAGAGTTAAAAACCTGAGATTTGCAAATAGAGGCTGCCTACAAAGTCTGGATATTAACATTCAAGGGCACCTTCTGGGTTGGTGGTCTTAACTTCTTGACTAAATTTTAAAACCTGCAGGTTTTAAGATACCTGACAGGGCAAAATACGAATCTGCCCATTGGATATATCATGGCAGCTCTTTTTTCTCCCCAAACACCATCTGCCTGATTTCCCACAGTTCCTGAGCTTCTCCTCAGAAAGTCGGGAGGGAAAGATGGTGCCAAGAATGCCCTTTGCTGGCATCTCCAGTTTTAAACCCAGAGTATCACCTATATGATCTGCCTCTGACCCTAAGAATTCATGTGCTCTGGATGCTCATGGTCTAATGAGGAGCTACAAAGAGAGATTCCAGTATTTGTAATGCAAAAAGTTAACTTCTATAATGAAGTATGCACAAAATAGAACAAGGAAGAGTTGGACCAGTCATCAAGTAGGAGAGAGAGAACAGAGGTAAAGATTCAGAGGGTAGGAAGAGCTTGACTGAATCTCAGGAGGGCATGTGCGTCAGTGTTACTCGTGCATAATGTCAGGTGGGGAGGTGGACACAGACTGGGGGTGGAGGCAGGAAATAAGGCTAGAAAAGTCATCACTGCTCAGATCAAGAAGCGTATTTGTCCAGGCGCAGTGGCTCAAACCTATAATCCCAGCACTTTGGGAGGCCATGGCAGGTGAATCACCTGAGGTCAGGAGTTCGAGACCAGCCTGGAAACCCTATATCTACTAAAAATGCAAAAATTACCTAGGCATGGTGGTTGGCACCTGTAATCCCAGCTACTCGGGAGGGTGAGGTAGGAGAACAGCTTGAACCCGGGAGGCGGGGGCTGCAGTGAGCTGAGATCATGCCACTGCACTCCAGCCTGGGCAACAGAGCAAGATCTTATTTCAAAAAAGAAAAAAATAGAAGGGTCTTCACAGTCATGCTAAGCATTTAAGAGTTTTTCCCAAGGGAAATCGGGAGCCATTGAAGAATTAAAGCAGAGTAGATGTCTTTGTCTTTTTATTTAAAAAATACTACTCATTGGATGAAAGCAAAGGCATTCAAGACACCACTGTAACTAACCAATCCAAACAAGGTTCAATTTCCATGAAGATAGAGAGGGAAAAGAGCAGACATGAGAAAAGCCTAGCAAAAATAAATGGGATTTGGTGACTGGTTAGATATAAAGTGGAAGAAAAATTGTCACCAAAAATTTTGATGACATTTTTACTTGGGCCACTGTGCAGGTGATAGTATCCTTGGCTAAGTTAAGGAATACAAGAGGAGCAGTAGGTGTTGAGACATGTTGGGATGGAGACAGTAAAGGATAAGATCTGATTGGCGCACTGAGTTTGGCCTCTGTGGAAGGGTTATCAAGGTGAAAGCAGAGGCCTTGGTCCTATGGTTCTAGGGCATAGGGGAGCAGCCTGGGATACCAGCAGGATTTTTAGTTAAGCTGAAACAGAGAATACTTAGAAACAGGATATGGAGCAAGAAACAAAAGGGCCAAGAGCTGAGCCCCTGGAAACAAAACACTTAATGGGGCCAGAGGAAATGGGAGCTGGGAAGGAAACAGAACCACAGAGGGGAGTGGCCAGTCAGTGTCATCTGCTGCTGCAAAACTGGGAAGATAAGCCTGAAGGCATATCACTGTGTTAGCCACACGGAGGTCACTGGTGACGTCAGTGGGAGCTTTCATAGTCAGACAGGGCTCTGTTCCAGGGAGCTAGGAGTAAGAGAGGGGTCAGAATGGGGAGACAGCTGGTAGAGATGACACTTTAGAAACATGGTGTAAACGCAATGAAGATATATGACATTAGGTGGAGGAGCATACAGAGTCTAGGAAGGACTTTACTTTAAAGGAGATTTAATTCTGCTTAAATGTCATTGGGAAAGTGGGAATAATAATACTACCCTCATAGGATTATTGTAAGGATTAAACTGCAGCATACAGTAAGGTGTTTAGCAAGGTGCCTGAACATAGTAAGTGTCCAATAAACAGTGGCTATAACATCATTAATAATAACAATAATAACAGTTGTACGTAAACCACCACCAGAAGGCAGGTTGAGGACACAACCCAGAAAAGGAACAACTGACAGTACAAAGAGGCAGGAAGGGAAGGGATCCTGAATGCAGGTGAATAAACTATGTGTAAAGAAAATGAGATTCATTCATTCAACAACATATATCAAGCACTTACTTTACTAGGTACTCTACCAGGTGCTGGGTATATAAAAGAAAACGAGAAAAACACTGCCCTCAAAGAGCTCACACAGCCCAGCGAAAGAGATGTATAGTAAACCAACCATTACAATATGGTAGGATGGAGTTAAAATCAGGGCTCAGTAGAAACCCAGGAGGAGGCCCTAACCTAGCCTTGGCCAGCAGAGGTGAGGGTGCCCAGGAAAGACTTTCTGGAAGAAGTGATATCTGACCTTAGACCTGATTTCCCCACACAGGAGACAGGCAGCAACAGCACAGGAGGGAAGAGGAGGAGACAAGGTGCAATAGGGTTTGCAGTAAATAGGGGTAAAAGTGGAGGAATTCATGCCAGAAACTTCTTTTCTTCTGTAATGGAGCAAGTTATTCTCTCTGAGACCTGAGAATGGGCTTGGTACAGCTGCAATGACAGGGCAGAAGAATCTGGGTACATTATATACATGCTGAGCAGTATTGAATGTATAGGTGGGAACGTTGTGATTGCCCCTAGAAGCACTGAGAAGACTAGAGATGAGGGGAGAGAGGGGATGAGGTCTACAGAGTGGTGCCACAGGCTGAGGGGCAGGGAGATGAGGGTGCTGGCCAAACCAAGGATGATGTGATGCCTCCCAAGATAAGCAGGAAAGTAAAGACAGGAGGGGACCAGCTGATGAATCCCCCAAATAGAGAGGACACATGCAAATGAAAGCATAGTCAAGTCAAAGAGTACATGTGGAAGAAATAAGAGACTGAGAAGCCAAGGATGGTCAAGAAGCTGAGCGCAGAGGAGCAGGTAGAGTCAATAGCAGCTCTGGGGATGACAACGTCCAGCAGGTGCCACAGGCATGGAAAAGTAGAGGGGGAAGGCCATGAGAACTGAGCAGATCAAGGAGCTGTAGGGTGTTAGCAGGATCACCCGAGACTGCCGAGATGCAGGCAGGAATGGGATGGAGAAGAAGGGAGTGATCCAGTCTCCATCACCTTTGATGAATGTGAAGGTAGGACCAGGGTTGTGGTAGGAGAGCTATGGGGCTGGAAACTTAGGCATGGCTGGCTTAATGACAAGGGCAACCCATTCTACATTTACAACTGTTTTCTCCCATGGTTCCCATAAGCATGTATGAGATCTTGTGCCCTGACTTTTTTCAATTTAAAAAACACTCTCGGCTGGGCACGGTGGCTCACGCCTGTAATCTCAACACTTTGGGAGGCTGAGGTGGGCAGATCATGAGGTCAGGAGATCGCGACCATCCTGGCTAACACGGTGAAACCCCGTCGCTACTAAAAATAAAAATAAAAATTTTTTTTAATTAGCTGGGTGTGGTGGCGGGCACCCGTAGTCCCAGCTACTCAGGAGGCTGAGGCAGGAGAATGGCGTGAGCTCAGGAGGCAGAGCTTGCGGTGAGCTGAGATCACACCACTGTACTCCAGCCTGGGCAACAGAGCAAGACTCCATCTCAAAAAAAAAAAGAAAAAAGAAAAAAAAAAAGGTCTGTGAATATGAAGAGTGACTTATTTTCTTCCATGTCCAAATTACATTCTCATGTTCACCCCCGGGCGGTTCCTTTGTTGCCAAGTGGGCAAAGCCAGCAAGCACAATTTACCACTTGATTAAGGCATCATGATTTACTTTTAAATATTATTGTTCAGTGACTTTAAATCCTTCAGACCTAGAGGTTCTCCTTCAACCTCACCAACTAGACAAGCAAATCAGCAATTAGAAAATGGTATATGAAATGATGCAGTAGGGGTCTGTGGGGATGCTTAGTAAGGGTCCTAACCCAGCCTTGCAGGGGTCAAGAAAGGCTTTTGGCACCCAAAGGTCATGTTAGCCTCCCTCATTTCCCTTACTGCCTGGCCCAGGCGAAATGCACATGAGACCTGAACCACATAAAAGCCAGGCAGATGTAGCGCCTTAAGGAAAGGCTGTGTTTTGCTGTGCTCTTTGGCGTCGTAGAGATGGGGAAAATGCCCTGGCCTTAAATTGGATTAATAAAGGAAACTATCAATCAAAATTCTGAAAGGCACATCTTCAAACTTCTAATGAGCATCAGATTTTGAGTGAGGGTCAGTGGTTATGCAAAAGGAGAAGCGGGCTATGAAGTGAGTTCTGTCCTGGCAGACGCCCCAAAGAAGCTGTCCCCACCTCAAAAGATGCCTCGGGCACCAGCTGTCTGACTTAGGCATGCTTGGCTCCTCAGCCTCCTAGCCCTGTGTTTCCAAGGTAACAAAGTCCCTGGTAAGTTGAACATTGGCCGGTGAGTTGTGCTTCCCCGAAATAAATCAACACACAGCAGAGAGAAATGGCTGCAGGCCCAACTGAACAGTTGCCCGATCCTGAAAGGCCACTGGTGGAGAGGCCCCTCTGTACCTGCGAAGGAGCCTACCTGCAAAGGCTCCTTTGTACGTTTCATTGGCTGAAGACTAGCCAATGAAAGGAAGAATCGCCCTGGGAAAGTACAGAGCCTGAGAGAGAGAGTCAGAATTAGGGGGAACCTGAGATGAGGATTTGGATGCAGGGTTTTTGTTTTGTTTTGTTTTTGCTTTTGTTTTTGAGTCAGAGTCTCACTGTGTCGCCAGGCTGGAGTACAGTAGCACGATCTCAGCTCACTGCAACCGCCGACTCCCTGGTTCAAGTGATTCTCCTGCCTCAGCCTCCTAAGTAGCTGGGAGTACAGGCACGTGCCACCACGTCTGGCTAATTTTTCTTTTTGTATTTTAGTAGAGACGGGGGTTTCACCATGTTGGCCAGGATGGTCTCGAACTCTTGACCTCGTGATCCACCTGCCTCGGCCTCCCAAAGTGCTAGGATTACAGGCATGAGCCAACACGCCCGGCTTCTGGATACAGGTAATTTACTAAGGATATGCACACAGGCAAGATTAGTACAGGAAAGAAGGAAGCAGGACAAAGACGGGGAGAAAGGCAAACAAGACTGGTGGTTTCAGGCAAAATCCTTCAGAGGGTAGCTTCAGACTGATCCCTCAGGGAATCCCTGAAGTGTAAGTTCCATCTCACATTGCTCCTCCCCACCCAGCCTTAGGGAAGGGAGCTGGCTCTCATAAGCCTTCCCCAGTTGGGCATTGCTCAGTAGTTACCCTTGGGGATGGACACTCCCTGGCGCTCCCAGTGCCTCCCAAGCAGGGAGGCTCCAGGAGTTGGAGGGCAGTGCTCCACTACTGGAAGCAACAGTTCACCAAAGCCAGGCAGACACAAAGATCAGATAAAGGGACCTGAAGAAACCTGGGCAGAGTACAATGTTCACTTCAGTTACAAATCCCTGCCTGTAAAGGGGAAAGAAGGATCAACAGAAATACTCGGACTTGAACACCAATTTCCTTTATAGAAACTCAGGGTCTGCTGAGGAGCATTTAAGGAGCCACTCCAATTAGGAGGAGGGTCGAGGAGGGGCTGAGCATGCCAGGATCTCCAATGAGAGCCGTTTCTCTTTCCGTTCTTTTACTTATTGCCTTTTATGTACAACATCGTTTAAAGGAAGGCTTCTCCTGTTGAAAAGAAGTTTGGAAAAACATCCTGCAATAGCTCTTTATCTCCTCCACATGTAGGGTGGGCAGAGCAAATCAAGAGGGTAAATAAGTGTGGTGGCCCGTGGGAGGAGTCATCTATCCTGCCCTGGGACAGCACCAATCCCAGCCCTTGAGGAACACCACCCCCCGCCCCCAGGTCCTGCACCAGGCTGGAGACCCTGCGTCCTCGCTCTGGCTACACTCACAGAATTCTGTGGGAGGCCCTAAAAATAAATATGCAGAGAATATATTTCACTTTTCAGTGTGTCACAATGAGCTGGTGCTCAGACATAGACAAGGGACAGAGCCAGAAAGAAGGGAGCTTTGGCAACTTGTAAATAAAGCCCTTGGAAATGAAAAATGCAACCCCCTAGATACAAAGAGGAGGACCAAAGGGAGATCTGCGGTCCCAGAGAAGCCTTGCTCTCCATCTGGTTAAACAGGTTGCTGAAACATTGCTTTAATTTCACTCCAGGAAAAAAGATACAAACTGAAAGAGTTACTGGGGGAAAGTAAGTTCCTGGATTCCTAACTTTGCAATTATTCAATGAATATTGTGAGCCAGGCAGCCCACTTGATCACTTGCCCTTGTGGAAAGTGGGGAAGAAAGAACATAATTAACAAAAGTGGAACAGGACCCCAGGAGAAATAAAACCAGGAAACCGAAAGAAGGAAGTGTTTAATGCTGGCCACTGAAATTCCAAAGTGTCCCATAATTGCCACTTAAATGTTACCAACCTGTGAAGCTACCATGTGCTTTAGAGAGAAAAACTCCATCAGCTTTCAGGTGACATGAGAAGTTATGGTCACACTGTGAAGAAATGCCCTAAAGCAGAAGCACAAACTGGCTGGCTGGGTTCATTTGAATTAGTTGTCAACGTCATAAAATTGAGAAGTTTCTCATAAAAATTCCGTTTTTTTTGTTTTTTTGTTCTGTTTTGTTTTGTTTTGTTTTTTCTCTCTCTTTCTGAAAATTGACCTTCACAATGCTGGGCCCAAGATCCTGAAGATAATGGTGAGTGGCAGCTGGGTAATCCCTTGTCCTCTTTAGATGGGGACACTTTCACATTTCTCTGCACTGCACTGACTTTGCAGCATGTACTTATATTGACATCACAATGAAGATGTTTTGCTTGAGCAGAGGGGAAAACTAACTCTGTTGTTGATACTCTGATTCCTTTGCTTTTACCGTCTTTGTCCTATTCAGAATTTACCCATCTCTTTATACCAGGCCCTGTTATTATACACTTAACTAAATACAAGTCACATCTGATTATAGTAAGAATGGAAGCCCTAAGTCCTCAGTTAACTCACAGGTGCAAGTGAACAACATTGAAGAATAGTCCGTTTTGGGGGAGATCATAGTGTTAATACCATTTGATGAGCACATCATTAATTTATTTGTATGTGTTATTTTCTTTAGTCCTCACATAAGGTAAGTCACATTACCAACCCCATTTTACAGATGAGGGAACTAGGTTTCACATGTTTTAGAGTCAATATTTGAATAACTGGAGTATTTTGGAATCAAAATACTCAAACTAAGATTTGAAAAAAGAACTGAAAATCATGTGTTTATCCAACTATACCACACTACAAGATAGAGCAAGGGTTGCATCTAGGAGGCTGGAAAGGTATGCAGGGTGTGAGCTGGAAAGCTGATACAGAGAGAGAGTAGCATATTCCAATGCAGAGGAAAGAATAGGGTGATCATGTTTCCTAGAGCAAAATTGAAGCCAGTCTAGAACTTCGGGAGACTACTCTTTCTTTTTTTTTTTTTTTTTTTTGAGACAAGGTCTCACTCTGTCGCTCAGACTAGAGTGCAGTAGCGCCATCTTGGCTCCCTGCACCTCCACCTCCCAGCCTCAAGCGATTCTCCTGCCTCAGCCTCCTAAGTAGCTGGGATTACAGGCGCACACCACCATGCCCTGCTAATTTTTGTATTTTTAGTAGAGAGTTTCACCATGTTGGCCAGGCTGGTCTCAAACTCCTAACCTCAAATGATTCACCTGCCTCGGCCTCCCAAAGTGCTGGGATTACAGGTGTGAACTACCGTACTGAGTCACTTGGGGAGCCTATTCACAAGGACAGTACATTGGGAAATAAGAATCAGCACTGGAAAAAACTGGTTTTATGATTGGCAGGGTGCCAAGGTCCAAGCCTGATGGTCAGATAACAGCAATAGCTAATATTTATTGCATCAACTTTCCTATGTCACAGGCAGGGTGCTGAGCATGCCACATGTACTATCTCTATCCTGTGAGGTAGATACTGTTATTATCCTCATTGTACAGATGGGGAAACTGAGGTGCAAAGAGAGGTCAAGTAACTCATCCAGCATCATAGTTAGTAACTGCAGGAGCTGGGATTAAATGTTCGTAATTATAAACCTTACATTTGCCACTTCAGCTGGCCAAGGGACAGCCAGGCAAACACAGGACAAAGGTTTAGGTAAAGGAATCTTTTGAGGAAGCAGCACTAGGTGTCAGGAGCCAAAGCCTGAACAAACAGGGTCAGAGGCCCAGTGCAGGGGGGCCAACCTCAAAGGCAGAAATCCCTCATCAAACCCAGACCTCTTGTGGAGGTGAGAAATGCAGGCTTCCCATCCCATAGAGCAGCAGTCCCTAACCTTTTTGGCACCAGAGACTGGTTTTGCGGAAGACAATTTTTCCACAGATCGGGGTGGGGGATGGTTTTGGTATGAAACTGTTCTACCTCAGATCATCAGGCATTAGATTCTCATAAGGAGTGTGCAAGCTAGATCCCTTGCCTACGCAGTTCACAATAGGGTTCACACTCCTATGAGAAGCTCATACCACCACTGATCTGACAGGAGGTGGTGCTCAGGCAGTAATGCTCACTCGCCCATGCTCACCTCCTACTGTGCAGCCCAGTTCCTAACAGGCCACAGACTGGTACTGGTCAGTAGCCCAGGGGTTGGGGACCCCTGCCGTAGGGAGAAAGGTCATTGTATACAGCCCCTCAAGAGGGCAATTTGCCTGGAGTCTATGATTCATAATGGACATCCTTAGAACCAGAAATTCCTTCTCCCCTTATTTACCCCTAAGGAGCCCTTATCCACTCCTGCTGTGGAAGGAAGGCACAGAGTCCTCTTCAAGGATGATGATTACCAAATGGTTCATTATAGCAAAGAAGGAAACAAGCTAAGTGTCCATCAGGAGGGGAATGGCTAGGTCAGTTATAATAAACTCACTCAGGGGAACATGCTCCAACAAAGACACATACACCTCCCATGAAGAGTGCATGATCCAAGAGCAAGCCATGGAGCTGTGCCACTCAGACTTCCCTTCAGGAAAGCAACTGCCATTCAGCTGCAAGGAGTGCAGTGAGCTAACAGTCTCCAGCTGCGGAGCTTTCAGGCTTCACTGCAGCATTTGAGTTGAGGCCATGCTTTCCGGGGAGTCTCCCAGCAGGTGACTGAGCATGGCTGAGGAACTAAAGCTTGGCCATTTCTGCCCAATGAGGCCATCCTCCAAAGGGCAATGTCAACTCTGAGCTCCCACTGGGCAGGTGAGACTGTCAGACCCACACCACACACTGCTCTCCTTGCTCAGCCCTGCTCCCTTGCTCCCTCTACCTTTATCTTTCACAGGCATCACCCCCAATTAACCCTTTATACTCCTAACTCCTCTCAGTGTCCACTTCCCAGAGGATGCCTGAACTGGCATTTCCATTGATTAGTGAAAATAGCAAGTTACAGGACCCTGCATACACTAAGATACCATTATGTAAATAAGCCAACACCTACATGAATAAGTATTTTTTAAAGGTAAAGAAAAGGAAAAATACAAGAATGTAGGAAGAAAGGATGGAAGAAAATAAACCTCACACACAAACACATTTTTTATATGCATTCATATATGCAGTAAAATGCTCTACCCTTGAACTTAACACCTGCATTCATATATATGGATAGGTATGCATTTAAAAGTTCTGAGAAAAGCCCGACTAAATGATAATCGTAGTTATTTCTTGAGGTAGGGGAAAGTTTAGGAATGATGCATTAAGATTCTCTGTATTGCTTTAATGTTCTTTTTACAAGGAGAATGCTTTCAAGCATTACTTAAGTAACTAAAAACGTTTAAAATGTACGCCAGCCCTTGGGAATCCAGGCCCCTTGGACCAAGACTGAGTTTACTCAAGGAGGATCCCAGCATCTCTGCTTAAGTTAGAGGCCCCCCAGAGTGGAGCCAGAGGCCCTCTAGAAGTGTTGCACCAGGCAGGGGTCAGCCAGTCCTCAACTCACTCCCTGTCTCTGCTGGCCAACAACCACAGAGATGCATCAAGGAGAAAGATCTTTCTGTCCAGAAAGATCTATGGAGTGTTTTAAATTGCATGAGACTCCTGGCCTCCCTGGCTGCACTGTGCAGAGATGCCATAACTCCCCAGAACAGCATCTCTGAGAATTGCACTTGTAAATCTTCCCCTCATGTGGCATGGAGTGCATCAGAGAACTGTTCTAAATCTAATCAGCTGCATGGGCATCTCACGCAGGAGGCAGCCATGTTTGTTACTTATCTGCCAGGACTACCTCTTTCACCTCTAAGCTGTCAGGGTCTTCTTTCTCATCTGTCTCTCTTTCTCTCCCTGACTCCCTTGCCTCTTGCCTTTTGCCTCCTTCTCCCCTCCTTCCCTGCTCCCCTCCATGTCTTAAAGAGGGAGCAGGCTAGATGGGGAAGAGCCCCAGCAAGCTGGGCACAGACTGGAAGCTTCCTTCCTGTACTGCTGGCCCGTACTTTCTTCCCAGGCATCATGCTCACTCCAACAGGCTGATGGTAGGTCAGAAGTCTGCAATCTGGCTGTGGTGTGAATGGCTTCTCACAGCATGCCCAGAGGAAGAACTCCAGCTGGCTCACTTGAGGTGACTGATGTTTAGGAAATTACTATTATTTTTATTTTTAGACACCAATAAAAATGACATCTGGGACCAGCGCAGATGAATGTTCCATTTATAAGGAACCAGAAGTCTGAGTGATTGCTGAGGTTGCCCAGCCAAGCATGACAGGAGAACCGGGGGACTTCTGAGAGGAAGTTCACCCCCAGCACTGCAGGGATGGAACAGAGCCCAACTTGGAAAACAAGTTGGAGGCAGAAGTTCTGAGAGGTCCCAGAATTGTTATCTTTAGCCAATCTGAAACTCCCAATCCCTGACCAAAAAATACTTTAAGTAAAGTACCATCTTCCAGCTATTTTCTACTATGCCCTGTCAGTCTACATTCACCAAATACGATAGTTTGCAAGAGTGGTACTGTCACCTCCATTCAACCTATGAGAAGATTAAGTAACACACCTATGGTCACACAGATGATGGATGTCAGGGCTAGGTTTGGCACCCAGTTCTGTTGAAATTACAGCACTGTCTTTCCGCCGGCTCTCAAAGCCAAGATCTTTCTCCCAATGACCCACTTGTGCCATATAAGGCTTCAGAAAATAAACAAGGGGAGGGAACGAAGCAAGAGCTGAGCTAGCGTCAGTCTTTGCAAACACAACTACTGTCAACTTTGTGAACAGGCTAAGATGTTGACCCTGACTTAGGTCATAACTGAATCTACCTCCCCATGTGCTAAAGGGAAGACAGCATGAGTAGTTTAGATTCCTGCTCTACCACTTCTTTTTAAAAAATTAATTAAAGGACTTTTTTTTTTGAAGTTTTTACCCAATGTCCTTTTTCTGTCCCAGGAGCCCATTCAGAATACCACATTACATTTAGTAGTTGTGTCTCCTTACGTACCCCTTGGCTGTGACAGTTTCTCAGACTTTGCTTGTCTGGAATGACCTTGAGAATTTTGAGGAGTGCTGGTCAGGTGTTTTGTAGAATGTTCCTCAATCCCACCACTTTTTACCCAAGATATCCTACCAGAGGACAGACCTCATGCAGTTTTCATAGGTATCTGTTAACTTCACAACCAGAGAATAACTTTGAGATATTAGGAAAAAGGCCTTCAAATTCATTCATTCTGCGAAGAAGCACTGAGCCCTTGATATGTACAAAGAGAGCATCAGAGGAGGCACAAAAAGGGATGCAAGAGAAGCAGGAGATGAGGGTTGACTGCCAAACGGTTCTCTTCTCCACCTTCTTTAGGTCTCAGTGCTCTCCTTTGTGAAGGAAAGATTGCACCTGAGAACAGACAGGTATATCAGATCAGTGTTTCTCAGAGTGAAGTGGAGGGACACCTGTACTAGAATCCCAAAGGTACTTGTTAAAATGCAAATTCCTGGCCTGGCGCGGTGGCTCAAACCTGTAATCCCAGCACTTTGGGAGGCCGAGACGGGCGGATCACCAGGGCAGGACCTCGACAGCATCCTGGCCAACACGGTGAAACCCCGTCTCTACTAAAAATAACACAAAAAATTAGCTGGACGAGGTGGCGGGCGCCTGTAGTCCCAGCTACTTGGGAGGCTGAGGCAGGAGAATGGCGTAAACCCGGGAGGC
>NW_012116389.1:716436-827041 GCF_000951035.1 Colobus angolensis palliatus
AGCTGGGCATTATGGTGCACACCTGTGATCCTGGCTACTCAGGTAGCTGAGGCGGGAGGTCACTTGAGCCTGGGAGGTCCAGGCTGCAGTGAGTTCTGACCGTAGCACTCACTCCAGGCTAGGCGACAGTGAGACTGTGTCAAAAAAAAAAAAAAAAAAAGCAAATTCCTTGCAGAGTTTATCCTGTGTTTATAAAAATAAAGATAAAAAATAAAATAAGATGCAAATGCTTGAATGCTCGAGCTTACTTCAGATTCACTGAATCAAATGTTGGTCAGAAACCTGCTTGGGGGAAAAACTGCACTTGATTCCAAGGCTCAGACAAGTTTGAGGGCCACCATAAGAGATGATAATGAATGGTCTACCCTGACCTGATGGGACATGTACAAGACCCAGTGGATACAAAATCAGATAGGTGAAACCAGGTGACACTTCACTAAATTTCAGAAGAAATGGATAGGCAAGGGTTGCTGGAGACTCAGAGAAAGGGGCTATGATCTAGATCGTTGTGCATGGTGTCAGAAAATAGAAAAAGCATTACCAAGACCTGAAGCATGAATATATAAACAGGAGATATCAAAACCTAGTGGGGTTGGGTGGCAGCGTGTAGGTACAGATTGGGGAATCTAAAAACCACGGTGACTTGTAGCCATCAACATAGGTGCCAAGAGAACAGTGGGAAACACAGAATCTATAAGGCAGAACTTGCATGGAGCTGGAAAGTAGAAAGGTGAGTTTGCTTTTAGACATGTTGTATTCAAGGTCTTGATGAAATAAACAAACATGTCCTATAGGAATTAGGGAAGTTGTAAGAAATAAGGTTGGGAATTTGCATTTTTAACAAGTACTTTTGGGATCTTAATGAACGTGGCCTTCTATTAATACCTTCCTCTGAGAAACACTGATCTGGTACAACCCTTTGTTCACAGGTGCAGCCCTTCATTCACAGATGAGAAAACTGGACCCAGAGGGAGGAAGCAGGGAGGTGACCTGACTGACACTCAACCTTCCTCTCCTACTTCTCTTGCACCCTTTTTTGTGCCTCCTCTGATGCTTTCTTTGTACATATCAAGGGCTCAGTGCTTCTTCACAGAATGAATGAATTTGAAGGCCTTTGTCCTAAATATCAAATTCAAAGACATCTCTGAAATTCAGGTGGGGTGGGAGGTGTCCTACATACTCATAGGCTTTGGGATCATCACAGTGATGGTTTGAGGTATCCTGTCTCTCATAACCCTCCAACTAAGTGCCCCTCAGCCAGGTCAATAATCCCCTCCCAGTTTCAGTTCTCCTCTGTGAAGTGAGTGCAGCATTGACCTTCAGGGTTATGTTGAGGACTTAATGAGAAACCATCTGTAAAGTCTTCCTAGCACCCTCAGAAAAATCCACATTAATTCACATTCAGGATCAAAGTTAAAGTTAAAACTATAAGTCAGACCTTAAAGGAAAGAGTGTATAGTAAAAAGAGGAGATTAAGGTCTGAGCCTTGGGGGAAACAAGAGTTACGGGACAGCAGAAGGAACAAAAGCCAAAAACAGAAGAATATCTTTAAGATTAGAGGAACAGCAACGGGATCAAGCAGTGGGAGATAACAACTGAGCTTCTAGGGAGTACTGACAGTTAAATCCCACGGACCCAGGTTTGAATCCCTGCTTTTCCACTTACTAGCTGGGAACTGAGACTCGCTGGAACCATTTCCTCAACTCTAAGTCTGGGTGACAATACCTACTATGTCTGGTTGTTGTGATAAACAGCTAAGATGCTGTATGTCAATCTTATGTCCCATAGTAGGGACTCAATGAATGTTAACCAGTGTTATAATTAATATATAGGCAAGAACAACAAGTGTTTTGCAGAAGGGATAGCAAACAGTATCCAATGTCACAAAGAGATTAAGAAAAAATGAAGACTTGAGAAAAATGTTTTAAAAGCCAGGATTTGTTATTTCAGTGAGCAGAAACAGGTAGAAGCCAGTTGGCAGGCTTCTGAAAATGAATACTGCTCATGTGGACCGTCTTAGGGCCTCCCAAACTTTTAAAAGTCATAGTACACACAGAAAATTGTGTTTACACAACACACTGGGACAAACCATTGAGGCTGCTCAAAATTAAAGATTATCCCAGGAACTCTGACTGCCCCAAGCCCTGTTCTGCTGCCTTGAGGGCTGAGGGGACAAATATCCCCGCATTCTGTAAAACATTCTAGCACCATAGTACCAAGGCATAACAGTTGGGCAATTGGGCCTTATTGCCTGCCCCATACAGTCAAGAAAACAGCAACAAGATGTCTACAATGATTACTGAAACTGTCTTTTTCATGAACTACTTACTTTAAGCAGGGGTCAGCAAACATTATAAATGGCCAGCTATTTTAAGGACTGTGGGCCATATGGTCTCTGTTGAAAGTATTCAACTTGGCTGTTTAAGTGCAAAAGCAGTCATAGACAATTCATCAATTAATGAGCATGGTTGCGTTCCAATAAAACTGTGTGTACAAAAATAGCAAGCTGGATTTGTCCTGCAGGCCACATTTTTCCAACCTCTGTCTTTGAGCTTCAAAATCTGATAATGTACTTCCACCAGAATTGCCAAACACACAAGAATAACTAAAAGGAGTGACATAACTAAGTTTGGGTGAGGATGTGGAGAAACTGTAACTTACATACATTGTTTATGAGGGTGGTGTAAATCAGTGCAATCACTTTGGGAAACATTGACAGGATCTACTAAATCTGAACATACACAGCCTATAACCCAGCAATTCCACTAATGGATATAAGCCCAATTAAAGTACATGCATATGTCTGCCAAACACATGTACAAACATGTCTGTAGTGGCTTTATTCATAATAACCAAAAACTAGAAACAGCCCAAATGTCCAGAGACAGTGGAATGGATAAATAAAGTTTGGTATATTTAATACAGCGGAGTACTATATGGGGATGGAAAAGAACACACTCTGCTGCATGCAACTATCTGAATTCACCTTCAGACAAAATTTTCAGCAGAGAAGCTGTATGATTCAATAATGCAAAGTTCTTGAACAGGCAAAACCAATCAATAGGGACAGAAATAAGAAAAGTGATTGCTTTTGAGGGAAGATATGGACTGGGATTTCTTATTCTTTGAGGGAGTTACAAGGTGCATATATCATAGTCAAAAAGTACATATGTCATCAAGATGTACGCTTAAGATTTGTGACTTTCTTACATCTCTATGAAAATGTTTTTTAAAAGAATAAATACCCCCAAATGCAGATAATTCTGAATCCAACATGCCTATGTACTGGGGAGCCAACAACAGCACACTTTCCCTGCAGAACCCGTGGCACTGAGTCAGCCTCTGGGCACACCATACTTTCAGTCCTGATAGGATGGGGAGATGTAGTAAGTTTTTTATTTTCCCCGACCATACTAGACATTGATATTTCACTGGCTGGGTTTCGAGGACTCTAATATTTCCCTCTGTCGATGAAACAGCTACTAAGTGGTACCAAGTTGGATGCAGAGGGGAAGATGGGGTTGGTAGAGGAATAAAGATAAGGATAGGAAGTGAATTAGTAAATGACAATGAACATGACTTGCAGGAAACAAACATTGGTCCCAGTCACCCAGTGAAGGATCCCAACTCCTGTAGGCCAGAATTCCCTCTGAAGGCCATTCTATGAGGTGACATTACCTGCCATGATGTTGCTAAAATGATCACAGCACAGAACATACCACCTAAGCTTCAGCGGCTTCATTGATATGAGCCCTCAGATGGCTGGGGCTCTTAGGAGATGTTTATCATACTCACTGGCTTGTTAAATTGTCTAGAAGTATTGTTCTACTAAGTCCTAAGTTAGCACTTAACTTCACACCAGCTTCTTATGCAGCCCAAAGGATAACACTGGCAAAGGATATACAATGGCAAGAAGTGACTTTTTCTTGGACCTCCAACAACACAGAGTCCTGGTTTCACTGGATAACTAGACTACGAACAAAGTTCAAACACTGTTATTAGAAACATCTATACAGGTCTGACCCTCAAATCTAGTTCTCCTTCAAACACTTGGCTCCCCTTGCCTCCAAAATTAATGCCTCCTGCTCTTGTTGCTACCTGTTGAGACACTTGTGACCAAGTAAGTTTTCGGAGAGGTGTGGAGGCAGTACAGGGGACACAGGAAGAGAAGCCAACATTCATTGACCCCTACTAGGTTTCAGACACTGTACCAGATGATTCTATAGATCTGTGCTGGACAACGCAGTGGCCAGTAATCACATGGAGCTATTTAAATTTCTAATTTTAATTAATGAAAATTAAATAACATTTAAAATACAGTTCTTCAGTTACTGTAGCCACATTTTAAGTGCTCAACAGTCACATGCAGCTTGTGGTTGCTGAATTGTACAGTGTAGACATAGAACATTTTTATTATCATGGAGGTGTCCATTGGACAGCCCTATATACAGACCTTTTCCCCTTAATCTTTGCAACAGTCCTTTGAGGTAGTTTATCAGTTAGAACGTATTGGACTGCTGGTAACAAAAAACCCCAGTTGCAAATGGCTTGATAATTCCTTTCTTGCTCTGAGAAGATGAAAATAAATAAACAAAAATAAAGTAATAAAATAAATTTATGATTGATTTTAAAATAAATAATATTTATCTATACCTGAGAGTTCAGAAAAGAGTTGTTTCCAGGACCAGCACAGTCAGTGAGGTTATTAAGGACCTAGGGCCTTTCCGTCTCAGTGCTGCTCTCACTTGATGTGACAGCCTTCACATCGTCTAGTTTCCTGTGTGGATGCAAGACAGTGACCAGTGGCCACTGGGACAATGTGCTTCCTTGCTCATATCCCCCCAGGAGAAAATAAAAATACCTCTCTTCCAGTCTAATTGGACCAACTGGGAGCACATGCCCTTCTCTGAACCATTAATAGATGCCACGGACTTTCACACACTGCTTGAGATGAATCAAGTTGTCTCTTTGGAAGTAAAAGTTGGGAAAAACAAAGAAATCGTGATGCTATTGGAAAGGAGGAAGAAGGGAAATGGATGATAGGTAAATCGCCAATGTTATCTACTGAAGTGAGTGTTCTTACTCCCATTTCACAAACAACGAAACTGGGGCTAAGAGGGGTTAAGTAAATTACCCCAGGCCACAGATGGCACACTGCATAGAGCAGGAATTCAATCCAGGGTCTGTCCCGCTGTGGCATGTGTCATCGCCCACATGCCAGCCTGCCACACAGCACTGGGTGCATTTTGTCATTCAGCAGCACACTGCCACAGTGCCACTCTGGAGGTTATCACCTCACTCCTGATTAGCATAACATGATGATTAGCTAATAAGGCAAAGCAGCAATGAACCTGCTCTGATCCTCTTTCTGTGTAAGTAACTTCTGGTTATCTGTTGTATAGGATACATTACACTGCGTTTCTCCTCCCAACCTTTCCCTTTATGTTAAATATATGATTTTTATCCTCAGAAGGGGGATTATCTCCGAGCAGAATTGGCAAGGTTAAACACTATCTATAAAACACATTCAGCTGTGCCATGAAATGAATTACATAATATATCAGTCATCTACCTGGCTTTCAAAACCTGCAAATGCATTTCTGTTCAGTATGGGTGAGTATTTTATATTTTGCCTCCCTTCCCATGAAGGTAAAAATGACCTTGGTTCTTAGGAAGTGAAGATATATTGAACAGGTTAGGATCAACAGAGTTCCATTTCATTTAGTCTCCACTAAAATTGCAAGGAGTGAAAATAGAGATTGAATTTATTTTACTATATATTGCCTCATTTGAACTTTAGTAAGGCATTAGCTTCTAAAGAAAACCCTCCCCCTTCCATAATCTCTTATTGATGGCATGTTAAGGAAATTCCCTTGACTTTATTGATTCTGAGCTCTGAGGTACAATGTACCCATCGGTGTGTTAAACTGAGAAAAGTGTGCTGGGCTGGCTATCGCTGCTGAGGTGGAACTTGCTGACAGCGCAGCACTTTGGCCCTACCCAACACCCGTGATTATTCTCCCCAAAGAGCAAATTAATTGGAAGCTGAGTGCATCAGAACCTCCCTGCATGACCTTGCTTGGAAAGAGCAAGCAATGGGAGGAGATGAGCCTCATGTCCTGAGGGGGAGAACAGCAGGGCAAGACCCCACCACACCACAGCCAGCCCTTCCATATCTCCAGCCTCCTGGTGGGCAGGGATCCCCTTCAGAATTCTCCCCCCAGTAGCCCAGAAACTGTATCCAGTCAGGTTGCTTAATTTGTTAGAGCCTCAAGGTCCTTACCCATAAAATGGTTGTAGCATTTTGGTTGGCAACAGCATCTCTCATATTTGTTCAGGAAACTACGAAGTGATGGGCCACTTTGGGTAAGGAGGGTGAGACTCCCAGAGAATGGTCTGTAAGAAGACCATGAAACGAGGTGGCCACTAACATGCTCTGCATGAAAAAAAGTATCAGCAATGTTGGGCCTGGGAGAGAATCAGGGGGGCAAGTAGAGATGAGAAACTGAGATGGGAAGAGGAGGTGTGGGCGCTGGTCTGGTGAAGAGAAAACTTTTAACATCAAGAATAGCTAGTATTGTTTTACATTTTTGTAATAAAAACTATCTGCAGCTCCCAAACATGTGAAAAAGTCTATTACTCACACAAATAAAAGTGGTTTAGGGCAAATAGGAGGGAGGTTGGGCATGGGACAAGGAGGAGAATCAGTGCAGAGCAGAGGGAGGAAAGTGGCCCTAGGAGGTGAGTGGAGGTGAAAATGGGAGTTGAGAAATGGCCACAGGCACCCCAGCACCAGGGCATCACAGACAGCATGGTGAGAGGAGGAGGCTGGCAACAGAAGTAGAGCCATCTCTGCTTGGTTGCAAAGGATAAACTGACCTCAACCGATACCTGAACCACATGGGAATATAATCTCAAGCTTTGCAGGGTTGAAGTGAAGCTTACATTTAATGACTGCTTTTCCTGATTCCTATGCCTCCTGCCTGCTCTCCACCTCCCATCCCTTTTGAAGAATGTGGCTGCTGATGGCAGGCGCCATTCAATGACTGCCCATAGCCGTGAGAGGCCAGTCAAGATGAAGGGAGCACCGTTGTGGAGCTCATCATTCAGTGGCTCTGTCTTGTCCTTGGTCTCTCTTCCAGACCCCTTTTCCATCTTTCCCCTCCCTGACCTCACTCTTATGTCAGCCTCCTGTCACGATCCCCATTCTCACAGCTCCAGCTGGTCCCAGGCCCTACCTCACCTCTTTCACCTCTGCTTCCTTGAGTGAACAGGCCCCAGTAAGTAGTCGGAGGCCACAGGCACCCATGAGAAAAATCCTGCACTGTTTCTGCTCTGCCCGATTCCTACTCAGTCACCACTGGATCCCCATGGAGAGCCAGGCCCAGTGAGTGCATGGCTCACAAGCTGCCTTAGAGATGTACATTCACAAATGAGAAAGTTTGTCTTCAGTTGAGGGTACCTTGGGCACTCAGGTCAGGGCCAGCCTAAAAATGTCAAGTGCACTTTTGCCGATATCCCCTCCCTCCCACACATGTACTCTACTCACACCCCTCATTCTCCAATTTTTATTTTTATTCTTTCCCCAGAACCTATACCTTGCTGGATCACCAACTGACCTAATGGACCCCATGTAGAAATATTTACCTTTGTAAAAACAGACACAGCAAGGAGCCAAAGGAATTACTTTACAAAGGGTAGAGTGTCTGCCACCAGCAAGGGAGCGTTTAGGGTTTGATGGTGCATGTTTGGGGTTGATTGATAGTGCAAGGCTGGCCTTTACCTGCTGACCTGCCGACCCTCTCCAAAAGAAAAAGACAAAGGATCCCATCTGCTATATATTTCTTGGGAGTCCAGCCCAGTGTCTGGCACAGAGAAGATAGCTGATAAGTATCAAGTGTCCCAGGCAATCCCAGTCTGAGGGGCCACCCGCTGCTGAAAGATGGGCTTGTCCACCTCTGTGAGCCCCAAACCATAGATCAAAGCCTTCTAAGCCTAACAGAAGGGCACCGTCCCTTCCTTTCTGAATGCAATAATGAGATCACTTTCTCAAGAGTAAGATCAGAGGGGAGTGAAGGTTAAACAAATAAACCTCTTTTTCGCTGATATTAACTGACTCCCATGGCTGTGCTCTGGATATTGTGCTAAGTCTGGGAACACTAAGTCTGTTCCTTTTTCTCTATCTTAGCAAAAAGTAGAAGGAGTTGAGGATGGGGTGGAAAGAGAACTATAAGAGTCAGGGAGAGAAGGTTATGAGGGCAGCAGAAAGTCTCAGCGTTCAGCTAATGTGTGTTGAATGAACTTCAGCCTGAGATGATACCAGACATTATATAGGTCACAGGACAATGGCTCAAATGCCTCCAGGTGGACAGAAGCAAAGCTGGCCAGTGAGATAGGTAATGAGGGGCCGCTGCTCCCAGGAGAGCTTGTGACCTTTCTGAGAGTGGCAGCCTCTTCTCAGCTCCAGATAATTATTTCCAAGTAGGTGCAAGAGTCCCCTGTGTCTAGATTTTCCTATTTTTCCCCAAGAAAAGCCAGAAATGTGGATTTTCATGAAAAAAACATGCACACATACACACACACACCATTTTGAAACACTGGAAACTAGTTTAAAAATGTTCAAAACACTACACTGGTCAATAAAAGTACACCTGAAGACTGAATCCAGTCTACCTTGTTTGTTGTAGAACAGTGGTTCTCAAATGTAAGTAGGTATCACAGTCTCCTTCAGAACTTAGTAACAGAATGGATTGCTGGGCTCCACCCCTAGAGTCTTATTCAGCAGCTCTGGGGTGGAGGCCAGAAATTTGCATTTCTAACCACTTCCCAGGAAATGCCAATGCAGCTGATCCTGGGACCACACTCTGAGATCCACTGCTGTTATAGACCCCCTAGAGGGTCTCCAGCCTTTCTTTCTGCCCCCATGATGTACTACTGGCTTAAGTGGAAAAGGTCTGCTCTCTCCTTCAGGGCATTCTGTGAATGAAGCTCTGTGTGTGACCTTTGTCTCTCCAAAGCCTCCCTTCAGCACAGGTGTTAAAAACAGGAGCATGAAGCTCTAATTCTTGAGCTCTTTCATTTTCTGATTATATTTCTCTGGCAAGGTCTGGACCCCAAGCATCATATTGTCTTCTTTAAGTCCCAAACCAGAAGATACTTTCCTGGAGAACCAGGTGCCCCTTAGACCTGTGCTCAACCGTACTTGATCATGTTAATGTTAGAGAAAATCCAATATAAATCCCCTTGGTGTCAGGGGTTCTGCAAGGTTGCTATAATCGCCTGAAGCTTAAGAGACATTTTTAACCTCTTCTGTCTTCAGAGAGTCAGTTCCAGCTAGGCCAGGAGAAATTTATAAACCCTTGGGGTTCTCATTAGGGCATAAGAGCACATTTCCGGTAACTAAGGAGGAGCGCTGGAAGAAGTAACACATACTTACTGCTCCAACAGGGCTATGCTTAGCCAGAATTTCCATTGTGATTTGTGTCTTTTCAAACTCAGAGTTACAGAGCTGACTCGATTTTTTTCTCTCCAGTACAGGCCCTGAATAGAAAGCAGTGAGCCCCCTTCCTCCAATTTCCCCAGAGTGACACAGAGATTGCTGAAGACTGAGTTTATAGGCTGGTCCAGAAAGCTAGAGATATGGGAACCTGGCTTTCCTGAAAGATCCACTGCCAGGGCCCCTGAATGACAGCTCGCACATAGCTTTCATGACAATGAAGCTAAGAACTTAATCCCAAAAGTTCTGACACACTCTCACTGATACCTCATTGTAGTTTGGATTTGCATTGCTTTGATGATCAATGATGTTGAGCACATTTTCACATGCCTGTTTACCATTTGTATGTCTTCCTTTAAGAAATGTCTGTTCAGATCTTTTGCCCATTTTAAAAATTGGATTAAAAATCCGATTAAATCTAAAAAGTTAGATTTTTACTACAGAGTTGTTTAAGCTCCTTATATATTCTGGTTATTATCCCCTTGTCACATGGATAGTTTGCAAATATTTTCTCCCATTCTGTGGGTTGTCTCTTCGCTTTGGTGATTGTTCCCTTTGCTCAGGAGAAGGTTTCTAACTTGATGTGATTCCATTTGTTCATGTTTGCTTTGGTTCCCTGTGCTTGTAGGGTATCACTCAAGAAATTTTTGCCCAGATCAACGTCCTGGAGAGTCTCCCCAATGTTTTCCTGCAGAAGTTTCATAGTTTGAGGTCTTAGATTTAAGTCTTTAATCCATTTTGATTTGATTTTTGTATATGGCAAGAGACAGGGGTCTAGATTCATTCTTCTGCATATGGATATCTGGTTTTCCCAGCACAATTTATTAAAGAGACTGTCTTTGCCCCACTGTAAATTCTTGGCATCTTTGTTGGAAATGAGTTCACTGTAGGTGTATGGATTAATTTCTGGGTTCTCTATCCTGTTCCATTGGTCTATGTATCTGTACCATGCTGTTTTGGTTACTATACCTCTGTAGTATACTTTGAAGGCAGGTAATGTAATTCCTCCAGTCTTGTTCTTTTTGCTTAGGACAGCTTTGGCTATTTTGGGTCATTTGTAATTCCATAGAAAAATTGGATTGTTTTTTCTATTTCTGTGAAGAATGTCATTGGTTTGTTTTTTTGTTTTTGTTTTTTATAGGGATTGCACTGAATCTCTCGACTGCTTGGGTAGCATGGACATTTTAACAATATTGATTCTTCCAATCTATGAACATGGAATATCTTTTCATTTTTTTTGGTGTCCTCTTCAATTTATTTCATCAGTGTTTTATAATAATCTTTTACTTCTTTTGTTAATTGTTAGGTATTTAATTTTATTTGTAGCTATTGTATGTGGAATTACTTTCTTGATTTCTTTTTCAGATTGTTCACTGCTGGCATATAGAAATGCTACTAATTTTTGGATTTTGATTTTGTATTCTGCAACCTTACTTGATTTGTTTATCTGTTCTAATAGTTTTTTGGTGGAGTGTTTAGGTTTTTCCAAATATAAAATTACATCATCTGCAAACAAGGATAATTTAACTTCTTCCTTTCCCTCTATTTCTTTGTCTTATCTGACTGCTCTAACTAGAAATTTTAGTACTATGTTGAATAACAGTGGTGAAAGTGGGTATCCTTGTCGTGTTCCAGATCTTAGAGGAAAGACTTTCAGTTTTTCGCCATTTAATATGATACTAGCTGTGGGTCTTTCATATATGGCTTTTACTATGTTGGGGTATGCTTCTTCTATACCCAGTTTCATAAGAGTTTTTATCACGAAGGGATGTTGAACTTTATCAAATGCTTTTACAGTATCCATTGAAATGATCATATGGTTTTTGTCCGTCATTCTGTTGATATGATGTATCACATTGATTGATTTGCATATGTTGAACTATCCTTGCATCCCAGGGATAAATCTCACCTGATCATAGTGAATAATATTTTTAATGTATTGTTGAATTTGGTTTGCTAGTATTTTGTCGAGGAGTTTTGCAACAATATTCATCAGAGATATTGGCCTGTAGTTGTTGTTGTTGTTTTTATGTGTCTTTCTCTGGTTTTAGCATCAAGGTAATACTGGCCTCATAGAATGAGTTTGGAAGTATTTCCTTCTGCTATATTTTCCAGAATAGTGTGAGTACGATTGGTGTTAGTTCTTCTTTAAAATGTTTGGTAGAATTCAGCAGTGAAGCCATCAGTTCAGGGCTTTTCTTTGCTTGGAGACTTTTTATTATGGCTTCTATCTCATTACTTGTTATTGGTCTGTTTAGCTTTTGAATTTCTTCATGGTTCAATTTTGGTAGGTTGTATGTATCTAGTAATTTGTCAATTTCTTCTAGATTTTCCAACTTATTGGCATATAGTTGCTCATGGTAGCCATTAATGATCCTGTGACTTTCTGCAGTGTCAGTTGTAATGTCTTTTTCTCAGCTCTGATTTTGCCTATTTGGGTCTTCTCTCTTTTTTCTTAGCCTGGTTAAAGGTTTGTCAATTTTGTTTAACTTTAAAAAAAAAACAACTTTTTGTTTCATTGATGTTTTGTATTGTTTTCTTCTTTTCAATTTCATTTATTCTGTTCTGATCTTTATTATTTCTTTTCTTCTACTATTTTTGTGTTTGTTTGCTCTTGCTATTCTAGTTCTTTAACATGCAATGTTAGGTGGTTTATTTGACATTTTTCCTCTTTTTCTTTTTTGATGTAGGCACTTGTAGCTATAAAGTTGCCTCTTAGTACTGCTTTTGCTGTATCCCATAGGTTTTGATGTGTTATGTTTCCATTATCATTCGTTTCAAGAAATTGTTTAATTTCCTTCTTAATTTCTTCACTGACCCACTGGTCATTCAGGAGCATATTGTTTAATTTCCATGTGTTTGTATAATTTCCAAAATTCCTCATTATTGAGTTCTATTTTTGTTCCATTATGGTCAGAGAAGATGCTTGATATTATTTAATTTTTTTTTTTTTTTTTTTTGAGATGGAGTCTCACTCTGTCACCCAGGCTGGATTGCAATGATGTGCCACTGTGCCCAGCTATTTTTTGTATTTTTGGTAGAGATGGAATTTTGCCATGTTGACCAGGCTGGTCTCAAACTCCTGACCTCAGTGATCCACCCGCCTTGGCCTCCCAAAGTGCTGGGATTACAGGCATGAGCCACCACAGTTTGAATGACTTGTTTTGTAACCAAATGTACGGTCTATGCTTGAGAATGATCAATGTACTGAGGAAAAGAATGTGTATTCTGCAGCCGTTGGATGAAATGTTCTGTAAGTATCTAGTAAGTCCATTTGATCTATAGTGCAGGTTAAGTCTGGTGTTTCTTTGTTGAGTTTCTGTTTGGAAGATCTGTCCAATGCTGAAAGTGGGGTGTGCTTAATTTCTGCTTAATTCTTTGTAATTATTTCAATCTCTTTGTTAAATTTGTCTGATGGAATTCTGAATTCCTTTTCTGTGTTATCCTGAATTTGCGTTTTCTCAAAATAACTATCTTAAATTCTCTGAGAGGTCACTTATCTCTGTTTCTCCAGGATTGGTCCCTGGTGCCTTATTTAGTTCTTTAGGTGAGGTCTTGCTTTCCTGGATTGTCTTGATACTTATAGATATTTGCCTGTGTCTGGACATTGAGGAGTTAGGTATTTATTACAGTCTTCACAGTCTGAACTTGTTTGTACTCCTCCTTCTTGGAAAGGAAGGCATTCCATATATTTGAAAGGACTTGGGTGTTGTGAGGGGTCTATCTAAAGCCCACTAATGCTGTGGTCCTTGCAGACTCATAGATTTACTGCCTTGGCAGTCTTGGAGAAGATCCAGAATTCTCTGGATTACCAGGCAGAGACTCTTGTTCTCTTCCCTTACTTTCTCCCAAATAAACGGAGTGCCTTTCTCTGTTCTGACCCACCTGAAGCTGGGTGTAGAGTGACACAAGAATCCCTGTGGCCACCACCACTAGTACTGTGTTTGGACAAACCTGAAGCCAGCATAGTGCTGGATCTCACCCAAGGCTTGCTGTAACCACTCCCTGGGTACTGCCTATGTTCATTCAAGGCCCTAGGGCTCTACAATCAGCAGGTGGCAAAGCCAGTTAAGCCTGTGTCTTTTCCTTTAGGGTGGTGACTTCTTCCAGGCCCTGGGAAGGTGTGGAGGTACTATGCAGGAGCCAGGAACTAGAGTCAAAAACCATAGAAGTCTACCTGGTGTTTTATTGTACTATGGCTGAGCTGTCACTCAAACTGCAAGACACAGTCCTTCCCATTCTTCCCTCCCCTTTCCACAGTCAAAGGAGCCTCACCCTGTGGCTGCAGGCCCACAGAGAGTATTGCCAAGCTATCACCAACGTTCCCTCAAGATCCAAGGGTTCTTCAGTCAGTTAATGGTGAATGTTGCCTGGCCTGGGACTTACCCTTCAGAGATAGGAAAAAGACTGTTTTTAGTGCTCATCTGATTTTCGGCTCTTATCAAGGATTTGTGTGCGTGTGTGTATAAATCGTTTTTAAAATTGTGTTGTTGCTTGGAGGACAATGGGTGGAGCCTTCTATTCTGCCATCTTGCTCTGTCCCCTGGAAGTTACTCTCACTCTTCCAAAGTCAGATCCTGTTAATTCTTGGTTTGTTCCAAATACGTACCTGATATATGGGGACCTCTTGTCTTTTCCAAGAGTGTGGAAATGGTATATGCCATCCTGGTTTAAATTTTGTTTGGAGTGCAAATCATAAAACTTCTAAGTTGTTCTCAGCTGACAGTCTGGAGTGGTAACAATAGGGCATCACTGGAGCCAGATAGCAGTGAGTTAGAATCCTGACTTTGCCCCTAACCAGCCCTGTGACTGTGAGGACATTGGTTAACCCCTCTGGGCCACCCCTTCCTTATCTGTCATTTGAGAATTAAAAGGGGTAATGAAGTTGCCTGGCTTAAAGACAGTACTCAATAAATATTATTCACATACATAACCATAAATTAAATGTTATTAATATTGTTATATGCCTGTTCCATACAGGTATTCCTAAAAGGAAATGTTTAGCTCTTCCACTCCAGCAATTTAGTCTCTTAGTTCCATTTTAGTCTCCCAGGAAGTAGGCAAAACTGAGAATACTCTTTCCCATTTTACACATGAGGAAACAGAAACTTGGGAACATAAAATATCTATCTCAAGATCATATCGTGACTGAATGCAAAGCTGGTACTCTCTCCTTGTCCCATCCTTATCTTTCCCCATTTCAGGGTTTTCAAGAGACAGAGGGAGTTTCAAAGGGACACTAAGGGCTCAGTTTCTGTTTCATACATGATTCCAGGTCTCTTTGCAGAGAGTTTGAGCATCAAGTAGTGACAGGTAAAAGCTGATTGCTGATCAGCCCCTACCAACCCCCAATACACATGCATACACACTGATATACATACACGCTGGGAGCTGTGAGATGGCTGACAATGGCCAACACCGGGAGAGAAGCTATTTTTGGAGATTTTTAGGGTTCTCTCAGGAGTGGCTGGTAGAAGCTCCGTGTGTGTGTGTGTGTGTGTGTGTGTGTGTGTGTGTACACGTGCGCATGTGTGTGTGTTGGGGAATTAGGGGGTGACTGTTTCAGAGGGAATACTACTCCAGCCAACTAAGTAGAATTTGAAATAATTTCTGCTCAACTCCTAACTGGTGTTGCTCCCATCACTCCTCCATACC
Organism: Colobus angolensis palliatus; assembly: GCF_000951035.1. Taxonomy (NCBI): domain Eukaryota; kingdom Metazoa; phylum Chordata; class Mammalia; order Primates; family Cercopithecidae; genus Colobus; species Colobus angolensis. The sequence continues at coordinate 731,588 of NW_012116389.1, forward strand.
TACTTTAAAAAGCAGATTTTTAAATCTGAATTTAACTGTGTTGCCCTCTGACTGAATAATCTTCGTCGGCCACTCATCACCTTTAGGATGAAGCCCAGGCCTAAAGCCCAGCACAAAGACCTGCATGATGTGCTCACTTCCAACCAGAAGGTGGGAGGCAGTTGTTGCCCAGCAGACACCCAGTTCTCCCTGTCCTCCAGCCATGTGGAGCCACATGCGCCCTTGTCTATACCCTAGGCCTTTGCACAGTTGGATCATTCTATCTGTCCCATCCTCTCCCTCACCCTCTCCCCTCAAAGAGAGATGTGGTGTTTCCCTCCGGGGTTTTTCCTGGACCTTCTTTTGTGCTTAGGCTGACCTTCTCATTCTCTATTGCAGTGATCCACTCTCATTTCTCCTGAACCAAACCGTTTACTGAAGGGTAGGGCTATATCTGAGTCCCATCTTGATTTCCCAGTTTATAGCACAGGGCCTGGCCCCAGTAAGCATCTGTACAAACTTATTTAATAAACAAAAGAATGAATGGATGGTTTGGAGCTCTGAAGGCATCTTTCCACAGAAACAGTGTTGAAAATGACTCTGTGTTCCCTGTAGGCTACTGACTGTAGATGACCTCTGACTTTTGTGAGACTGTAACAGTTTGGCTCCTCCATCCCCATGGAGGAGTAGCAGTGAGGACTGGAGCCGTGATCTCAACTCCAGGTATGGACTTGATGGGCTGGAAGTGATCCCTATGGCCTGGCCTGTGATGAGTTTCAGACCAGTGAGGGACCCATTTTAAGTCAATGAGACTCAAGGAGAGGGTGGTTGAAGGGTCTGTAGTAGTTCTTGAAGGAGGCAGAAAGACAGGTGGCTCCTGATAGCCATCTCAAGCACTGGAGGAGATCCAGGTGTAAGATGAAGCTGGCTCTGCAGAAAGGCAGAGAGGAAATGCAGAGAGAGCCTGGGTCCCTGGTGAACATGAGAAACTACTAGATGAATTAGTCAGACTGCTCATTTCTAATTTCAGTCATGTATGTCAGTAAGATTTCTTGTTTTGGGAGTCACTTTGAGCTGGATTTTCTGTCACCTGCAGCTGGAAGCAGGACTGATCTTTGTGAAGCTAACTAAATATAAGTTTGAGGTTCCTTCCCTTACACAGGCTTCTTCCAAGGCCCTGAGACCCAGGGTGCCATGTGTTTGTAAATATGCAAAAACAAGATATTTTAATCACAACCCATGAAAACCACCACATCTCTCTACTCTGATGCCTGCTCTGTCACACTGCCCTTAGGGTGGGATGCAGTTGCAGTAGTCACAGGTGGTTCAGGGATCTGGCCAAGGTGGGGATGAACTAGTCACTCATGCTGTTGGGTGTGGAGGGATGTGGTTCACCATCACTTTGGGGCTTAGCTAAGTTATGCTGGATGTCCCAGTGTAAGAATGACTTTCGAGAATTTGATTGCCGCCCACACAGCTGACTCACCTGGCACTCTGTCTGGGAGGTGCGGGGCCACAGGTTGTCATACAATGTGAAACACAAGCCACAGCACTCACAATGGAACTGCATGATGGAAGGAGGAAAAACAAGATTTGAAATACATTCTGAGGAGATTTCCACCAGTTACTAGACACATGAAATTGTGAGTGAAGGATTCTGTTTTACTCTATGCCTCATCACAATGAACATTATCTCTTGTCAGATGTAATGGTGTTGGCCTCCTGGTGTGCCACCACGATGATTATGTGAATGGCAAACTGGTTAATGAGCATCTTCAACCCAAAGCATAGTTAAAGATGGGTCACTGCATAAGAAAACACAAAACCCTGAAACCTGTTGGCTTCAGAGAAGACTCCTAAATTTGATCATAGTCCTAAAATGTACAGGACCTTATCAGTGATGAGTTGTGAAGCTACAAGAAACTTTAAAAAACTATTGATAATGAAAAATAATTGATGAACCATGGTAGAAGAAAGTCCAAATTATCCATCTGTTGGCTTTGGAGAAAAATAACGTTATAAACTTAGCGCCGTGTCAGGAAGTAATCAAAGAGAATGCAGTCCAGAAAAAAAAGAATCAGGGAAAAAAGTATTTTTAGAGGGGGCAGTTATCTCAAAGTGCTGAGATTATAGGTGTGAGTCACTGTGCCTGGCCCAAGCTAACTATTTATTGATTAAATGGGCCCTTCGTCCTTCAGACCACAGCCTCCCCACCTACAAAAGTCCAGTTGGCACATGGGGTGACAATGCACGCCTTGTGGAGGGCATGGGCCAACCATGGTATCTGCAACCGTTTTTAAGTTGTTTTTTTTTTTTATCAAAGACCAAAGCGATACTTATCAAACAACACTGCCTATGACAATCTTTGCCCCTGCTTGTGACAATGCAGGTTCCTAGGCCTATACTCCTAGATATTTGAATTCAGCACATCCAGGGTGTGAGCTAAGCAACTGCACCTTAGATAAGCCTTTTAGGTAGTAATGGTACAGGTTTTCCCAGACACTGGAAAAGAGATTGCACCCAGAAATTCTACCTTTTGAAATTTATCCTAAAGGCAAGCACACAAAGGAAATTTAAGAGAATTATCATTCCAGTGTTAAAAATAGAAACATTGAGGGGGGAAATTATATATTGATTAAGTAAAATTTTATATCACTGTATAATAAAATGCTAGGCAACCATCAAAAATGTTATTGCGGATCGCGATTGAACTGGAAAGAGGTTCAGCACATATATATTTATTAATATTAACATATATATGTATTAAAACAACATTTTTATTTTGAAATCTGTTTAGATTTATAGTGCAGTTGCAAAGATGGCACGGAGAATTCTAGTATACCTTTCATGCAAGCTTCCCTGAATATTAAAGTCTTGCATAACCATGATTTATCAAAGCTAAGATATCAGTAACCATATAATTTTATTTATTAAACTATCAACTTCATTCAAATTTTACCAGTCTTCCATAAGGCTCTTTTTCTGTTCCAGAATCCAGTCTGGTATATCACATTGCATTTAGTTGTCATGTCTCCTTAGCATTCTCCAATCTGTGGCCGTTTCTGTCTTTTCTTGTTTTCGTGACCTTGACACTTTTGAAGAAGACTGACCAGATGTTTTGGAGGCTGTCCCTCAGTTGGGGTTTGTCTGATATGTTTTCAAGATTAGACAGAGTTACAGGTATTGGTGAAGAACATTGCCACAGAGACGAAGTGCCCATCTCACTGCATCGCAGCAGGGAGCACGTGATATCAACATGACTTATCGGTGGTGATTTTAACCTGATCACTTGGTTACAGTGGTGTTTGCCAGATTTTTCTACTATAAAACTATTATTTTTTTCTTTTATATATGTGAGAAGTAAGTCACTAAGCCCAGTCCATATTTGAGGGAAAGAGAATTAAACTTCACCTTCTGAAGGGAGGAGTATAAAATAACTTGTGAACACACAATATACATTTTCAAAGGTTAAAAAGCAAGTTACAAAACAGTAATGTATCATGTGATCCCATTTTTGTAGGAAAAAAATGTTTATGTGTTCACAAAATTTTATAAGAAAATAAACTACAACATTAACAGCAGCTACCTATGGGTGATGGGATAGTAGGCAGTTTTTTCTCCTTCATCTTACTGATGTAATTTTTCTAATGAATTTTCATTATGAATAGGTATAACTTGTATCATAAAAAGTTGAAGAAAACAAAAAGACAAAAGGCAACATTTAAGACTTGGTCATGATTGAAGCCGGGAGGCAGAGTTAGTACAATGGATAATCCAGTCAAGAGATCAGGTGATTTCAAAAGGCTGGAGTCTTGGGCTAAAACCAAAACAGTGAAAATTTCCAGGGAGAAATGCATGACACAACATTTGATTCAAAACCTGAGGGCACAGGCACAGGATGGAGTGGTGGGAAGTACTGGTGGGCACCAAACACTCTATAAGATCAAGCCCTGGGTTGTTTATTTTCTGAAACCACAGATTCAGTCTTAGCTTATAAGATGTCTGGGTGCTAACATTGTTCATGTAGAAGTGGAGTGAGTGTCCAGCTCGAGGGGAGTAGTAGTCCCTGTCACAAGTGCTGTTAGTTCTCTCTCCATGTTCTCTCTCCACTCACGGTCCCCTTAAGGCCAGCAACTTCTTAATGCAAGAAGGGCTCAAGCGATCGTCTTGCCTCAGGCTCTCAAAATGCTGGGATTATAGGTGTGAGCCACTGTGCCTGGCACAAACTGTTGATTGACTGACTGGGGTCTTTGTCCTTCAGACTACAGCTCACCCATCTGTCTACCTGTGGCTTCTCTGACCTCACGGCTGTGTTTGGCCTGTGCTTGGGGCAGGCCAGGGTGCCAGGAAGTTAACACCCGCTTAGTCCATTTGTGTTGCTATAAAGGAATCCTGAGCCTGGGTAATTTATAAGAAAAAAAGTTCATTCAGCTCACTATTCTGCAGGCTGTACAAGAAGCATGCTGCTGGCATCTACTTCCGGTGAGGGCTTCAGGCTATTTCCACACATGGTGGAAGGCGAAGGGGAGCCGTCATGTGCAGAGATCACATGCTGAGAGAGGGAGAGAGAGAGAGAGAGAAGAAGGAGGAGGAGGAGGAGGAAGGGAGGAGGGAGGAGAGAGGGGAGGAGGGAGGAGAAGGAGGAAGAGGTGGAGGAGGAGGAGGAAGAGGAGGGAGGGAGGAGGAGGGAGGAGGGAGGAGGCTCTTTAACAACCAGCTCTCACTCCTGAGAGAATGGCCCCAAGTCATTCATGAGGGATCTACCTCCATGACCCAAACACTTCCCACCAGTCCCCACCTCCTACGCTGGGGATCAAATTTTAACATAAGACTTGGCAGAGCCAGACAAACCATATTCAAATCGTAACAACACCCTTGGAGCAGCTTCGACCAATAGACAGATGGCAGTTGGGAACTGACTACCCAGCCTCGTTCTCCTTGACTGGGGCTACTCTATGGCATGCTCTTCATGGTCTCCCAGAATTCCCTGGGAGGGATCCCCAGTCGCCCATGGTGATAACCTGCTCATTAACCACTCTGCATCAGTTTTTCTCCCCTACCTACCGTACTGGTATCTCCTGAGATCACCTCCCAGATAAATCCTTTTTTTTCTGAGTAAAACAAGAATTTATTTTGACACACAAAATAAATAAACTTAAATATATAATCGTGGTTTTTTGGTTTTTTACAATATTTACTTATTTATTTTTATAATTTTAACTTTTATTTTAGATTCGGGGGTACATGTGCATGCAGGTTTGTTACCTGGATATATCACATGATGCTGAAGTTTGGGGTACAATTGATCCTATCACCCAGGTATTAAGTATAGTACCCAATAGTTTTTCAACCTTTGCCTCCTTCCCTCCTCCCTCTAGTAGCCCCCAGTGTTTATTTTTCCTATCTGTATGTCCATGAGTACCCATTGTTTAGCTCCTACTTAAAAGCAAGAACATGTGGTATTTGGTTTTCAGTTCCTGCCTTAATTCACTTAGAATAATAGTCTCCAGCTGCATCCATGCTGCTGCAAAGGACATGATTTTGTTCCTTTATACGGCTGCATAGTATACCATGGTATGTATGTACCACATTTTCTTTATCCAATCCACTATTGATGGGCACCTGGGTTGATTCCATGTCTTTGCGATTGTGAATAGTTCTGTGATGAAATTGCAAATGCATGTGCCTTCTTAACAGACAAATTTATCTTCTTTTGGATGAATACCCACTAATGGGATTGCTGAAGTGAATGGTAGCTCTGATTTATGTTCTTTAAGAAATCTTCAAACTGCTTTCCACAGTGGCTGAACTAATTTATATTCCCACCAACAGTGTTTAAGCATATCCTTTTCTCCTCACCCTCACCAGTATTCATTGGTTTTGACTTTTTAATAATAGCCATTCTGACTGCTGTGAGATGATATTTCATTGTGGTTATGATTTGCATCTTTCTGATGATTAGTAATGTCGAGCATTTTTTCATGTTTGTTAGCTATTTATATGTCTTCTTTGGAGAATTGTCTGTTTATGTCTTTTGGCCATTTTTTAATGGAGTTCTTTGATTTTGCTGTCAATTGTTTAAGTTCCTTGTAGATTCTGGATATCAGCCCTTTCTTGGATGCATAGTTTGTGACTGTTTTCTCCTATTTTGTAGGTTTCCGTTTACTCTGTGGATAGTTTCTTTTGCTATGCAGAAGCTGTTTATTTACGTCCCATTTGTCAATTCTGTTTTGGTTGCAATTGTTTTAAGGACTTAGTCATAAATTCTTTCCCAAGGCTGGTGTCAAAAATGGTGTTTCCTTTCTCAGGTTTTCCTCTAGGATTATTATAGTTTGAGGTCTACATTTAAATATTTAGTTCATCTTGAGTTAATTTTGGTATATGGTGAAAGTTAGGTGCCCAGTTTTATTCTTTTGCATTTGGCTAGAGAGCTATCACAGCACAATTTGTTGAATAGGGAGTTCTTTCCTCATTGCTTATTTTTGTTGGCTTTGTTGAAGATCAGTTGACTGTAGGTGTGTGGCTTTATTTTTGAGTTCTCTATTCTGTTCCATTGGTCTATGTGTCTGTTTTTGTACCAGTACCATGCTGTTTTGGTTACTGTGGCCTTACAATATAGTTTGAAGTCAGGTAACGTGATGCCTCTGGCTTTGCTCTTTTTGCTTAGGTTTGCTTTGGCTCTTTGGGCTCTTTCTTTTTTTTTTTTTTTTAATTCCATATGAATTTTAGGATTTTTTTTTTTTTCTAGTTCTGTGAAGAATGATGTTGGTATCTTGATAGGAACAGCACTGAATCTATAGATTGCTTTGAGCAGTATGGTCATTTTAGCAATAATGATTCTTCTAATCCAGGAGCATGGAATGTTTTTCCATTTGTTTGCGTCATCTATGATTTCTTTCAGCAGTGTTTTGTAGTTTTCCTTGTAGAGATCTTTCACTTTCTTGATTAGATGTATTCCTAGATAACTTTTTTTATGGCTATTGTAAATGGGATTGTGTTCTAGCTTTGGCTCTCACCTTGAATGTTATTGGTATATACAAATGTTACTAGTTTTTGTACATTGATTTTGTATCCTGAAACTTTACTAAATTCATTTATCAGTTCCAGGAGCCTTTTGGCAGAGTCTTTAGGGTTTTCTAGGTAGAGAATCATATCACCAGAGATAGTTTGACTTCTTCCTTTCCTACTTGGAAGCCGTTTTTTCCTTTCTCTTTCCTGATTGCTCTGGCAGGGACTTCCAGTATTATGCTGAGTAAGAGTAGTGAGAGTGGCCATCCTTATCTTATTCCAGTTTTTGAGGGGAATGCTTTTCGTTTTCACCCTTTCAGTATCAATCCTTGTCTCAGATTCTATTGCTGGGGATCCCAGCCTAAGGCAGTCCCACTGTTTCTGGAGATCAGGTTCAATTCTGTGCACTGTGTTCATATTATTCCCAGGAAGGGACTGTCATAGTCTGAGTCTTGCAGCCAAGTCAGAGGGCTTAAAACTGGATATGCCAGTGATGTTTAACTTAGGGGAGAGTTTGAAGAGGTGGGCAAGTTGTCTTCAGATGCTTGGAAGATCCGTCAATAAGAAGAGGATGTATTTTCTCTACTCCAGAATGTAGTAGCACTGATATGAACCTTATACAGTAATAATGAGTGTTCCCACCAAGGTATTGGCTTCTTTTTTTAAAAACTTTAATTTTAGGTTCAAGGGTACATGTGCAGGTTTGTTATATAGGTAAATTGTGTGTCACAGAGGTTTGGTGTACACATTATTTTACCACCTAGGTAATAAGCATAGAATCTGATAGGTAGTTTTCCTATCCTTTCCCTCCTCCCATTCCCTACCCTCAAGTTGGCTCCATTGTCTCTTGTTCCCTCCTCCGTGTCCATGTATACTCAATGTTTAGCTCCCATTTATAAATGAGAACGTGCAGTAGTTGTTTTTCTGTTCATGTGTAGCTATTGGCTTCTTTAGGTTGGGGTTGAGTTTCAGTCACCTTGCCATCCTCAGTAACCAGCATAGTGGCTGTCAAAAAGCAAAGAATGGTAGGAGGCATTTGGGGGTTCCTGACCAACATTTATTCCCACCTTCTCTTATCAATCGTGTTCCCATTTTCCTTTAGAGAATTTACCCCTCTTTCATTTCAAGTCTTCTTTTCTTTAAACTTTTATTTTAGGCTCAAGGGTACATGTGCAGTTTTGTTATATAGGTAAATTGTGTGTCACAGAGATTTGGTGTACACATTATTTTACCACCCAGGTAATAAGCATAAAACCTGACAGACAGTTTTCCCATCCTCTCCCTCCTCCCGCCCCGCTACCCTCAAGTTGGCTCAGCTGTCTCTTGTTCCCTTCTCTGTCTCCATAGCCCATCTCTTTGATTGCAGTTATTGGTTCAGAGATGGGCACATGACCCAGTGTGAGCCAATAAGAGAGAGTCTTAGGTGGTGTGAGAGGCGCTAGCAACAGAGTTGCTTAGTTCTCCTGGAGGATGAGGTAAGAGGCCTGGTCTGCAGCAGCCCTTTTGCTCACAACCTCATTGAACCAGGAGGGCAAGGAGAGCTCAAAGATGAGTGGAAAAACAACACGGAGGCCAGGTGCGGTGCGCGGTGGCTCACGCCTGTAATCCCAGAACTTTAGGAGGCCGAGGCGGGTGGATCATCTGAGCTCAGGAGTTCTCTGGCCAACATGACGACACCCCATTTCTACTAAAAATACTAAAAATGGTGGCGTGTGCCTGTAGTCCCAGCTACTTGGGAGGCTGAGGCAGGAGAATTGCTTGAACCCGGGAGGCAGAAGTTGCAGTGAGCCGAGATCACGCCACTGCTCTCCAGCCTGGGTGGCAGAGTGAGACTCCATCTCAAAAACTAAGAATAAAAATAAACAAAAATTTAAAAAAACATGGAAGACAGAGTGGAAGGAGAGCACCACCTGGTCTTTTGTGGCACTTTTGAACTCTGGGACAAGCCTCACTTGAAGCCATTTTTTTTCCTAGTAATACCTTTTATAGGGTAAGTCAATTTGAGTAGGTTTTCTGTCGCTTGTAATATTATGTCATAACTAAATCTATGCTCAACACAGGTTTGCTGAGTGAATACATTGTATAAAAATGGAGCAGATTTCAGGTAGGTGTAAAGAAGGGTTTGTTAAAACTCAGAGCTCTGAAATACAGTACAGAATGCCCTCTGAGGTAATACATTTTATATTTCCAAAGGAAGAAGCACAGGTTGCATCACTATCCTGTCAGGGGTGCTGAAGAAGGAATCCCTGTGGGTGGGAGATGGGTCTATATGAATAGGAAATAGAACCTTTCCCACTTTTAACATTCTGTCATCATATGAATCTAGCGAGACTCTACAGAAGGCAGAAAGCCAGAAAGGATATCTTTAAGAGGAACCACAGTTTGAGGGTGCTAGTATAATATAAAATTATGACTGGAAGTGATTTGGGGCCTAGCTGTTCCTGTTACTCTACATTCTTGGAATATCCTGGCAGGAGATGGTAGGGTGGAGAATTCTGAGTGTGAGCTAGGGGGAATGACAAGGTAGCATCAGAGCTGGGTGACAAGGGGGCCCCATGGTTCCTGCAGATAAGCAGGACTCTGCAGAACTGCTGGTCACCGGGGACAAGCCTCATTTGAAGTTTTGACTGTAGCTCAAGGACCCAATGAACCCTTAGATTGCTGGTGTGCAGTAGGCTTTAGAGGGGTCCTGTTCTTACTCTGGCACTTGTGTGAAGAGAAGGGTTTGCCCTAAGGAGTTTGATCACGCATACAAGGGCGTACGAAAGAGTAGGCATCCTAAAAACTTGTCGTTGATTTTTTTCCCTTTCTTTTCAACTAGTTTCTGAATGTATAAATAACTGATAGTGGAATTAGTTGGTTCTTTTTTATTTTGTGGGGGCTTACCAGCTTGCAGCTCTATACCTGCACACCTATATGATGCTAAGCCTACAGCCAAGGGCTTAGGAACTCTGGAATCTGCCAGATCCAGGTTTACGTCCTGGCTCTGCCACTAGCCTCCCGTGTGGTTCTGCCACTAGCCTCCCGTGTGGTTCTGCCACTAGCCTCCTGTGTGGTTCAGCCACTAGCCTCCTGTGTGGTTACAGGAACCATATTTATCTCTCAGAGCATCCCTTTTCTCATCCATTAAATGAAACTCATTGCACGCACCTCACAGAGCCACTGTTAAGATAAAACACAAAAATTATGCAAAAATCTTGGAATACCCTGAGTGCTCAAATAGTGTGAAGCATAAAATGCTTATGTGGGATCTTCAAGTAATTTAAAAAATGTATAACCTGTATAGGGCAAACAAAATGGGAGCCAGGGTTCAGTTTGGTGTGTTCCGCTGGATTGCTATATTTGCTTTGAAGTCTAGAGGGTGGCCTGTGCTCTCCAAATGCCAAGGCCACATAGCCTCTGTCCCTTCTCTCTGTCCCTTTAGTCTCCATCCATTCTCTCAGACGTTGCAAGGCAAAGACATTGCATAGGCAGGGACATATCTGTCCATGTGTCAACAGCTGATGACATGCTTTGAAAACCATCAAGGGCAAGAGGAATGAGAACAGGCAGTGAGATCAAAGTTTCTGAAACTCCCTCCTCCTCCATGTGCAGACATTCTGCCTCTTTGGAGGCTGAAAGTCAGCCTGCTTAAATGCAGTTCATTTCAATTGAATTTTCTAAATGTGAGTTCATGTCAAGCACTAAGCCAGTTCTTTGGGTTTTTTTTTTTTTTTTTTTGTATGCCTACTATGGGCTTTGCACAGTTTGCACAGTTTGGTGTTTCAAATACATTGTCTCATGGCAGCCTTATGATTTAGAAATTATTCTCTTTACTGTAGAGAAAAAAAGTGCACAAGAGTGGTGAAGCCTTTTGCCCATGGTTTCCTAACTAGTTGGTGACAAAGCTGGGTTTCAAACCCAAGTCCTTGTTGGCTTCATGCTGCCACTCTTTTCTGGGACACAAACAAGGTAAGTGTAAACATTGAAGCATTGCAATGGTGCTGTGGAGGAAAGAAAGGGAAGTGTCTTTTCCAGCAATTCTCACGTTTCACTGTAACATGGATCACCTGGGGGTCCTGTTAGACTATGGTTCTGAGCCTCTAGACTCTGCCTTCCTAAGAAGTGCCTAGGTGATGCCCAGGCTGCTCCTCTGTCTGCCGCAGCTGGAAAAGCAAGGTTCTAGTTATTGATCTCAGACAGGGCCCTCTCAGCCTTTTGAGAAGAGATACTTGATCAAAATGGTGACAAGAAAAGGGTGTGGCTGGTCAGTGTGAATTCATCACTGCTCTTGGCAAAACGACTCCCCTGCTTAGCTACTTCCCGTGAGATCAGAAGAGTGACACCTAGAGAGACACATAGTGATATTGTGATGCTGCAGGCATGGGGCATCCAGTAGCATCTTGCTATGATGCAACTCAGGATAGCACCAGATTCAAGACAAGGCAGGTATGCCTCTGTGCCAACTGAATGAGGTAATTTACTGCTGGAAGTTCTAAGGAGCCAAGGACGTGTGGTGGATGCTGATGGTGCCCTACCGAGATCTTCACCAAGGGGTGCCCATCCCCAGCTGCGATGAATGTTGACTAGAGTGCTCACAGCTGACCTGTGCTGAATGAGGCAGTTCAAAGTGTTGGCCTCAGCTAAACGAGAGCTGCCTCTTTCAGAGAGCTACCTCTACCTCAAAAAGGTAGAGGTAGAGTTTCTTCGCTACCGTCCCTACCCACTTAGAGGCAACCTGTAGACAATGATTGCTCTTGGCCTCTAGAAGGGGCCAGTCTAGAAGGGTGCAGTTCATGCTCCAGGGCTCCCCATGGGATAGGCTCAAGCAGACTCAGCAGGACCACTTCCTTGCTTAGTGTATTCCCCCTGCCCCATCTTGTTTTCCTTGTTCTCTTTCTCCTGAGAGCACACCCTCAGTAAACTGCATGCACTTGAATCCCTGTCTCAGGCTCTGCCTCTAGGTTACCTCATCTAAGAGAGACTTTCACACAAGTGGCTACTGCTAGGCACCAGGTGCCCTTTGAGCCCTCACAAAGGTAGCTTCTTATCTCAGTTTCCCAGGTGAACAAACCGAGGCTTAGGGAGACTTCCCTGGCTAAGTATTCACAGCTGAGAAGTTGCTGGGCCAGGAATGGCATGTGCCCATGCACCCTTCTGCTCAGCCCCTTGCCAGAGCCTCTTCACACTCACCTTCACCCTCACATGATGCTGAGGCACGTGCCTGAGATTTGCCTTGCAGTGAGACTTGGGTATGAGGAAGAGGTGGAGGTGGGCTTCTCTGTGACCCTGCTCTTGGGCAGCACACACAGGTAAAGTTCTGTGGGCTCAAAGAAAGCCTAAGGCAGAGGACCATGACTGTACTCAAACTGATTCTTACACTCAGAGCTGGTTCCTTTGAAAGTGTGTGTTTTTAACTTTTACCCAGGTTCCTTTACCCACATTAAATGTTCTCCCCTCTAGTTTTTCCCTGGGCACGTCCTTGCCAGAGTGAATCAGGTCAGGGTTTTTGCTCCATGCTCTCAAGAACAGTAGAACACTTGGGTGGAACAAGAGACAGGATCCACAGACACATCTTTGGATGTGTAGCTGCTCATGGTGCCCAAGAACTTTGAGGCCACTGTCCAATTTGTTCACCTGTGATCACTGTACACATTTTACAGAGAGTGCTCAGGTCCCTTCATGATTCTCACGAGGTCAAGATTCCTTGATTTCAGACAGAGGGAGTGGGCTTAGGCTGTGGTAGGAGTGATTCAGTGTAGTAAACATAGCAGAAACACAGGCCCCAGACCCCACGTGAAAGGGAACAGAGACCTTAGCCTGGGAGAGCATCCCATGTCTGAGCTGAGCTGGAGGGGTTTAATGAGAGGGGTGGAGAGACTAGAGGTGAGTGATTTGAGAGCTAGTGCCCAGCATCAAGATTCCAAAAACAGGATCTTGGCAGAGCTGATGCCAGTTTCCCAGTCTAGATTCCCCCTGTCAGGGCCCATCCCAGGGACCTAGCTCCTCAGCTAGAAGAGCTGTCAGTGTTGGGGTTTCTTTAGTGAAACCCACAGACTCCAAGCCCTGGCCTTGTGGCCGCTTCATTTTCAGTTGCTTTTGCTCCCCTGTCCCGTGGCATCCTGCCCTGGGTGGTGGCTTTTCTCAGATGCCAGTGACACAGACGGTTCCCACAGGCTTGCCTGCTCGTCTTCCATTTTCACATCTTAGTGGAGAAATGGTGGGAGACTTCAAGAACAAGACATGCAGACCTCACCCCAGTTAATATGGTTTATATTGAAAAGGCAGGCAATAACAAATGCTGGCGAGGATGTGGAGAAAAGGGAACCCTGGTACACTGTTGGTGGGAATGTAAATTAGTACAACCACTGTGGAGAACAGTTTGGAGGTCCCTAAACAAACTAAAAATAGAGCTACCATATGATCCAGCAATCCCACTGCTGGGTATATACCCAAAAGAAAGGAAATCAGTATAGTGAAGAGATACCTGTACTCCCGAATTTGTTGCAGCACTGTTCACAATAAGCAAGATTTGGAAGCAACCTAAGTGTCCATCAACAGAAGAATGAATAAAGAAAATATCATACCTATACACAATGGAGTGCTATTCAGCCATAAAAAAGAATGAGGTCTTGTCATTTGCAACAACATGGATGGAACTGGAGGTCATTGTGTTAAGTGAAATAAGCCAGGCACAGAAAGACAAACATTGCATATTCTCACTTATTTGCAGGATTTATTAATAAAAATCAAAACAATCAAACTCATGGACATAGAGAGTAGAAGGATGGTTACTACAGCCTGGGAAGGGTAATGGGGTACTGTGAAGGGGAGGGGGAATGGTAAATGAGTACAAAAACATTAGTTAGAAATAATGAATAAGACCTAGTATTTTGTAGTACAACCGGGTGACTATAGTCAATAGTAACTTAATTGTACTATGGAGTATATTTGGAGTACTCAGAGTATACTCCGGAATATAATTGGATTATAACACAAAAGATAAATATTTGAGGGAACGGATACCCCATTTTCCATGATGTAATTATTATGCATTGCATACCTGTTTCAAAGCATTTTATGTACCCTATAAATACATACACCTATTATGTACCGACAAAAATTAAAAAATTTAAAAAGAGTGACTTGCAAAGAGGAAATATATTTCTATCTTCATGTGACTGCTGGAGTTAAGAAGAAGGAAAAGAAGAAAGAGTCATTGTCCACTTAATTTAATGATAAGGATACAAGACAAAGAGGCAACTACCAAGTTTACCAGGAGAAAATATGTAAACAGACCTTAGGTAAATAATCAATCAGCAGGCATATATCAAAACTTATATGCCTAGACATATATCACCAATTCCTTTCTTTAAATTGTGATTAAATGTACGATTTTAACCATTTTTAAGTGTGCAGTTCTGTGACATTAAGTATAATCACATAGTTGTGCAACCATCATCAACATCCACCTCCCAGAACGTTTTGATCTTCCCAACTGAAACTCTGTGCCCATTAAACACACATTCCACTTGTATAAGGTATCTAGAGAACTCAAATTCATCAATTCCTTTTAAGCAGATGCCACTTTTTACATTTCAGTTCTTACACACTAGGGAAATGTGCACAGGATTGATATTTGATTTGTTCATTCATTCATTCATTCATTCAAGCTAGCATGCTTAAGTGTGAATAACAGAATTGTTTTCTGTTGCTTGATATGAACTAAAATGAGACAGGAAAAACAGAAAAACACCTCAGTAACTTCTGAGCTACATTTTTCACAGGGCTGTTGGAGAGTTGACAACAAGGAGAAAGGATGTATTTTTGAAAGGATAAAGCCCCCTTATTATAGTATTACACAGAATTCCTGCTGCTACAGTTTCCTTCAGGAAAACTCCAGGCACGGCCAGTACCGTATAAAACAATGAAGACATTCTGAAACTGTGTTTTCAAAGCCATGAACAAACTTCAGGAGTGCAAGAAATGTCACCATAGAAGTCTGGGGAGATGGGGGCATCCTGGAGACCACCCTCATTTCAGCTTTTATCTGCTCTATTGTTTGATGGCACGCACTGCCTCCACCCAAGTGTGGAAGGGGGAGCCCGGCAAAGGGAAGCATCCCATTTTGCTAGACACTTCTTAAACTCCCAATGGCTGTTTGATGCCATCAAACTGAAAGAGTCAGGAGTGTGTGTGACATTTTTCCATCTGTGTGCATGAAGCAGGGAAGCCCATGTTGATCCTTTAATGTTTTCTCAAGGAAGATGGAGCTCCGTGGTACCAGCTTGTTTAAGGTCTGGGGCAGGGTTTCCCAAGCTCTGCACCACTGACATTTCAGGCCAGATAATTCTTTGTCGTAGGCAGCTGTTGTCTGCATTGGTGCCTTACAGGATGTTTAGCAGCATGCCTGGCCTCTACCCACTAGATGCTAGTAGCATCCCTGATGAAGTTGTGGCTGTGATGACCAAAGAGGCTTCCAATCATTACCAACTATCTCCTGGGGGTAAGATGATCAGATTTACAAAAAAATTTTAAAAACAGTTAAAAGCCTAGTTAAATTCACATTTTAGTCAAGCAAAATAATTCTTTTTAATTCTAAGTATGTCCTGTTGTAGTATTTGGGACATACTTATACTGAAAAATTATTCATTGTCTATCTGAAAATCAAACTTAATGGAGTATCTTCTATTTTATCTGGCAACCCTACCTGAGGGTCAAAATCGCTTGCAGTTGAGAACCACTGATCTAGGGCGACCAACTGTCCCAGTTTGCCAAGGACTTTGCTAGTTTTAGCATTAAAAGTCCAGCATTCTGGGAAACTCCTCAGTCTCAGGCATGCTGGGATGATTGGCTACCCTGGAAGGTCTATCCTCAATCCTTTGTGCTGGTGTCAGCTTTCATAGCATAGAATCATAGCAGCCCTTGGGAGATGCTGGTGCATTCAATGGATGGAGAAGCTTCATTGCAAAATTGACAAGTACTGCTCTTTAGTGTGAACTACTAAATGGCCCTATTTTTGCTTGATTGTTGATTCACAAACACAACCAAAACATTACCAATAATGGCTGAAGTCAGTCTTCAAAGAGGCCTATTGATTTTCATGGCCTCAGAGTAGATTATTCTTCCCAGAAAAAAAAAAAAAATCCATATCCCAGATACATTATTCTAAATAATCCAATACCCAAAGCTAATGGGACTTCTCCACCAGCTTGTAAGACTATAACTACACTTTGGTTTTCGTATAAATCCTCAAGATGGATTTTTTTGTTGGATGTTGCCTTAATTCAGAATTGTATTGACTGGTCTCACCTTGTTCAGGGCTGTTACTAGGCAACATAATTTCTTTTTTCTGTTATGTTGGGTAAGATAGCAAAGTGAGGCAGGGGGTGAATGGTGGTGGTGCTGTAGAAGATTCTTCTGTGCCAATTTATCTATTGCTACCCATGGCATTACTCAGTGCAGCCCAGACCACAAGCCTCACTCTTGACAGTAATTTTTAACAGAACTCTGGACTTCAGGCAATACAGAAAGGAAATCCATCTTTGGTTCCTTTAGTCACCTTACAACTCTGTTAGTTGACGGTACATGGAGGTAAAAACAAAGTGTTCTCCAAGAACTTGGAAGTGAGGCCATTTTCCAATAATTAAACTGAAAAAGTTCACACACATGGCTGTGACTAGTTTGGTAAATGTTCTACAAAAGTCTGGGAACACTCCATAATTCCCATCAAGGCATCTGGGAAGGCTCCGAGAGGCAGGATGCAATGTGAACACCGTGGTGTGCTGGAGCCTGCCGGTACCAGCTCTCAAAAGCCATTGATTGTGTGCATCTCTTCCTGCTGGTAGCTTGAAATAGTCTTGGAGGGAGTATTCATACCATGGAACCTGACTTGGCGAATGTTACAAATTAGGGCTTCCCCCAGCCCCCCAGAGAGCCATTTGTTAAACATTTGCTAGTACACCACTGCATTAAATATGAACCTAATGAACACCTAGAGGACTGACCGGTTGACTTACACCATGACTGAAGAAGAACTTTAGGAACAGCCTGGAGCATTTAAATGGGAGCCCCAAGACTCCAAAACTGGCCATTCTCTTACCAGTACCTAGCCAGGAAGAGAAGGACTAGCCCTTCAAGACATATGCCTCCATTCCTGGTGTCAAGAATATCCTGTCTGTTAATCAGCTTCAGGCCCCCTTGGGGACCTTCTGAATATAACTTGGCTTCTTGGCTTCACAGATTTTGAATTCATAATGTTTTCCAGTTCTATTTCTCATTATAAATTAACAGATTGGCATTCCAGTCTTACAAATATACATTAGGAGCACAAGTATGCTCCAGTGTAGTAGTTACATGCCCAGGGTTGGAAGGAGACAGACATCCTGGGTTTGAACCCCAGCTCTGCCACTTTCTGGCTGTGTTGGAGCATGTGACTTAACGTCTTTACGTTCTCACCTTTATTCTTTCTGCTGATTAAGACCCAACTTAGCTTTCTCTATCTCCCACGAAGCTTTTACGTGCTCTAGCACACACTCATCACGCCCTTCTGTAAACCACTTATTTTGTTTTATTTATAGTCTTGTCTCCACCAACTAAATTTTATGATGCTTGACAACTAGGATGTTTTATATGACTCTTTTATTCTCAGAAAGACCTGTCCCTATGCTGACCATGTAGTAGGTGCCTTATACAGGCTCATTAATAAGTTAGCTAATTAATATAGGATGCTCCAGTTAAAGTACAAGGTATGTTTCACACTAACCCATTAAAAGTGGCCAGCCACTCCCCTCCCCTAAATGCCGAGTGCACACCCTTCCCTTATTTCTCACCTTAGTGGATATTCCAGTGTCAAAAATGTGGCCCCAGATAGGATCCTTCTGGCTGCAAGGAAGGGAGAGTTCCAACTCAAACTGACTTCAACAATGAGCAAGCACAGAGATATTATAATTTGAAGGCAGGTAGAGATCAGCTGCCAGGCAATGCTGTCCTTAGGGATCCAGGAACCATCCCTCTTGCCATTCAGGCATACTTGATGCTGGCCTCTCTGAGGGATGATAGCAGGATGACACCTCAGCACCGGGCGCTCATGGCAAAGTCCACAGGGAGAAAAGGTACTCTGTCTCTGAGTTCCTTCTTCACAGAACATAAACTTTCCCCAGACTGCCCCCCAACCAACACACACACACACACACATACTGCAGGCTTTTCCTCATCTCATTGGCCAGGAGTGGATAGGATGCCCTTTACTTAACCAATTGCTGTCAAGGAAAATAGGAATTACATGCTCTGCTTAGACCACATAGGGTGGGATGAGATGCACATGGGTGCATCTCAAGGGCCCCCATAGGGTCTCCGCTCAGCCTGTTCATTTGGCTTTTCTATAAGCACAACCCCATCCTTCTGGCTCCACTCACCTGCTCCATCTATACTGCCTAAGAAGCTAACGTTTATATGACAGAAAATTAACTTTCTGTTCCCTCTAAGGGCCCACAGTTGCCTCATATTCCATTTCCTTCTGAAGAAGTAGTCAAAGATTTGGGCAGAAATCTAACCAATTCATGACCTCAGACTATGGTGTATGTAGATGGTAACTTCAGCCTTGGGATGTCATTGGCCAGGAGTGGATAACATTCCATTCCCCAATGGAAATTTCCGTCTGATCTGCAATGCAAAACTCCTATGTTGACGTCCCAACTTTCAGATAATAGTTAATAAGAACGTGTTATCAATGTCAGAGCTTGCTTACATATGCTCCAGGAGCACATAAGAAGGGAGAAAGAGATAAAAGAATTCATAGTTGTGTGATGCCAAATGACAGGATTTTTCCACACAGCTGGTAAAAGATAACTGCAGTCTCATAATCTCTTGTTTGTCAGCTGGACTTCAAAACGTGGCATCCAGACCCAATTGCTGTCAAAACATTTGCTATTCAGGAACTTCAGAAAGGGAAAGAATACAAATATTCTGCAATCAAAATTATGCAGGTGCCATTTTCCTCCTCTTCCCACCTCTTGAGAGCCATCATCCCAAAGTGAAGATGGAGAAATACCTAACCTTTTTTTTTCTGCATCATGTTTGTAATAGTGGCAACCATTTTCTTCACACACACTATGTCCCTGAGGCCTTTACACATTTATCTCATTTAATTTCTATCACAGCTTTGTGAAGTTGACATTAAAAATAATTTAAAAACCATCCATTAAGTGAAGATGAGATGCCAAGCTGAGCTTGATCCAAGGTCATTTCACATATTGTCTTACTTTATCCTCTTAGTAAGCCTAAAAGGTGGGTTATTATCGCTCCTTATTTTACAGATGAGGAAACTGAGACCCAGAGTAATTAAGTATCTTGATTCAGCTCACTAGGCTGTAAATGGCAGAGCTGGAACCTGAATGCATGGCGATGTGGCTCAGAAGTCTACCTTTTCACTCTACCAGTGTCACCCAAATATCTTGTCTTTATTTACCCAAAGTCTTCTCTTTACTCTGAACCCTGTAAAATCCCCAAAGTAACAGGCTGTGGATGGGTCATGCAGGCTGGCACTTTCTGGAGCAGTAAATGAGCAGAAGCTTAGCAAATTGGGCTTCAAGCCTTCACTGGAGCCAGTTAAATGTCCACGTATACATGAGGTTCTGTCTCCTTGCTTGTGAGCCTTTCCCATTATTGGATGAATCATTTCTCTCACTGGAGCAAGGAGGAGGTTTGCCTCTCCTAATTTGTCAAGAATCAGTTGGAAATCTGCCCTTAATCCTGGAGCCCAAGTCAGAGAGAAGCCCTAGAACAAGGGTCTGCAAATACAGCCCACAGGCCAAATTCAGCCTACAGCCTGTTTTTGTGTGGCTTGCCAGGTAAAAATAGGTTTTGCATTTTTTAATGAATGGACAAAATCAGGAAAAAAAGGTGACACATGAAAATTATATAAAATTCTGATTTCAGCACCCATAAATAAAGTTGCGGTGGAATACAGCCATAAGCATTCTTTACATATTGTCTGTGACCATTTCTTGCTATACTATGGGGAAGCTGAGTAGTTACAACAGAGACAGTAGTACCCCTGTAATATTTAGCAGCAAAAAGTTTGACAACTCCTGCCCTAGAAATGCTCTGAGCATCACTTATCCACCCAAAAGGACCCACCCCCGCCCCCACAGCAGGACACTTGTGGTATTTCCAGTCCCACACAGAGCCCAAGAAAGGGATTCACAATCAAGCTGAGTCCACTGCTGTGCCTGCCATTTTTCCCTTGCCTACTCTAGCCTTATTCAAGGATATTTTTTGCTGCAGTCTCTAAGGGCTATAAAGAAGCACCTCCCTACTGCCTTCAGGGTCCACTGTAGTTGCAGATCCCCACTCCCATTGCCAAGGGCACAGCTGCCACTAGCATCATCACTGCAGTCCCCCACCAGAATGACCCCCTTCACCAAACACCTTGACCTTTTTCCCCAGACCCAGCCCCCTCACTAGCCCCAAATGATCCCACTACCAAGCATATCGCCCCTCCAGGCTCCGCTGGCTCATGTGGGCACAACCATCAAAATGGGAAGACTGGCATACTTTTCCTTCTTCTGAAAAAGAAATGCAAAAATTTCTTTGCATTTTAGTGAAAAAAAAACTGTAGTAGATGCTGTCAGTGCCCTATTAGTATTGCTTGGATGTTACCATTATAGTATGTAACAATCAACTTCAAACCCCAGCATATGTATCTCTGTGCCTGAGGCTTTTGCCCTCAGGAAACAGGCCCAAGTGCCAGGGCATTGTCATTGCAGCCCCCAGCAGTTCTCAACCCATGAGTCTCAGAAGAGGGTGTATAAATACCTCAGCTCCCTCACCTGGTGCCTTAGGAAGATAACTCTGAAGTGTGTTTTGTGCTGTTTCCCAGAGTTTCCCCAAAGGATTAAGCTCCAGTCATCCCCTGGCTCTGTTCTCCTCTTCCCAACTACTATTCTCCTCATATCCCAGAACCCTCATCTCAGGGTCTGTTTCCTGGAAGAATACAAATAAAGACTTCCAGTTAAATCTAACCCTGCCTCCTTATTCTGCATCAGGCATGGGTCATCTATGAGGAGACTGGAAAAATCTGGAGGGCAAACACTGAGGGTGCTCCAAGCATCCCCACTGCCTATTCCACATGGAAGAGCCAGGCACACGATTCACCATTCATACATTTTGGCACCTTTTCTTTCTTCTTGTCCCCAGAATCACACTCCCAGTAGAGGTAGGACTAGAAGCCGAACAAGATGACCTCTCATTTGTAGTTCAGGCTGCAGACTTCCCTTTAATTACCTAAGGAGCCTCATTGTCACATGAATAATGGAAGCTTCTCTTTTATGAACAAAAACACAAGAAGAGGGGGAGGTTCAGGGATGGGGCAAAGGGAAGAGGGGAAAGAAGAAAAGGGAAAGACAAAGACCCAGATTTATTATCTAGAAAATGTTCCAGTCTTTCTGAAGGGTTTCAGCTATCTAGGGGAGATGCTGAATTAATGGGTATGGATTACAGGGAGCAATTTTTCTTTTCTTTTTGATGAAAGGGATGTCAATATGACTCTCCTTAAGTTCTGACTCTGTAATTATACTAAAGGATCCAGTGATATTTAACTCAGGCTACTGCTGCCCCGGCTCCCTGCATCCTCAAGCTTTAGATAACAATGGCCACTCATGGTCACTTCCTCCAGGCCCTAACCCTCCCTGGGTTAATTCTAATACAGACCTAAATTCCTCATCCAAAATCTTGGGGCCAGGTATGTTTCAGAATTCAGAAAGTATTTTAGAAAGGCAGTTTGATGCACACACCACCTCATACATTAACACCCCCATGAGCTCTAGGACACCTCGTAATCAATGACATTAATATTTCTCCAGCAGCATGTATGCATATTCACACCAAATGAGATCAATAAAGGCAATAGATAGCCTCCACTTAGTGCAGGTCAGATACTTCTGGAAAATGAAATTAACCCAGTTAGATTTTGCTACTATGCAGATTATAACCAACTTCTGGCTTTCAGAGCTTTTAGATATTGAGATTATAGACACAGGATTCTGGACTGATAAAGGCATATTTTCACAGCAATATATTAACATTTGAAAGGAAAGTGAATTCTGGGTTTCACCTGGGTGAGACCTCACCAGTTCCCATTTGTGAAAGCCAAGATGGGGCCAGGGCAAGTCCCAGTCCCTCAGTGCCTGGGCTGGGCAAAAGGTCTGTGACCAGTTATGTTATTATAGAACCAAGAGGGAGGGGTTGCCTTGTGAAGCCATGAACTGCTGAAACCCAAGCAGTCAGTGGGAGCGGCAACAAGGAGATGGCCAAGGCAGTCCTCAAGAAGCCATATCAAGTGTTGCAACTTGGGGACAGGTATGAGGCCAGAATAGTCAAGACTTGTTATGGGAACAAGGCAGGAGTGGGAAGACTTGGGAATGGCCTGTGCACTGGGAGCAGGTCAGCCAGCTTGGATAGATAAGCACTAGCTAGACTGGACTTGCCTCTGGAAGCCTCTGGTGGAAACATGCATTAATTGCCTATATGCAAATGATCTGGTCCTCCCCCATGGGAAAGGATTAGGTCATCAGATTAGCTGAGGGCAGGCCTGGCCTCCAGGGCAATGGAAAGAGCAGTTTCTTCTGCCTGAACTGTTCTTAGTGGCAGATCCGGAAAGTATGTTTTTGCACATGGTGCAATCTTTTATCCATCAATTATTAAAAGGCAAGTGACTTTGCTCTGAAGCTATTTTCTTTTCCCAGCAGGGTATAATTCAGAAGATGGACAACTTGAGTTTGACTGTTTCACATGCAGATTTCAAACCTTAGTTCTCAAATCCTTGTTCAGGATCCTGGGAAGCAGAGCACAGCAGGGCAGGCCTCCAAAATGGATCAGAGATACTGGCAAGGCTGGCAATCAGGTGGGGCCATGTCCCCTGGCCATCCCCAAACCCCGGGGGCTGAGAATCTCCTGGCAAAAGAACTTGGACAGTATCAAGAATCAGAGCTTTGACACATAAACAAGGCATGTTTTGTGAGCTGAAGGTAATTCTCATGAGAGTGTTACCCACAGAGCCTGGAGAAGCACCAGGCACATGCAATAGTCACACAAATAATAGCACCAAACGCACACACATAGCCTTATTGGGGGCAGGTATTTTTCCAGCTGTTTTACATAAATTAACTCAGTTAATGGTAAGTACTTCATGAGAAAGGGTAGTGTATGTTTTACGTGCTATATCATGGCCCCTCATCCCACTCTTGACTTCAGACCAGCTGCAAGGAGGAGCTTCTTCCTTGGACAGTGTCACTTAGGCATGTGCCCATGGCTTGCTCCTCTCTGCCTTAAAGACTCGCTAAAGCTGCAGAAATCATCTCAGCCCTCTAAAGGTCAGGGCAGGTAACCCCCAACCTCCCACTCCCTGTCCCAAGGCAACTATCTACCCAGAGGGCTAGGAGCTGTGGATAAACGTTCTTGCCTCCCTTCCTTCAGGAGGACTATCCTGGGAGGCTTCTCTGTGCTTCTCAGATGTGCCAATGCACTTGGGGTCCCACTGCCAGCAGCAGTAACCAGTAGCACACCCTCAGGTTACTGTTTTCCTCCTTCCCTGCTCAATCTTCCTGCTCCCTCACTCCTGCTTCCTGGGATCACCTCCCAAATAAAAAGCCTGCAACCAAGCCCTTGTCTCAAGTCCACTTGCCCAAAGACCCAAACCAAGACAATGAAATATCATTGTTCCTATCCCTGTTTTACAGATAATTGGTGCATAATGAATATTTTATATTGACCAAATGAATTAATGAATGTGAGATCAGAGTGGGAGGAGAATGATTTGAGTCAATTGTGAAAAAGGAAGGCAAGGTCCTTAAAGGGGAGGAGAAGAGGAAGGACATCACAACCAGCAGTTTTCTGCCCCTGGGCCTGAAGGGTGCTGCTGACATCACTATGCTGATCATCTATGTGGGCCCTAGGGCAAAAATGGGTTTAGCTGGTGGAAACAACCAAATTTGGTGTCCCTTTGAAATCTGTAACCTTCCTATAGGTGTCTCACAGAGGGGAGCTGAGGGAAGTGAATCCTCCTGTCCCCTGACAGGGCTCAGTAAAGCTCCTTGATGGCCAAGAATATCTGTGACTGGGCTGCAGAGATTGGCTCCTGAAGGCCTGTCCTGGGCATGGCCAGTGACCCTGGAGGATCTCAGGTTTGGCTGGCAGTTGTATCAGACAGGGCAAACTGTGTAGCACAGGTGACTCAGTCTGGGAGAGGGCCAAGGGAGCTCTCCATTGTGGCCAAGGGTAGCTACGGGAGAGTGCCCGCCCACCAGTGTCCACACTGGAGTTTCTCAGCGTGGACAGCAGTCCCCACAGTGGGCCTGGGCTTGGCAGAGGAAGGTGACAGCACGGTGGCCTCCAATAACCTGGTCTGACACATCTTCACACAAGCCATCTTGAAGACTCCTAGAAATACCTTGAGGTGGGATTTTTTAAAGACTGGAGTTCATGCGTCATAATTGGAATGACAAGCCCTAGGACAGCTGGTTATAATGCTTTAACTTAAAGAAATACACCTAGAGTTCCTCACTGGCCCTCAATCATGAAAATGTGACCACAGTCTCAGAAGACAGACCGCCTACACCAGAACCTCAGCTCAGCCACCTACTAGGTATGTGCCGCAGTCATGTCTACAGTCCAGTTGTCTCCTTTGGAAAATGGGTATAGTATTAGTAATTGCCTGGGAGATTTGTCGGAAGGATTAAATGAGATACTGCGTTTAGAATAGTTAGCACAGAGAGTAATCACTCAAGACCTGTTAGAGAACATTGCCATCAGTACCCTGACACTGCCCCCAGCTTCTCAATTCTCAACCAAGGCAATGATAGTGAATATTTATCATTTGATTTGGCCACCCAATATTTGAACTCCTTTTTCATTTGAGAAGTTCCCACTTCATGAGTCTTCATTGTCTTCAGTGGCTGCTTCCCATTGTAGATGCCAAAAATGCAGAAACTGGCTTTCCCAGAAGCCTTTGCAGCCAGGCACAGGCTGTGCACAGGATCCATCCACCACGTGCCACCCTGGGTTTTGACACCAGAGCTAGACACAGGAAGGGTGGAGTTCTCTCTCTGTCTACTGCAAGTTCAAGTTTGTGCACAGAGGTGACCATGATGCCAATGGTAGTGCCCAACATTCAATGGCTGAAGCAGTAGAAGTTTCTCCAGACTCCTTCCACCATGTGATTCTCAGTGCTCCTCCAGGCTGCTTATTCTCCAGCCCCACTGTCGGCGTTCCTACTGATTCTTCAGCCACCCAGTGTTCTTTCCATCAAACTCTCTTCTGCTTCAGTCAGCCAGAGTTGGCTGATGCCTGTAACTAAAAATCATGACTGGTACAGCTACGTTGCAATGTAACTGAGCCATAGCCTGCAGCTTACAATGCTTCTACCTATAAGGGTCTCTTTTCAGAGTGAGAGAATGGTACCAAACTCTGCCAGAGTACCCAGAAGGGGCCAAGTGTTTGACAGAGCTAGAAGGAGGAAGGTGTTGATGGCCTCAGATGAGAAACCCAGAGCTGTGGGCCCTCTTCCTGACTTAGGAAGGTTTTTTCTGAGGTTTCCTGAACATGTCCAGCTCTGCCATCCTCAAAGAAATTAGGTTAAACTAGAAAAGAAGGCACCAAAAAATTCCACACAGCAACCTGCAAAGATATGTGTAGAAGAGGCAGATATAGATGTGTAGACTCACTTATGTTCACACTCTGGGCTTTTGTTGTAAAGCAGCTTTGGAGAAAACTGCCTACTCCTCTCTTCAACCCTCTCCTTCCTGCCCATTGCATACTGAGTCATCTGCAGTACAGCCTGGTGGGCTCCCAATGCACATGTCCAGCACTCTAATTTATTTCTACCCCAGGGACCATTCTACTTCCTGTCCCCCTCTCCCTCCCTCTCCTTCTGAGCTCTTCTATAGGCAATGAAGTGAGAGTGTGCAAAAGTGTAGAATTAGGCAGACTTGGGTCCCTCACATAGCAAGTTATCCATCAGCCTCAACTTATTCATCTATAAAATGGAACCAATGATACCTATTTTGCAAAGTTGGTAATGAGATGACCATTCTAGTACTCTAAAAGACACCCCATAAATGTTGATCCTTTTCCTTTCTTGACTCTGATCCTGGTAGCCCAGCAGCCCAAGGCTCCCAGTATCCAGGGTCATGTTTGGCAGCAGCCCAGGAAGGGTCAGCACTTGTAGGTAAGAGAGGAGGAAGGGAGGAGCCAAAGGACCAGTGAGGATGCCAGGAATGAGAAATGATTGAGCTGTTTAACAGCAGAGGATGATTCTCCCAGGCTTGGGGCAGAGGTCCCTGGGCCGCACCTGTCATAAAGCATCAGGAAACCATCAGTCTGCATCAAAGTGGTCAATTCCTCAGTCTCTGAGTGTTTAAATCATAAACACGATCAATACTGAACTCTGAATGTTGCACCAGCCCTTCATCCAGAGGCTCCTGGGGGAAACACAAATAAAACAGGTTACCAGCCAACTCCTGCAGAGCCAGTCAGTTCCTGCTGACCTATTCCTGGAGGAGTCCAGCTGCATTCTGGACATCCGGGGCCAAAATTATGCACCCATTAGTGACATCTCCATTTCTGTGGTAATTTTGCATAATAAGATAACAGAATCCAACCAGAGCCATGTGACTCCAAGCAAAAGTGGAACTAGATTTTCACATTTCTTAGGTCAGATTCCTCAGAGGCAGAGCCTGCCAGCTCCCTACACGTGCTGATAACCTTAATATTTCTAAGATGCATCATAGTTTGTGAAGGTTTGGGCACACTATTTCATCAAAATCTTGCAAATTCATTCTATGAATTGGGCAGAGCAAGGGTGCTTTTCCTCATTTGGAAAAGTAGAAAACAAGGCTCAGAGAGAGTAGCACCCAGCTGGAACTGTCCAGGCTGGGACTCCAGCCTCAGTCTCAGTCAAGACTCCAGGATCAGGTCTCTCCATTTACCTTGCAGATAGTCGATATTTAAATTTTCCACTAATGGAACTGTTAAATACTCCTGTTTTTTCTGACACCTTGCACATGGAATTATCAAAGTTTTCAGCCCATTTGCTTATCAGTCCCACCACCTAGACTTACATTTTATCTTGCTCGTCTTCATAGCTCCAGTGTCTAGCTTAATCCCACTTTCCCAATGTATTCCATTACCTAGAAACAACGGTGTGTGCAGTTGGAGAATGAGCAAAGACAGACCCTGCGTGCCCTTGAACTCCAGGCAAAGGGAATAACAATCCTATAGACTGGAGATATACTGTCATGGGCAGGACTATAGCTTAATCCTACTTGCATTACAGTACCTGTGTTGGTCTGTATGGGAGATGGCAGAAAGGAGGTTCCTGCCACTGTTTCAAAATATCACATCTTGAACGTGAGAGTTTTCGCTGAGGAAATTTTATTATTGCGGAAGAACTTTGAAGGGCAGAGGTTAGATCCAGAACTCCTTAGCCTAGAATTCAAGACCTTCCATAAATGGTCACCACCCCCATCCCCTCTAGCTTTGTTTACCCTCCTTCTTGTTGTGTATCTCAGTCATTTCAAGTTACTTACAATTCCTGAAAAGGTAATGGTAATTCCAGACACCACACTTCTGCCCATGCTAATTTCTCTGCCTGCAATGCCTTCCATTCTCACCTCCTTGGGAAACTCCTATTCAGTGTTAGTATCTGGGGCAAATTCTAGGTCTCTTCCTACCACTTCCTTCACTCCTTGAGGGCTATGATAAGGTTGGGTCAGGTTTGAGGACCTTGATTGAGACATGGGGTCTAGAGGTAGAGCTTTTGGTGTAATCAAGGAAGGTCAAAGCTCTAAGCCTTCTAGAAGCCCAGTGGCCAAAAGGGACCAGCAGAGGTTAAACCGGAGATTGTTTAGCACAGAAAGAAAATGAAACAGAGGCTTAAGCAAAGTGTCTGTGGAAGTTAGAAGACAAATAATTCAGGTAACTCATGTCCCCTCAGTCCTTTTTCTCTCGAATGGGAGCTGGATTTTTGCTGGGAGTTTGTGATATTTCTATCACTGCCTCTCTCTGCTTTTCCTTCATAATCCTCTGGGTCTGCTTCAACATGGTGCTCTTCAGGAAATATCTGGACCATTTGAGTTAGGACAATAGTCACCATTGAAGCTAGGAGCCTCCCAAAATTTAAACAGAAATATTTGAGGATTGAAAAGAATGGATAAGGCCTCTGGATCCTTCTCTATATAAAAAGCTCTCCTGTCCTTATCACCTTAGAAACAATGGGATGGACTATAGTAGGATCAAAGAGAGAGAATAAAATCTCAGAAGGACAAAGTCTGAACTTGGGGTTTTTCCTTTCTCTGCTAATGCATGGACTTTCATTAAATCCAGAATTAAGACAGCCATTTAAATAGCATAAGAAGAGGGTAAATGCTGTCGGTGGACATGGCCCATGAGAAATACCCCTCCTTATCTACCAAGCTGTTTCGACAACCAATGATGCTGCTGAGTCCTCTATTCTAGTTTCCACCCTGAGGCCGCACTGACAGCCTTACCCACAGGTGGTCATATGGGAAATCCATTTGGCTTTCTGTCACAAACCCCATATCCACTAGAAATCGATCACTTCTGGCCTTGCTGAGTCACTTTTCCCGATGCTACATAAATGGCTTTAGGTGTTGGTAATCAATCATGGAAAATGAAAAACATCACTGTAACATTTCAGATCATCTAGATTGGAAAACAACAGTCTGTTACTCATCTGTGCCCCAACCAGTATTAGAAACTTCTCGACAAAACTTGGTAGAACGCAGGGAGGCAGATATGTATTAAGCATGTATTGTATGCCAGACATCATCTATTTTGTTTTAGTTAATCCTCCAGTAATGTGCTGAAATAAATGTCATTATTTTCCCTTTGTTGAGATGAGAAAACTGAAGTCAAGGAAGGCTAAATGATTTTTGCAGATTCTTTGGTAAGAGATCGTCACATTTTAGGTATTTTTTTGTTTTGTTTTGAAATGGAGTCTCACTCTGTCACCCAGGCTGGAATGCCATGATGTGATCTTGGCTCACTGCAACCTCCGCCTCCCAGGTTCAAGTGATTCTCCTGCCTCAGTCTCCCGAGTAGCTGGGATTACAGCCACATGCCACCATGCACCATGCCCGGCTAATTTTTGTATTTTTAGTAGAGACAGGGTTTCACCATTGCCCACCCAAGATGGTCACATTTTAAAGTCAGATTTGCCGGATTCTTGAATGAGCCATTGAATCTACTGAGTATCTCAGTGTCCCCAGAATTCTCCAGGACATCCCTGGGAGACTGAAGGCATAGTCAGGCAGAGAAGAAAAAGTGGTACAAGGAGGAATGAGGCAGAGGAGAAGTCAGGGAAAGGACAGGAGAAAACAGAGGACCTCATGATATTGTGTGGAACTATGACCAAAATGATTATTACAAGCATTTCTCTTGTAATGTTCTGGAGTATCACCTCGCTGCTAAGGGAGACTCAAACTAAGGTGCTGAATGCTCATGGGAAGAAAAATATCAAGGGTAAGACCCTGCTGTGCTCAACTCTTTGTGCTGTAATAGGGATGGAATCGTATCTCAGATAGCAGTTCCCCATCCAATGCCTTTCCCCCACAACACACAGGATGGTCAATGGGTGGGACAATAGCCAGAGCGAAACATGCAGGGATTCAGGAGGCTAATAATTTGTCACACCTTCAAACCAATATTCTTTCAATATTAGTTCAATATTTATGTAGAGGAGATGAATACTAAGTGGAGGAAGAACAGAGCTTCCCACTTTTCTTTTAACCTGTTGCTGAAATGTAACTTACACATGGAAAATTACACATATCATGAGTACTCAGTGACTTTCCACAAACTGAACACACATTGTTACCAGCACCCAGATTTAAAAAAAAAATGATAACATTACCAGCATTCCAGAATCCCCCCTCATGTTCCCTTCTTGCCTCCTTCCAAGAATAACCACTATCTTGACATCAAACAGCAGAGATTAACTTTGCCAGTTTTTGTTCTTTTTATGGGTGAAATGATATAGCTTGTTCTCTTTTCTGTCTAACTTCTTTTGCTTGTCATAGAGTGAGATTCACGCACATTGTTATGTGTAGTTGAAGATTGTTCATTCTCTTTGCTGATTGTATTCCAGGGTGTAAATATACCACAATCTATTTACCCATCCTACTGGTGTTGTGCACTTGGAAAGTTTCCAGTTCTTGCTACTATGAATAGGGCCGCTATGGGCAATCTGGAAATATCTTTTGGTGAACATATGTAGACATTTCTGTCAGAGAGATAGATATAGACATAGACATAGATAGAAATAGAGAGAGACAAAGTGTTTGATCATAGGGAAGACACATGTTTATCATTAGTAGATGCTGCCAAACAGCTGCCCAAAGTGACTGTACTCGGTTACACTCCATCAGCATATGGAAGAGTAGTAGTTGCTCTGTATCCTCACCAACAACTGGTATTTTCTGGGGTTTTTATTTGTTTTTTCACATGCCTTTTAGCAGGTTCACTACTCCTACCCCTGCATCCCTGAACCACTTACGTATGGTTTGCCTTCTAGGAATTAATTCTAGGAACTGCAGTTTCCTTCATTGTGTTACATTTTAGTGATGCTTTAGTACTTAGCACTCTTTGTATACTGGCATTCTGGGCCAGTGTTCCCAGTGGGCCATCCCTGCCTTACCCAGCTCTAGAAAACAAATTCATAGATGTAGCCAAATGATGTTCCCATTGGGCTAGTTTCAGTTCCCTCCTTTCCTCTGCCTCTCAAGAAAGCACATTAGTGTAAGTGAGTAGGAGTAGGGTTATCATGGGAATTACCATAAATCTGTCCTATTTTTTTAGCAAAGCATTTGCAAGCTTCAGCCCCTTAATAATTACTACTAATAAACTTCTTGGTCATACCTCACTGACAGCACAGGTTTGTCAACACCCGGCCATGTGATCCTGAATAATTTCATTCCCTCAGCAACACCCTCAGATCTGGACAAGTAAGTGGGGTCCTTGCTCCAATCCCTGTGCCTTAGCATGACCTCCGCCATCCCCCCACTCCCAGTCCCCTAAATGTTTCCAGCCCCCAACCTCTATTTTAGAATGTCTTCCTCAAGGCATTCCTACGCACACTTCAGTGTTTGGAACCAGCCAGGGCCAGCATTACTATTTGAGTGGTATATCCTGAGCGTGGACCAGAGCCATGTGAGTCCCAATCCCCATTTCTCCTTCTTGGACTGCTCTCTCACCCTCTATTCCATGGATAGGGTTGGTCTGCTATGCTGAGGAGCTCCAGGACTTGTGTTTACGGAATGGTCATAGGGCCACCTGATGCACAGACTGTTCCACTGACTGGTGTGGTATTTCTTTCAAGAAATTTTGGCCAGGTATGGTGGCTCCTGCCAGTAATCCCAGAACTTTGGGAGCCCAAGATGGGAGGATTGCTTGAGGCCAAGAGTTCAAGACCAGCCTGGGAAACATGGAGGGACACCGTCTCTACAAAATAAATGCAAAAATCAGCTGGGCGTGATGGTGTGCACCTGTAGTTCCAGCTACTCAGGAAGCTGAGGTGGGAGGATCACTGGAATCCAGGATTTCAAGGTTTCAGTGAGCTGTGATTTGTGCCACTATACTCCAGCCTGGGTGACAGAGCCAGGCTCTGTCTCTAAAAAATAAAAATAATAAATAAAATGATAATTTTTTAAAAAAAGAAGATATCTCACAAGATTGGGCTGCCAGATGGTGCCGATATTGCTGATCTGAAGTGACACATCAGACACAAGACAATGTCAGGGCTCTGGGCCACCAGCAATTCAACACCAGCTCTTGACTTTGGACCTATGCATGGGTTGGCCCATCCACATGCCCATGCCCCTGTGTTGGTTCTCACCCAGTCGTGTTCTGACCATGTTGCTGCCTTCCATCTGTGACATCTGAGGGCAGCAGGAAATTTTACTCTGTACCCCCTAGTTTGGACACCCAGAGCACTCACCATGCCTTCTCGTCAGGCTCTGCTCCTTTTCAGGCCAGGCCTCCAGAGTTGGCTGCACCTATCTTCTCCAAGGGCTTTCAAGACTGTTGTTCCACAAAGCCAATGGCCTATTGGATCACCATCCTTCCTTCCCATCAATGTATGTGCTGATACCATGTTCTCTCAGGTCAGTCTTAAGCCACCATGGTTGGGCCTGAGCCTCTCTACTGGTGTGAAAGGAAAGGGTGCAGTCAACATTCAAAGCAATCACAGTTCAGGAATATATTGATTACAGCCTAGAATTCAAGAGAAGACAGGGTTGGAAGACATGTTGCATGTTGTACTACAAAATTCTAAACAGTAAATTTAACATGACCAGAACACACAGTCTCATTCATAGTTTCCAGCATACTCTGGATAAGATTGCACTTGTAGTTGTGATGGTTAGTTTTATGTGCCAACTCAACTAGGCTATAGACCTCAGTTATTCCATCGAACACAAATCTAGGCATTGCAGACGTGCTTAGCATCTACAGGCAGTTGACTTTATGTAAAGGAGATTAGCCTTGATAGTCTGGGTGGGCCTCATCCAATCAATTAAAAGGCCAAAGAACAGAGCTGAGGCTTTACTGAAGAAGAGGAAATTCTGCCTGTGGACAGCAGCTTTAGCTCATGTCCAGAAGTTCCAGGCCAACCTTCCTGGCAGCCTCCCCTGTGGATTTAAGACTTGCCTAGCCATAGCCAGCCTCCACAATCATGTAAGCCAATTCTTTGCAACAAATCTCATAATATATATACATATCCTACTGGTTCTGTGTCTCTGGTTGGCCCTGACTGATAGAGCAGTTATCATCAGTGATGCACAGTAGCAACCTTTGAGAGAGTCCCTGGAAGCCATTGTTCACAAGAGGCATAGTACATGATGCAGTCTCATGAGTAATTATAAAGCCAGCATTAAATACATGGCATTAGGGAAGTGCAGAGGCAAGAAAATCTATTTTGTTTCAGTACAAAGAGATTCCAAAGACCCATGGTATTATGAGTGATGTTACCTTCTTCTCACAGTGGGAGATATGAAATAACCAGGAATGGTGAATTTCACAGTAAAAACCATGAAGGGATGCTTCCAAGACCTACAAAGGGGCAGACAGTGCATGGATACCACAAAAGAAAACTTCACATGCACTGATAAGACAATAAACAAATGCATAAGTACCTCTTCTGTACTCATTACTCTAAATCTTTACTGATAAATCACTATGCCTTAGATGTGCCCTTGAATTTTCTAATAAATTTAATATCTAATGGTCTATATAGACAGGGACCCTGCAAAAAATATTTGCCCAGGGCTCACACACCCTAAGAGTGATCATGCTGTACCTGTTTCCCCATTGGCAGTGAAAAATTTGACTGGTTCTTCTTCAGAGTTCCTTCCACCTCTAATATTCTGCTTCTTTCCCTAAGGAATGCAAAGCACCTTTCATCTAGACCTAGAACAAATTTCAGCCCAAAGCAAATGGGTGTTTTTATTTGTTTTAAAGTAAATTCTCCCTTCACTTATTCACTCAGAGCCTCTTGCTTCATTCAGAGAAGACTTCACTGCTCCATGCTCAGACCAAGAGCATCCTTCTTGGGACATCTCCCACCTAGACTCTCATGACAGGTATATAGCCCAGGTTGAGTGTAGGTTGGGTTAGAATACGAGGCTCACATCTTCATATCTTCATACAAAGACACTCAGCCGGGAGGACTTGCAGGTAAATTCTGACCAGTCCTCTTATGATTGCAGAACAGAGTCACATTGCCTAAGCCTGAACTTAAGGCAGTGTAACTGCTGCTGCAGGTATTTCTATACATAGTACTATGACCCTTCTTTAGCCCACACACTTGTGCATGGATGGATATGTAGTGAAAGGACTGTTGGCCTGGGAGTCAGGTCCTCCAATACCAGCTCTCCTCTTACTTAGCTCTGTGAAACTAGGAAAGCTCCTTTTCTCTCTGGACTCAGTTTCTTCGTCTATAACATGGGTGAGGTGGACTAAGACATTAAAGTTGCTTTCAGCCCTTACATGCTGCATTCTCCTTTAATATGTAAAAGAAATTTGAAAGGAAAGTGCAAGGCTTAATGTAGCACCACTTATATCCTTACTGCTCAGGGTGAATGTATATATGTGTATGTGTGTACTCTTTTAACTTGTATAGATAATATATTTATTCTCCTTTTTAGAAAATGAAGAAATCAAATCAAGCGTCAACGCCTAGGGGACTCTAGGCAGTATACACTGGCACCTGGCAAGATAAAGTCATCAACACCTAGAAGGACACGTGGGTCAGGAGTTCCCAGATGACAGCCCTTGATCCTGATTGGTTCACAGGAATGAATGGTTTGACCAACAACGATAATTAAAGGATGAATGTTGATGTCTTTCAATGGAGCATATCTATGGGGCCTGTTCCATTAGAGTACCCCTCTCCCCAACTTCCTATTCACCATGTCACTCACGTTTACATATCCCACAAGACCACCAAAGGCATTTGATTTTGTGAATATGAATTTATTATGCCTGCCTGAGAACAGAAGTAATAAGAATGTTTTCTACCTTTTCATTTTACCTCCACTATAGCTCCCAAGAGATATTACATGGGCAAGAAGGGCACAAAGAAGTTTATACTTCCTGCTGTAGATTAATTGTATCCCAATATAACACAAGAAGGACATGGGCTTGAAATGAACAGACTTGGGCCCAGATTCCACCTCCATCATTTGCTTCTTTATCCAGAGCCTCCAATTCATTTGACTTCCAGAGTTTCTGCAGTGATCAGCAAAACTATCTGGCACAGGGGAGCACAGAGCAGGAACTCAATAAATGCTAATTCCTTCTCTCATCCTGTTGCAGAGTCAGCCCGAACCTCTCTCCAGTATCTTCTCCAGGGAAAAGGTCCCTTGGGCTCACCCAGGCTGGGCTGTGGTGTGCAATTCTTCATTAAGAGATATGAAGAGCGCAGAAATGGAAAAGCTGGAATAAAGGAACGCAGAGTGGGGCTGCCTGTTTTGTTCCTTTTGCAATCACACACAAACATGATGGTGGGGAACAGCACCAGCGACATGTCAAAGACGACAGCAGCACTGGTCAGATGCAAATTGCCCTTCGAAAAATGCCTAAGGCAGCACAGCTTTTGGCAGCCTTTTTTTTTTTTTCTAATCAAGGCAAAGATTTCTCTAAAAAAGCACATAGTAAAGGAAGCCAAAGGAATGTTAGTGCCTGTCTCTAGAAGCCACATTTATCTATTTTTGGTCCCCAGTAAAGCCCAGTACACTGTAATCAGTATAATAACATGCTGTCTTTCATAAAGACAGATGACACAGTTGACCTCCAGTCCCCATCTGGACACAGGACGTGTGCTGTGGGTTGTTTTGTCAGCTGTGGGCTTGGATTATTTGTCTGTACCCTCTCATCTAGTTTGGATCAGAACTAGGCATTTGCAGGAAGACTAGAAAAGATGAGTGTGAGGTCAACTGGACCTCTGAAGAAAGAATTGGTAGATGTGGAGTCTGAAGGCATCATGGGTGGAATTAGTGTGGAATTTTGCTCAAGCCACTTACTTCTGTAAAGATCTGCTGGCCCCTTACACTTTGTGGAATAAAATCTTCACCTTAATCTTTTTCACCCAAGTTGGGAACTCAATGTAGTCTTCCTGCTGGACCACTTCCTAGTCTTGGGACATCAAATATATACTCTCAATCTCCTTGAACATAATAAAACTGCATTTTCTCCATGTAGGAAGCCATGAACACTGCATACTGCACATCGGACCTAAAGACATGGGAGGAAGAAACAGCATCAGGTTGTCTCACATGGTGAAGCTTTCAGAATACCCTCCCTTACAGACAGCACTGTCCATCCACCTGCAACCTTCTATTCCTACTCCCCATGGCAATCTTAACCATCTCTCTGGCTTCAGTCTGCTCTTCTCCCAATCTAGACTGGGTTCATCCCACTAGATGACCTAAGCTTTTCAATATTACATGTAAATGTTATGGCTCTTTTGGTCCCTGCCTACTCTTGAGTCATTGGTCTCCAAACCTCAATGTCATTCTGCTAATCCTGGGAAAGGTACAAAGAAATCTCTTACCAAGCCTCATTTTCCTCACTTGTAATGTACAGATGATTTCTTAGTTCCCTTCCAGTTTGAAATCCTAGTCCCAAGAACGGCTTTTCCAACTGTGAGCAACCTGATCTAAGCCTGTCGTCACTGGATATAATTGGGCTATATACATACAGGTAGAAACAGGTATAAATATACACATAAGACTCATCTTTTATACAAGCCATCACAGCCTACAATTGTATGTAAAGACCTTAGTCATTTATATTGCAGGATTCAACCTTTACAATAAACTTAATAAAGGCAAGGGCAGGTATTCCCACTCAAATCCAGATCTTCTGACTTTAGGGCCAGGGCTCTCTTTATGACCCCACACTGTATCCCTGGTAAGCAGAGGCACTGGGAGTTTATATGCCTCAGAGAGAGTGGGTAATGGAACATTCTCCCCTCTGAGTCTCTGAGCTGGTATAATACTATAGTTAAGATCAGGCCCTGCATCAGACTGAGCTAAATTGTAATCTTAGCTCTGCCATTGAGTAGCTGTGTACTGCTGAGCAAACTATTCAACTTCTCTGAGCCTCAAGTAAGCATTCTGTAAAATGAGGGAATTAATAATATCACAGTGGAGTTATGAGGATTTAATGAGGTAGTCCATGGAAGTGCTTAACACAGATCTAGCACATAGTGCCCCCAAAATAATAATAATTATTTAGATTAATATTGTATATCAACTTGCATTGATTCCCAAAGTATTTCCTGCCCTGTCTGTTCAGAATAGTTTTAATTTTTAAAATCCAGGAGCAATACACTACTCCTAGTGGAGAACTTGAATCCAAGGTGAGATTAGATGAGCAGGTTCAGAAAGGATGTTCGAGAAACTTGATGGCAGAAAAGGTGCCACTTGTAGAACTCTGTGGTCTTTCAGATTGTTGTGATGCCAGTGATTCATTATAGCCACACAGAGCAAATCATTTGTTAATAAACAGAGCGTGTCACAAGGAATGCGAACAGGTCTCTTTAAAGGAGCACCAATCCCATAAAAGCCAAAAGTAAGAATAAATAATAGCAAGAAACTTGACATTCAACACAGGACATATTTCCTGCATGGGGCCTGCTCGGAACACTTAAAGGCCCATCTGGAAACAGCATCAGGCAGAAGCAGGGTCTGCAACCAGATCAAGCCAAGCCACCTTTCATGCTGAGACCCCGACTCTTCTGGAGTTACAAAGTTCAAGGTGAATCCTCTTCCACATCCCAGATAACCAGCTGCCACTCAGGCATTCTTGATAAAAGCTCTTCCAGGCTTAGATTGAATGAAGTATTAGGGAGATAACGAAAAAGTACCCAGGGTCAAATACAATGGAATCCACTTCTCAAACCAGTCCATGACTGTTGAGTGTGCAGTTCCTATATTCTCTAGGAATCCTCTCTCAGATACATCTGGTACTTCCAAATCGGTTTCATCTTTTAGGTGTATATGGAAGAGTGGAGATTTAAGTATCTTAGGAGGAAATCTAAGGCGATACAGAATAGAACAAAGTGAAGTGCTCTGGTCCAGAACAGGGGATCCGTGGGTTCTGCCTCTGCCTCTGGCTTGTGCAGTATCTATGACCCACGGCTCGCAGTTCTGATGGAGGCTGACTCTCCACCTATGAATATGCTCAGTGGAAATGAAAGCTTCCAAGTTGGAGAGGGCAAGAAGACTCTTAAGACTTTCATACCCTGAGATTCTATTTCCCTTCCTTTCTCTGATCCTCAGTTTCTTAATCTGTAAATCATGGAGCCTAAGCAGGCCTCTCCAGATCATACATGATATGCTACAGGTCTTCTCGAATCCAAGGGGTCATCAGACATCCTCTTTCTTCAGCCTAGCTCTGGCCTTAAGCCAATTCTTGCCCACCTTTTAAAAAATGTGCCTGTGTCACTGACTACCCTGATGTTCAGCTCTAGAGTTGGAAGTAGGATCTGTCCATAGTAGCATCCTCAGTAGAAGGCATTTACCATGTGACATATAGATTAACTCTGGGAAGACATGCTTAGCACCAATGACACACTTAGTCTTTCCTGGGTAGAACCTGACAAATCTAACCATTTCTGAAGCACGACCTTACACTCAGGGCGACCCAGTGGTTTATCATCCAAATAGGGATACTTCTGAGAGTGACAGGGTTGCTATTAATAAATACACCAGAACCACAGGACTGTCCCAGGTAACCTAGGACATAAGGTCTTCGTACTTAAACATATCTATGGAGGAGAGCCTATGATAATTTCATTATTAGCCCAAGACAAGAACAGATGCCCCAGCGTGGGCATGCATGAGGTCAGATTTGGTTATCACATAGACCTGAGGACACTGCTGGCATTGAGCTGGTGGGCGTCAGGGATGCTAAATGTCCTGCAATGTACAAAATAATCCCAAAATACAACAGAGAATTATCTGGCTCAAAATGGCCAAAATTTCTCTACTGAAAAATACTGATATGGTGGGATAATAATAATTGTAAACAATGATATAAAACTCAGGATGACAACTTCAAATGCCTTCAAGGCCAGTCAGGAATTGAAAGATCTATGCCCCTTCTTGAGGAGTTTAAATTTAAGTCTTTAAAACAATGCCAAACAATTTCTATCCATATGCACTAAATTTGGCTTTTGGCCTCCAAATTGTGGCCTTCCAATAGACATTTACTAATCAGAAATGATGTTTATGTTATATTAAGTAAAAAAGAAAAGCTACAGCATAATCCCATTATGTGTGTGTGTGTGTGTGTGTGTGTATATGTGTGTGTGTGTGTGTATATATATATGCATTCTCTCTCATACATATGTATGGAGGGAGAAATTCCTATATGTATGTACATATGTGTATGTACACAAAAATTCTGGAAGAATATAGAATGAAATTTAGAGTGACAAAAAGAATAGATGACCCAAAGTATAGGTGTTTTCCCCTTTAAAGTTTTCTACAGCCATGGAGAAATAGGAACATTTTTAGCAGCTATTGGCAACTACTTAGGATGAAGGCCCCCTGGGAATAGTCTATGAAAAGAAACAGCAGCCACAACTCTAGGGTCTGTGCCTGTGATTGTCATCACATCACAAATGATTTTTCCTAACCCTCAATCAGACTTCTGATGGGCATAAATCCACACCCCTGGGCTCAGCCTGTTGACCCACAGGAATTAGAGCAATGTTGAAGGGTGGGGTGCATACTGGTGGGGAATGGGAGGGAATTGGTTGCAAATGAGCTAACCATTCTCCACTCACATGTTATTCTGTGAGGAAAATACGTGCCCAGGCCACCAATGCAATCATTTCTGGGCTCGAAAACAGAAAGAAATTCACTAAACACTACATCGCTGACACAAAAAGTAGAGAAGGTTTGCCAAGAGCGCAGTCCTGTCTTGACCTGGACATCAGCATTAAAGGCAGGACCCACTGCCAAGCTCATGATTTCTGAAACAAAGGGGCAGCCACTTGCCCTAGGCCTCCTCTGATGGCTCTCAGAGAACCTTAACTTGGGCCTGTAGCTGACAAGGGGTCACTGGGACTGTTTTCCCATTTATGTGGGAGGAGATGCCTTTTCTAAGCCCCTCAACCTCCATGATTTCCCCCACTCTCATAACAATCCTGTAATGAGCTGGGCCCCTTCCATGTACTAACTCATTTAATCCTAACAATAACCCTATGAGGCAAGCATTACTGTCCCCATTTTACTGATGAAGAAACAGAGACTCAGGGAGGTTAAGTCTCACAGCTAGTCAGTGTCAGGTTTCAAGTCTAGACTTGTCCGTGCCACAGTCTTTAACTTCCTGTTTTCACCCACCACTGCACACCTTCAAAGAGCAGCAGACAGGGCTGAGGTAGGTCCTTCGTGGGCAATGTAACCTTTTATAGCTGGCGCTACTTGAGGATAATGTCCAAAGACACAAGGGGCTCTGGAACTGGGCCTTTGGAGACAGGACGTGGACTGACCATCCAATGGATCTGCTGTGCCACTGACCCAGAAATCAGGCAGAAATTTCCTCAATAATGCCTGATAAAATTAAGTTTAAAGAGCAATGGCAGTGAGAATTGAATGTGGAGAAAGTGATGGCTTTCTTTTTTCTTTTTTCTTTTTTTTTAAAACAGAGTTTTGCCTTTGTTGCCCAGGCTGGAGTGCAGTGGTATGATTTCAGCTCACTGCAACCTCTGCCTCATGGGTTCAAGCAATTCTCCTGCCTCAGCCTCCAGAATAGCTGGGATTATAGGTGTGCACCACCACAGCTGGTTAATTTTGTATTTTTAGTAGAGATGAGGTTTCACCATGTTGGCCAGGCTGGTCTCAAACTCCTGACCTCAAGTGATCCTCACCCACCTTGGCCTCCCAAAGTGCTGGGATTGCCAGCGTGAGCCACTGCGCCCAGCTGGAAGTCATTACTTTCTCTGAGTCTCAGATCCCACTCAACTTTGTGAAATAACATATTACTTATCTATTGCTGTGTAACAAACAACCCCAAAACTAAGCAATCAAAACCCACCACCATTCACTCAACTCATGATTCTGTGTATTGGCAATCTGGGCTGGGCTCAGCTGGGTAGCCCTCTGCTCTTGGCTAGGCTCCCTTGTGTGCCTGCAGGTCAGTTGTCGGTTGACTTTGCTGATATTCACTGTGCTATCTCGCATTTCTCAGGCCTGCCCTGGACAGCTGGGCTGACTTGGCTCTGATTTACTTCATCTCTCATCCCCTAGCAGGCCAGCCTGGGTTTGTTCACATGACTGTGCAGGTTTTGAAGAAAAGTTCACAAAGGCTCCTTGAGGCTTAGACTCAGAATTGACATTGACACTTCTGCCACTGCCTATTGGCTAAAGCAAGTCATAAGGCCAACCTGGATTCAAGGAGTAGGGAAATAGACTTCACCTCCTGCTGGGAGGAACTGCAAAGTCATATTGCAAAGAGGCATACTTACAGAGGGGAATAGTGGTAGTCTTTTTACAAATAACTGTTATTTATTGGCTTGACATAAGTGTAACTGGTAACCACTTCATGCTTTTCCAAGATGGTCCTCGCTACTGCCCCTTCCTATTCAATTCAGATTGTCCTGAAGAAACTTAATGAGGTAGATGCTGACACCCAATCCCCACCCCATCTCCACCCAATTTCCTGCATATTGTACCTAATAGTCTTCTTCAATTCTTCGAGAAACTGTAGCCCAAAAAGATAGCCCCCCTATACACACATTCAATTAGGGTGAGAGAGCCCATTGCCTCACCTTTAGGGGACTTCATCTCAGCTGGATCCCAACCTATTTCTCTA
Source organism: Colobus angolensis palliatus (assembly GCF_000951035.1). Taxonomy (NCBI): domain Eukaryota; kingdom Metazoa; phylum Chordata; class Mammalia; order Primates; family Cercopithecidae; genus Colobus; species Colobus angolensis. The sequence continues at coordinate 772,952 of NW_012116389.1, forward strand.
CACACTCATTATTTTTTTAAAAAGCATTTATGAGTACCTTTCACCTATCACATATAGAATATGCCTATCACTATTCTAGCATTTAAGAATATAAGGAAAAAACTAGATCTGTTTCTGCCCTCATGGAAGTCACAGACTATTTCTCAAGGGAGAATAGACACAAATATTATCTTCATTTCACAAATGACACGAGGCCCACCATCACAGAGATGATACGGGACATGACCTGAACTCATGCGGGTCCTCTTCATAGCCCATGTGCCTATTAACCACCATACTTCATAGCAACAGCAGGACCAGCCTTTGTGGTGTAGTTGGGTAAAGGCCAAATCATGAGAGACGAAGGAATATTTGAGAGGTAAGGAGCAGAACTACAGGTATGTCCCTGCACAGTGACAAAGTGTGGGAGATGCAGAGAGAAGGGAAACAGGCAGAGCTCTTCCCACTGCAGACTTGCTCAGAGGGCTACAGAGAAAGTGGAAGCCCACTCCCTCCAGCTGAAACTTGGGCTCACACGGAGGCCTCAACAGGGTCCTGAGAATTGGACATGGTTCCCTTCCTCCTTCCAAAGTCATTCTCTTAGCATTCAAAGTAGTCTTCAAGGGAAATCTTACTGCTTTCCCCAAGTGCCAGGCAACACCAGCTTCTTCAAGACAATAAGGAGGTATGTGTTGGCTCTCTGGAAGTGTTCACCCAGTAAGCCAATTTATATTCCTTGTGATTCAGCAATTATTTACTGCATTCCCACGGGTGTAGCGCCAGCTGGAGTCAAACTTGGTAATTGTTTCCCACCTTATCCTCAGCAATTACATTCCGGCTGATGGTATGTACACCGATATAAATTGTTCACCAATAAACACGTCTCTTAAGAGCCTTATTTATCTTATAGAACCTTCATGAAATAATCATACAGATTCATCATGCCATATTCTGCCCATAGACTTTATAGGGGATCCCCCATTAACTTTAATGGGGAAGGTTGTTAGGTGTCTTTTTCCCCCTCCCTTGGCATAGATCAAAGTTAGTGCATGGCCAATAAAACACACATTTTTCAAAAGATCTCCTGGGTCGTTCCTGCCCACCTCCTCAGTGACTTCAAGAGTGTCTTCTCTTCTTTCGTTTTGCCTTCTCTGCAGTAGATCAACTTCTGCTATAGGCCCAAACTTTGTCCTCAGCCCCTACTTTCCAGTATGTACTGATCTCATGCTGGGAAAATCTTCCTGCCTTAAAACTCCAGTATTCTTTCTCTCCTTCACCCAATGTCTTCCTACTCACTGTTGCCAGTATAAATCTGTCTCCACCGTTCCCATCTAAAATCATGGCCTTCTATGGGTGCTTCCGGCTACTGGATGCCCCTTTTCCTTTGGTTTTCTTCCATTTTGTACTCACCAAAAGTTTCTGATCCTGCAGGCTTTTGTCATCAGTTGGAATATGTCACTTTCAACATTCTGATTTTCTGCTGATTGGTTGGTTTGTTTTGGAATTGGCTTTTGTATTAGTGGGAGAAAAGGTCAAGCCACTGTAATAAAAAGACTCCCAAGAAGCTTTGACTTCAAAAAGCTTGTATTTTCTCTCTGATGTAACAGTCCTGAGTGGGTGAGCAGCTTTGCTCCACCTGGTCATCCCAGAACCTCAGTTTCCTCCACCTTACAGCTCCACGGTCCTCGGCTGTATGATCAAAGCCAAATCAGAGGCACATCTAGCACCTGTGTTTGAGCTGATAAAGTAAGGAAAGAGGAATTCCAGAAAAATGGCTTTCCTTTCATGTGACAATCACCTGGAGAGGATGCTTCCACTCACCTCCCCTTGGCTCACACTTGGTCCCAGAGGTGCAGCTAGCTGCCTCATGCCTGAGGCAGAGTCTCTACTGGGCATGGGAAAGGGAGAGACTGGGGTTCTTCGGACAGCTAGCACTTTCCCCACAGCTGCGTTTGGTTAGCTTCTTCAAACCAAACTGCTCAGAGTCAAACAGGGTGAAAAGAAAGTCTTTACTCACAATAAGGTTTCTGTAGAAGAATGAACTATAAGCCAAACACTGCGACCATGCCACAGATTTTCCTGAACTAAAAACACTTTCTTCAAAGTTAATATAAGGGCTGCACATGGTGGCTCATGCCTGTAATCCCAGCACTTTGGGAGGGTGAGGTTGGAGAATCACTTGAGCCCAGGAGTTTGACGCTGCAGTGATTTCTGATTGTGCCACTGCACTCCAGCCTGGGTGACAGAGCAATACCCTATCTCTAAATGTATGTGTATATGTATATACGTATATATGGAAAGGCCTTCACAAAAAGGCATCATCCTTGCCTTCTTTCTGACACACAATCTATCTGGTCCATCAGTAAATACTGAGGGTTCTTCCTTGACTATGTATTTAGAATACATTTCTTACCACATCTACCACCAATCCAAGTCACCATCGATTCTGTTCTGGATTATTTTAATAGCTTTCTAATGATTGAAATTCTGCCTTCCTACAGTTCTATTCTCAACACAGCAGCCGGAGTGATCCCTTTGAAACATAAATCAGAATCTTTTACTTCTCAACTCAAAATTCTTCAATGGCTTCCATCTCAAATCAGGAGGAAAAACCAGAATACTTACAATGACCTACAAGTGCTAATCTGATCATATCACCTACCAGTCCCCTCCCCTCCTTGCCTCCCATCTCACCTCTTACCCATTTTTTCCTGCATCCTACTCTCTCCAAATCTGCTTCAGTGGCCTCCTTGCTGGTTCTAAAACATGTCAACCACATCCTGCCTCAGGACCTCGCACCAGCTTTTCCCTCTGCCCTCACCCAGACTCCCAGATGGTTCCCTCCCTCACTTCCTGCAGGTCTCTCCCCAGTGTCACCTTCTTGCTCAGATTTTCCCTGACTGACCCACACAAAATAGCAATCCCATATCCAATTATATGCTTGCAAATATTTAAGAACCAGCTGTCCCTGAATTGTAGCATTTTTGTGTGGGATCTAAATACTCCCACTGTGGCCAGTTTCAAGCGACCAAGGTCATTGAACATGAAGCCGGGAAGAGAGGCATACAATTTTCAAGAGCTGATGCAATCCAACTACAGCACATCATTTCCCACACCTCCCCAGCATTCTCTGTTCCTTTATCCCATGTGCGTGTTTCTCTCCTTAGCACCTGTCACTGCCTGGCTTATACATTCACTTAGTTGCTTGTTAATAGTATGTGTCTTCCTGTACAATGAGAGCTGGACAAGGCAGAGTCTGTATCTTCACTGTCATATCTCTACCATTCAGAATATCTTAGGCATTCAGTAACATTTGTTGAAATGAATGAATGAAATGGTAAGGAACATAGACAACTCCCACAAGAGAAAACACATTATAATCAAATGTATGGGAAAAGTTTCTGCACCACTTATACTAATTGTCTAAATCAGTGCCTACCAGTGGGAGAGAAAGCCATGCTGTCTAGAGAGCGTGGAACAGTAATTCCTTAATTGAAACAACTGGACAAGTTGACTAGATTTAAAATGTGCTACATTGAAAGAAACTGGAAGAAAATCAAATCTGGCAGGGTCCAGGGGAAGGCAGGGGGATTCTAGTTGGGTTTAAGAATCAATGAAAATAAGCAGAATGCAGTGGCTCATGCCTGTAATCTCAACACTTTTGGAGGCCAAGGCAGGCAGATTGTTTGAGGCCAGGAGTTTGAGACCAGTGTGAGCAACATGGCGAAACCTGGTCTCTAAAAAAAAAAAAAAATTAGCTGGGCATGGTGGTGACTGCCTGTAGTCCCAGCTATTGTGGCAGGGAGCTGTGGGGCGCAGGCAGAGCTGAGGCAAGAAAATTGCTTGAGCACAGGAGGTCAAGGTTGCAGTGAGCCGTGATCATGCCACTGCACTCCACCCTGGGTGACAGAGCAAGACCCTATCTCGAAAAATAAACAAACAAACAAACACCACAACGAAAATATATTATTCAGATTCAGGATTAAGTTAGTGTTCATGAGGATGTCCTAGAAAGTTAAGACCAGCAGATGACAGTGAATTGGTAGGTCTTTCTGGCCTGAAGAGTCAGACAGAGGGGAGATACTAATAATTCAAGAAACACAATGGAAGCAGAGGTAGAGTACTATGTTTCAGCTAAAAAGTTAATAATACACATTTTGATGGCAATGGCCAATGTGAGACAAGTTGAGAAGGAAATGGTACCATCATACATAGCTGGTAACATGGTATGTACATTTGGTTTGATCCCTTTGGAAAGTAGTGTGTTAAGAAGAATACAGATGTTCATACTTTCAACCAGTAAGCCAAAGGAAGAATTTAATAGAAGAAATGGATTATAAATACAAACGTTCATACAGCGGTCAGCATCACGGCCCAAAATAGGAAATAATCCAAATGTGCATTAGTAGGGAATGATTAAATAAATGATGGCATAGTAACTCAATGGAGTACATGTCATGAGACCCTAAAAAATAATTATAAAAAACATAGCAATGCCAATGATGTTGTCGAGTGAAAATCCAGACTACGAATTGTAGACTATAGGTTGCAAATCTTTAGACCTATATTCACAACATGGCCAAGCTAAAGGAGAATATGCAAAAAGAATAGTGTTGGTGAGAAGAGGATTATTTTCTAAACTGACTTTATTTAATTATTAAAGTGTTAATGTTCAGCCTTTCATAACAGAAAATTATTTTTACACAAAAATGGAGGGGAAGACTGAGGAATGAAGGGAAGACATCCTTCTCTTGGTGGCTGGTCAACTACTAATGTCCCAGGAAGTCCCCCATCACTGGGATTGCTGAAGAACATGGAGAGAGGGACAGGCCTTCTACTCACAGAGCATCAGGCAGCTTGGCCATGGTGAACAGTTGATCCATCCTACATACCCAGAATGGGACAGAAAATCACAGGGACACTGGGTTTGGGATCCTCTTAGGGTTCCAGTGGTCACGCCACATGAATAACTTGAGACAATGAAATTCATGAGGACATTCCTGCCTTCCAGGTTAAAAGCTGAGCAGCAGCACTAGGCTCCAAAGCCAGGGCAAGGAATACCCAGCCTTCCTTGGTCAGCAGCTAAGGAATCTTCTGTCCCTGGAGCTTCTGCTACCAGAAGCTTGGGGCTTTTAGCAACTATTGGATTGATTCCTGAGCCTGTCAGTACTTTACTCAGAACAACCAGAGTGCAAGAGCAAGAGGGGAATGCTTTCTTCCTTCCACAACATGTCTTTTTTAATAGCTCACTTTTCCAAACTCCTCCACACCCTATGATGAGAACCATATCACCTCAAAGAGACAATACTTGTACAGGTCAGATCTGACTCTAGGCAAAACTACATTTAAAGTCCTCCATAAAAATAGCTGTCAGCCCTAGCCTGAATCTTACCCACAGAAAAACACTCTCCAACCTTTTGCAGCTCTGCCCATTTGGGAGGCAAAGCTGCGTCCCACAGCTCAACCCTTCTGAAAATTCTACTAATTTCATCCCTTTCTTCATGGCTGCAGTTTTACCATTCTCTTCCTTTTCTTCCTGTTGGCTGACACAGAAAGCAGCGGCACCTCGGAATTATCACCATCACCACCATCGCACTTACTGAGCCTTCATTTATACACACAGCCTGATAAACTGTTTTTATCCCTTAATTTTACAACAATTCTATGTAGTAGATACTGTTATTATCCTCATTTTATAGATGAGGAAACTGAGACAGAACAAAGCTAAGGAACCTGCCTAAGGCCACAGGATAAGTGGCGGAATCCAGATTTGAACTATTGCAGTTTGATTCCAGAACCCATCCCTCTCCACTATGTCCCCTGCTCCCCTCCACAGAATTATTGGCACTAGAGAAGAGAGGCACGACAATCACAACAGAAATGTTTCCAAAACTCAATTTGCTTTCTAAACGATTTCTGACTTGCTGGGAATTTACTTTAATATAACCATCAATTCACACTGATGACCTAACTCAGGGAAGGTAGAAAGCTTTCAACAATAGCCCAAACCAACAAATGTTTCCTTAAAAACGAGCCTCAAATCTAGATCTGTGCACTGGGAAGAAAGGCATGGTTCTCAAACTAAAAAACAAGTTTGATGAAATCTTGTGATACTTCTAGGCCTAAGTAACTCTGCCATGGGCTTGCAGATTTTTTAGACTTTTCTTGTTGATTTAGACATAGCCTTGTCTAACCTACTGACTTAGGAATCCTTTCCATATGTTAATAGGATTTGACTCAAGAGCTGAAAGGAAAGCAAATAGAAATGGGTGTGAGAGATAAAGATGAGAGAAGAGGACAGAACGCAAAGAAAGGAGCACCTTCCCTACCTGCAAAAAACAGAGGAGCACAGGTGGTCTGAATGAGGGCAGAGAACCTATAGGGGGCAGGGAAGCAAACTTCGGAAGTCTGGAGAGCTGCTGAGTGACCAGGCAGCAAGAGGCCCAGAATTACCAGCAGCAACCACCCCCACTTTAGGGCCTCCCTAAGATACCATGGTTGAATTGGGGTCCTTAATGGAGGCCGGTGTCCTGCAGTTCAGCAGATGGAAGAGGCATATAAAATTACAGGAGCAAGACACCAACTTCACTATCAACGTAACTTCATTTATACCTACAGCCTGATAAAGAAGGAAGACCCTGTCCTAGTCCTAATAAACAAAGCTGATCACAAAACTTCCTGTTCAAAAACTTCCGCAATACCCCAATACTCCTGTAGGTTACTACAGGATAAAGCCCTGACCCCTCCACCTAGCACATGAGGCTGCCTTCCTCTCCAGCCTCAGCTCTCAAGATTACAAGCTTCTGGAGCACAGTTGTCCCTGTTCTTTCCTAAATATGAGGAAGAAACACCAATGCGCCATGCCATTGCTGACCTCCACATCTGTGCCCACACTGCACAGGGAAGATGTGAGCCTTCCCTTTCCCTACTCCTAATACTTATTTTGCAAGGCTTTGCTATACTTCTCTTGCCTTCCACCCTCTTTACTTATCCTTTCCACTGGGAAAGGATACATTACTTGTCCTTTCCTCTGGACTCCAAAGTGCAGTGTTTCCTCTGGGCTCCTTCCCTCTGGGCTCCAAAGTGCAGTGTTCAGCCTTGTTTAAACACCCACTGCATGAGGTAATGGTTGGTTATCATACCTGTCTCCCTTACTCTGCTGTGAGCAGCCAGCAGACAGCCACACCTCACTCACCTTTATCTCTCACGCCCATTCCTATCAGCTTTCCCTGAGGCTCTTGAGTCATACCCTATTAACATATGGAGAAGATTCTTAAGTCAATTGGCTATGTAACAGTGTGTCTAAGTCAACAAGTGAAATCTTTAGAAATCCACATGGTGGTAGATATTTTTGGAAGTGAAGGCCCAGAACATGGTGTGCTAGATGACACAAGTACCGAAGATCTGAGAAATTAACCTGCATAATGTGCCTGGAGTGAAGTGGACATTCAGTGAATGTTGGTTGAAACCACATCTTCCATTGGCCTTGGCTTCTCATGTGCTATAGATAACATTGGGTTTGCACTTGGCACCTCTCCCCAGAAAGACTATACCTGTAAGAATTTCCCTAAATCATTCAGAGGAAACCCCGTTTTAGCATTAAAAACTAGTTTTTTATCCAAGAAACTGGGAGAATTGAAAAATATTACGTGGTCAGTATGTCCCCCATCACCACGTCCCCATCCTTGCCTGGGCTACTGACTCCCTTTTGCATTCCCTCATTCCCTGGTTCCCTCTCTTTCTCTCTCTCCAATCCCACCAGCTTCTGTGTTCAGAAAGGCCAGCCTCAGGCCTGCTCCTCCTCACTTTCCTCTGTCACGGTTATTTACTAGCCTGTTTGGTTCAACTTCCCTGTCCACATGATAAAGGATAGTGTCCATAGCACCAGCAGTTTCCACGATGCAGGTCACATTACTGAGTCACCTGTCAGTATGTCATCAAGCACACCGAATTCTGAGCACTCACTTCCAAAAGTGTCACTAGCTGCTCTGATTTCTGAAAGTCTCCTCCTTTAGATTTATTGTGGGGTAGATACAGGACTTCCTGGCCTTCCGGCTTAAGAATCTTTTCCACATTTTAACAGGATTTTACATAGAAACCTCAAGAAAAGATATAGGAGTTTGCCTTTTCAGTCTACCCCAAAAGATTTTTTTCTCTTAATTTATCCCTGGAAATCAGCCAGAAACTCCTAGGCCAGCATGCTTCAGAAGACCTGCTCCCTTGGCTTCTAGGGAATGCAGTAGGATTGCTAGAGAACCAGGGCTAGGGGCCCAGGACTAGATTTCCTCCTGTAGGAAAACAGCTTGAGTCTGCTCTGTCAGGTCCAGGAAGCCCTCCAGTACAACTCAGACTCAGGTACAACTCCACAGGCTCTGCCTCCTTCCTGGAACAAGTTCCAACGCGTGGCAGGGGCAAGGTTGCAGCAGAAACAGGGCTTTCATCCTTACCTGGTCTGGCTGCAGGACACAATTCCTCTAGAGAAACAGCAGCATGCCAATAGCCTGGTCCAGACCCTGAGCTTGGCCCAGGGCCTCAGAACCTTCTGCCTACAGCCCCCAAAGCCACTGTTACTGACCCCAGAACTATACTGCCTCCTAGGGTTCCTGGAATCAGCTGGGCTTCCTGTGGGCATCTTCAGTTCGAGTAGACCCTCCAAGATCTGGTCTGGTCCTTGGAGTGAGAGACAGAGCCTAGGGAGATTTCCTTATCAGTTCTCCAGTGTCCAGTTCTCTAGCACTGTCCAGCTCTATACCTGGATCTATTCTAATTTCTAAGAAGCCAATTGCTCCTCCTTGGAATGCCCCTAGAATAAAACCTCGCCGCAGCCTAGTACTTCGGTGTGGGAAGCAAGTTAGCTCTCTGCTGCACCCCAGGACCCACCAAGGCACAGAGTTGTGTGCCATACCCAGCTTCCCCTGAAGGACCCCAGAGCCACCTGACTGACAGAGTGGTGGCTGAGGAAAATGGGGTGAATGGTAGTATATGTCTATCAGGTAGGCTAAGAAGTCACCGGGTAAGACAATCACAGACAGCCAGGACATTTCAGAAGCAAGACAGCTCCGCAGTGGACCAGCAAGCCTGGAGTCAGGAGCTAAGCCCCAGCTCTCAATCAGCTTTGGCAGCCAGACAACAGTATCTGGGGACACAGAAAAGGGCAGGCAAGATCAGGGGCAAGGCAGAGCCACAGTGGAAGATCTGGGGCACAAGCAAGGGTCCCTCAGCAGCAGGAATGAAAGAGTGGCCAGAGTAGAGCCTGGGGCTCAGCAGAAGCTTCTTAATTCCCGTTAGACTGAGAACAGAATTGTCCTGGATACCTCCTGGGTCTATGAGAATGTAACATAGAGCCCCCATTCATGAAGAGAAAAGGGCTTCATGTGACTCCAGCTGACAGAGAGGAGAATCAGACCTGCAGAGAAAGAATGACACTCTTTCTTGTGCCCATCTAAAGCCCCTTACCTGAACTAGCCATGAAGGGATTGAGTTATCCAGGAAGCCTACACAGAGAGAGGTCTTTTCATCCTCAGGAAGAACAGCACCTCAGAAACCCTTCTTGCCACCTGGTCTTTTAAGGGGTAAAAGTACCGGAGACTCTCAGAATTGTGGGGCAAATACCACCCCAAATGTGAAATTACTCAAACTGGGATGATAAAAGAAAAAGGCTCTCTTGTTTTTAAGATCATAGAACTTCTACACCCAAATGAACTCAGTCCCCCAAAAGCTTATCACCAGGGTGTAAGATGTGTATGGCTTTCCAGTGTAATGCTTTTGGGCAAAAAGCATTTTTGGGCATCCTGGGAATTTAATCGGAAGTATATTAATCCCATATATCAGTTTAAAGAGAGTTGACTTTTTTATTGTGTTGAGCAAAAGTAATGCTTTTGGGCGAAAGCATTACTCTGTAAACCCACACATATCTTACACCCTGATGATGCCATTCCTGGAGATGCTTTGAGACGCCTCCTATGGAGGCCTTCAGAGACCATTTACAAGGCTCCAGAGAACCAGAAGCAGCATCATAAAACCACACCTTGCTTCTGGCCAAGAATGATGTTATTATCCACTATATTAGTCAGGAGCAGGACCAGAAAGCCAAATCAAACCAGCGTTCCTATGTCTTTTTCTAAAAGTTTTATAGCTTTACAGTTTACAATTGAGTTTATGATCCATTTTGAGTTAATTTTTATATAAGGTGTGAGACTTAAAGTTATGGTTAATTCAATTAATTATTATTATTTTGCCTATGAATGTCCAGTTGCTCCAGTATTATGTTTTTAAAAGCCTGTCTATACTCCATTAAATCATTTTTATGCCTTGTCAAAAATCAGTTTGCCATATTTGTGTGAGTCCTATGTTCTGGGTCCTATGTTCTGTTCCATTGATATGGTTTGTATTACCTCTACTATTACTATGTTGTCTTGATTAGTGTAGCTGTATAGTAAGTCTTATAACTGGATTCTACACAAAATTTATTTGAAGAAATAGAAGTCTTGAATTGAATTCCTCCCACTTTATTCTTCTTTTTCAAAATTATTTTAACTATTTTAGTTCCTTTGCCTTTTCATACTCATTTTAGAATAATTTGTATCTACAAAAAACATCCTGGGATTTTAATAGGAAATATACTAAACCCCTATATCAGTTTAAGGAAAATTGACAATTTTATTGTGTTGAGTCTTCCAATTCCTGACCGTGGTATGTCTCTCTATTTAGTTAGATTTTATTTGATTTATTTCATTAGTGTTTTGTGGTCTTCAGCATGTAAGTGTTGCACATTTCATTAGCTTTATCTAGTCCGATATGTTTTTGTTAAACTTATATTTAAGTATTTCATTTTTTTCTGAGCAATTACAAATGATATTGTACTTTTAATTTCAATGGTCACATGTTTATTGCTAGTGTATAAAAACACGAACAATTTTTGTATATTTATTCTGTACCCTGTGGCCTCAATAAACTTACTTTTTAGTTATAGGAGGTTTTTTTTTTTTGTATTTTCCTGGGAATTTTCTGTGTGGACAGTCATGTAATTTGCAAGTAGGAACCATTTCATTTTTTCCTTTTCTACCTGAATGCCTTTTATTGCCTCTTCTTGTTTTATTTTACTGGCTAGAAATTCCAACACAATGTGGAATTAGAGTGGTGAAAGCAGACATGCCTGGCTTCTTCCTACATTTAGGGGTAAAATATTCAATCCATTAGTAAGTATTAGGTTAATTGTGGGAATGTTGTAGGTTCTCTTTCTTGAGTTGAGGAGGTTTCCTCTATTGCTAGTTTTCTGAGTTGTTTTTAATCATAAATGGATATTAAATTTTGTCAAATGTTTTTTCTGCATTAATTGATATGATTGTGTGATTTACTTCTTTAGCTTACTAATGTGATGATTATATGGAATGATTTTTGAATATTGAATCATCCTTGCATCCTTGGAATAAAATTTATTTTATTCTGGTATAAAATTTTTCTTATATATCACTAAATTCTGTTTGCTAATAACTTGCTAAGGATTTTGCATTTATACTCATGAGATATATTGATCAGTAGTTTTCTTTTTTTAGTAAAGTCTTTGATTTTGGTATCAGGATAATACTAGCCTCATAAAATGAATCAGGAAGTATTCTCTCCTCTCCTATTTTCTGGAAGAAGTTTGTGTAAAATTGCTTTAAACATTTGGTAGCTTTCTCCGGTGAAAACATCTGGACTTAGAGATTTCCTTTTTGAGAGTTTTTAAATTATGAATCCAATTTTCTTAATACTTAAAAGGCTGTTCAAATTGGCCTTTTCTCCTAATGTTAAGTGAGTTGTGATAGTTTGTGTTTGTAAAGAGAGGTTCATTTCCTCTAAGTTGTCAAATGTTTGTGTGTAAAGTTATTTGTAGTATTCCCTTATTATTTTTTATATCCTGAGGATCTGTAGTGATATTCCCTGTTTCATTCCTGATATTGGTCATTTGTGTCCCCTCCCTTTCTTTTCTGTCAATTTTGCTAGAGGTGTATCAATTTTATTGATTTTTTTCAAAAGATCATCTCTTTGTTTTATTCATTTTTTCTATTGTTGTTTTAAATTTTATTGATTTCTGCTCTATCATTATTATTTTCTTCCTGCAGCTTGCTTTGAGTTTATTTTGCTCTTCTTCTTCTAGGTTCTTGAGATGGGAGCTAGATTATTGATTTGAGACTTCTCCTCTTTTCGAGTGTATTCATTTAGTGCTGGAAATTTCCTTTTCAGCACTGTTTCAGCTATGTCCCACCGTGTTGGCATGTTGTATTTTCATTTTCATTCAGTTCAATGCATTTTTTTATTTCTCCCTGAGACTTCCTCTTTAACCCATAGGTAATTTAGAAGTGCATTGTTTAGTTTCCCGGTACTTGGAGATTTCTTGGTTATCTTTCTGTTTGCTGATTGCCAGTTTGATTTCAGTGTGATCAGTGAACACACTCTTTCTGATTTCGGTTCCTTTACATTTGTGGAGGTTTGCTCCAACAGCCCAGGATGGAGTCCATCTTGGTCTGTGTTCCAAGTGCACTTGAAAAGAATGTGTATTCTGCTGTCCAGGTGAAGTGTTCTGTAAATGTCTATTACATCCTACTGGTTGATTATGTTGGCATCTATTGATTGCCTTTTTCATTCAGTTGATATTGTCCTGGTTCTTGGTATTACAGGTGATTTTCTATTGAAACCTGGACACTTTCTTTCTGTAAATCTCTATCTCTTATCTAAATCTTCTGTTTTCGATGGGGAGGAAGTTCTCATTACTGTCTGGTGGGGGTGAAAGTCCCAGCTCCCTATTTGGCCTTCTCTGACACCACCCTGATGGGGTGTTGAAATGCCTCATTACAGTCTCAAGAAGGTGGAAATCTATGCTCCCCATTCAACTTTTGCTTGCATGAGTTGGGATGGGGAGACACGTTTTCTGTGGTGGCTGGAGTAAAGGAGTTATTATCTAAAAATGTGTTGTGTTGATAGTCTGCCTTCTTCCTGGTCCTTTAGCTGAAGAGATCAGGCCTTTGTTGGGTTTTTTTAAAATTCGTACCCATTGGTGTTTCTGGGTTGCCAGCTTCTTCAGCTCCGAGTTTGGTATATATGAGACAAAAAGAATATCCAGAGAACTCACCAACAAATCATTCGTTGGGTCTAGAGGTCTCTAGCTGATCTGCCTGCTTTTCCCCATCTTTCAGAGTCTTCTTGTGTTTGTTTCATATATGCTGTCCAGAGTTTTTACTTTGCTTAGTGGGAGAAAAAGTGTAACTATTTCTACTACATCTTCCCAGAGACAGAAGTCTATTGGAACACTTCATTCATTTTGTCTTTTTTCTATGCATTTTAAAACACTTGAGAACTTTCTGTATATACATTTCTGCTTTTTAAAACCTTACCCTTATAAATATGATTTTAAGGGTTACAGAATATTCTATTACGTTGATATCATGTAATTTCTTAGCCATTTTCTTCTTAATCATTTGATTTGTTTCCAATATTTAATTGTGTAGTTCTTTAGCCCTTCTCTTATGAACATGTGGCTTGTTTCCAAGGGTCTACCAATGTAAGTATCACTATAATTAACATCTTTGTGCATAAAATTTTATTTCCTTACTTGGGAGTTATTTTTTCAGTATAAATTCCTGTAAATTGACTTACTAAGTTAAAAGGTAAGGGCATTTATTGCACATTGTATATTTTTAAGGGATGGTTTGGACTGTGTCTAAGAGAAACATTAATGGAAACTTGCCTATAGTATTTGGATTCAAAGGGGCCCAAATTCCCTCACTCCCATTTCCCTTTGAGATTGAGAACATCGCCAGCCTAACTTAAACAGATGTGAGTATCATAGTCCTTCTGCAGGAGTCCTTTACCAGCGCGATGTCAGGAATTAGTTATCAGTGTTTGTCTTAGCACGTTACCTCCAAGGAACGATCAGCAAATCTTTTGTTACCCCACTACCATGTTTGTTATCTTCACTGGGGTGTATATTCCAGCAATAAATCATGTTCGAGTATTTATATGTGCTATGGTTAAAGTTCTTATGCCTTCCATCAGTCACTGAAAAATGAGGGCTACATTTGTGCTGTTCAAATCAGTAGCCACTAGCCACGTGCAGCTAAATTTAAATGAATTAAAATTGAAATTTTGAGTTCTTATTTGCACTCCCCAGGCTTCAAGTGCTCAATAGCCGCATGTGCCTAGTGGCTAGTGTGTTGGACAGTGTGTGGTTCTATTGGATAGTGCTGCTGAAACAATTCCTCTTTGGCCTCAGCTGTCACAGAGAACCTGTGTTTCATAATTACCTTTCCACAACTCAGTTCAGATTTGAAGTGAAGTGCATCCTCCTGCTCATTGAAGACACAAACAGCACCCCACCTGAGGAGGCTGACAGTGACTAGAATCATGTACAGTCACTGAGGACTCACTAGGCACCAGGCACCCCACTAAACACATCTACGTCCCAACAACCCCCAGGCATGGGTGCTACTTTACACATAATGAGAAATTCTGGGAAGAAAATTCTTCTGTTCAATCTAAGTAATTTCTTGGGAAGGGAAGCTTTAATATGCTGCTCAGGAGATGGGGTGAGCCTCTGAGATGGTGCCCAAGGAATAAAACACACTCATCAGATTGCTCTATAATCATTTAATTTTCTGAGGTGGGGCAGAGGATAGGAAAAGGTATCTATCAGGGGAATGGAAGCATGAAGCACGTGTGGAGTTCCCCAGTCTCTCTGAAAAGCCTCATGTGATGTAGGAAGGACCCTTGGTTGCTTTTCTCCACACAGACCTACAGCCAGCAGGGCAAGGAAAAAGGAGAGGCATGTGGACTGGTGTCTCCTACTCTAGAGTCAGAAAAACATCAGTTCAATATTGGATTCTATCTCTCACTGGCTGTGAGAGCTCATTCAAGCCTCAGTATTCCAACCTGCAGTATGGGGAGAATACCACATAACATGGACTTTTGCCCGAGGCCTGAATTGAAGGAGAGAGACAAAGGTTTCATCAGTGCTGCCTCCCAAGTCAACTCTGGGCTGCGTGCCCCCGTGACCAGATGGAGACAGGTGGCACTTTCACTCCACGGTCAACTGATACAGAGCTACACAGCATTAAGGAGGGGCTTACCTGTGCTCCCTAAGAAGGAAAGGGTGGGCTCCCCTAGCCTAGGGCTGGTGGCTCACCCTGGGCTCCTGGGAGAGGATACAGGTTAAGGTCAGACGGCACTGTGGGTCCTCCCAGGATCTTGCTGCCAGACCCTCAGAGTGGAGGAGATGATGGAAACTCGTAGCTCCGTGAACTGCTCGATGCTGCCAGGAAGCAGCAAGGTGTAGCATCTTTGCAATTCTGTATGCAGCGGAGTGGGAGCTCCAGCACTCCCTGAGATATTGAGCTTTAAACCTGTCACAGTAAATAGTCAGGAATTAATACACCAACTCCTTGGCTCTGGCAGTGCAATTTGCCATCTAAATTGTTACCTTCACCAGAACGGTGCATAAACAAAGTCAGCAGGTTGCAGGAACTTTTCAGCAGACATGGTGAAACTTGTTCTTCCCTAAAAAGAGAGAGGGAGGAGTAGGGAAAGGGAGTGGGCATGTCACACATCCCTGTGGTGGGCCAAGCAGGGACCTGGTGCTTAGCAGGTGCTGCCTCTTTTATCTTTACAACCCCCTGTGAGGGAGGAATTATCATTCTCATCCCGCCAGTGAGAAAAATGAAGGTCAGAGTCATCTGCCCAAGGTCACAAAGCTGGTAAGTCAAAGAGCCACCCTCAGCCTCAATGGCTCTGACCCAAGATTCATGCTACACTCTGAATCAGCTCTTCAAACAGATCCAGGGGAGAGGAAGCAATATATAGCACGCCAGCTGTTCAGCAGTGAAGTGCAACAGTGGACAGAGCTCTGCCCAGACCCCAAGGACCTTCCTTTTACCCTTTCCCCACACCCTGTCACCAATTGCTGTGTTGCTTCGCTTCTAACAGCCACACATGCCTCTCCCTTAAGAGGACTGACTGTCTAAGGGCTACTGCAGCACTCTGCCCACATGAGCAAAAACCTAGAAGTGCCTGGAGGCCCTTGAACAAAGAATGACTGTTTGGGGATTATGAAAGCGCAGCTCCACTGCCTGCAGTCAGGACACACTTTGAGGTGTGACACTTCCTAGAGCACCCTGTGGGACCAGGTAGAGGCTGGGACTCTGCTTAGGATCGCCTCGTGGCGTTTCCCACTCTGCCCTGCTTCCCCATCCCTTCGGTCGCTTCTGGATGCACCTCCTTAATAAACCAGTTTCCCATGGATGCCTGTCTTAGGGTCTGCTTCTGATAAACCTACCCTAAGACAGAGTATTTCCTTACTGAAGGGAACCAATTAGTATATGGGACAGGGTTAACTTAATAACCCAGGCTTCTTCTTCTTCATTAATAAGTTTCTTGAGTCCTGTATTTCTGTTTCAGCATCCATCAAAGTGCTAGCAAATGAATCTCTAACCTATTGATAAAACAGAAATAGTTTTGGAGGTATAATGGGTCAAATTTTGAATCAAAATTCCAAAAGTAGGTGTTTAAATCCTCTTCCAGAAAAGTGTTTGTTCTCTACAAAGAGATCTTAATATGACTGGCATGACGCATTTAACCAGCTTATGGCACAAACCAGTCATATTCCTTCTATTTTTTAATCACTCAAGTCCCACCTTATCTGGAAATAAAATTCCTCCTTTGGCCTTTCTCTAACCCCATCTCCCAATATTCCTGGGCCTTAGTCAGACTTAGGAGGTCAATCCTGCTTCCAAATGCCTGGTAGAGTGAAAACACAAATCTGCTCAGCTCCCACTCCTATTATGGTTTCTGTGGCTGCCACATCGTGTCACCATTAAAAATGGGTTCTGCGGCTGGGTGCAGTGGCTCACACCTGTAATCCCAGCACTTTAGTAGGCCAAGGCAGGAGATTTGCTTGAAGCCAAGAGTTCAAGACCAGCCTGGGCAACATAGTGAGACCCTGTCTCTACAAAAATAAAGAAAAACAAATAGCCAGGCATGGTAGCATACACCTATATTCCTAGCTACTCAGGAAGCTGAGGCAGGAGGATCCCTTGAGCCCAGGAGTGTGAGGCTGCAGTGAGCTATGATCACAGCATTATACTACAGCCTGGATGACTAAGACCCTGCCTCTAATAAAAAAAGAAAGAAAAAGAAGAAAGAAAGGAAAGAAAGGGAAGGAAGGAAGGGAGGGAGGGAGGAAGGAAGGAGAGAAAGAAAGAAAGAGAGAGAGAAGAAAGGAGATAAAGAAGAAAGAAAGAAAGAGAGAGAAAGAAAGAAAGAGAGAAGAAAGGAGATAAAGAAGAAAGAAAGAGAAAGAAAGAAAGAAAGAAAGAAAGAGAAAGGGAGGGAAGGAGGAAGGAAGGAAAGAAGGAGAGAGAAAGAAAGAGAACAGGTCCTTCAGACTTGCGTGAATGCTCCTCCTCTAGGGTCAGAGCCACAGTGCCCACCTGCAGCTCAACTCTAGGAGCGCTGTACTCATACAGTCACATGACTGCAGGATACAACCAATGTCATATGCAGCTGGTCCAGCTGTGTGCAGAGACCTTACCTGTACAGGCCTCTACACAGTCTGTATTGCCCCAGCTTGGGCTCCAGGGTTGCAGTTCTTTTGACTGACATCCACATGCTCAGCCAGTTCCATACGCATAGCTGGAAGACCATCCAGCCACAGCTCTCCTCCCTACCTTGACTCTAGCCCTTGCCCCACTCCCTGTACCCCCACACACCGGCCTCTAGACCCCACTGGTGAGCCCAGGTCACCAGCCCAGGCCTCCTACCTCCCTCGTGTGTTGACCTTTGGGCTTCTTGGCGTCCTCTGGCCAGGGAACCTCAGTCAGGATAGTCCAGTGTGCTAGAGAGGTCCTAATGCCTCAGAACATCAACAGCTCGGAGTACCCTACCAGCCACATCCCCTCCATCCTCCTCTATTCTTCACTTCCTCCCTCCCATCCCAGGAAGCCTAATGATATGGGCTGAATAGCGTCCCTGTAAAATTCACATGCTTAAGTCCTAACCCCAGTGCCTCAGAGTGTGACCCTCTTTGGAGATATGACCTTCAAGAAGGTAATTCAGGTAAAATTAGGTCATATGGATAGGCCCTAATCCAACAGGACTGGCTCCCTTATAAGAAAAGTTTAGGACACAGACACGCAGAGAGGGAAGACTGTGTGAAGACACAGGGAGATGAGGATGGCCTCTGCAAGCCAAGGAAAAAGACCTCAGAGGAAACCAACCCTGCTGGCACCTTGATGTTGACCTTGTAGCCTCCATAACTGTGAAAAAAAATAATTTCTATAGTTTTAGCCACACAGTCTGTGGTACTTTGGTATGACATCCTGGCAAACTAATACAAAGCCCCTTGCAAACTTCCCCTCCATCCCTTCTTCCAGCTCTGCCTCCCAAGGGATATTAGGAAGAGCCAGCTTTGTTCAGGCACAACAGGTGTCCTCCCTTCCCTGAGGGCAGTGGTGGCCTCGACATCTTACATTTTAATGACAAAAAGGAGCCATTCTCATTTCCAAGGTAAATTCCTGCATTCCCCCCCCCCCCCACAGCCAGAGAAGACACTGTTGGCTTCTTCTACTACAACGTTTCACCGTAATTGAACCCACCCAGCTACCCGCACTGCAACCCGACTGACTCCCAAACTCAGGTCTGTGAGTTTTTATTCTTGCACTGTAAGCAAACGTTGGTCCTCCCAATGCTATGGCATGGTAATGACACCACTTAATTCTCTATTTCACTTTCTAGAATTGGTGAGGGAATATACACAATGTTATTTTTCAAAAAATTTTAGCTGCCTGGAAGGAAGTCACTGCTCTCATACATAGAAAAGTAACAAGAATATTATCTCCCTCGTGTGCAGAGCTACCTTGAGTGCCTAAGGGACTTCCCCAGAGAGATCCAAAGCAACACTGGGTCCCTGAGATGGGAGTCACTGCTAATTTGGTTCCCTGGGTCACATAGAAATGGAAGGAGGTGGCATAGGGAGGGGGAGGCTGGTATTTTCTCTCTGCTCACAGGACTGCTGTACACTTTACATTTCCCAAAGGCCATAATTATTTCCCGGAGAAGAAATTCAAATGACCCAGATAGTTAATTCAGTGAGATTGGCCCAGAAAGTATTTACCTAAAAGGCAGTTTTGTCGAAAAGAACGTCACAACATAGTCAGGGCTTGCTCTCATTGCCTGAAAAATGCAGGGGCCAGATCCAAGGCTGAAGCCTAATAATTAGAGAGGACAGGAGGTTCTGGAGTTTGGAAGGCAGAGACAGGAAGGGAGAGTCAGAGAGGGGCAGGCAGAGTGTGAAGGCAGGAGGGAAGGAGAATGAATGAGAGAAACAGAGAGAGATTGTCTTGCCAGCCTCTCAACACAATGACCAGCTCAGGGGCTGTCCATAATGCTCCTGGATCCTAGAAGTTCCCTCTGCAAGGAAAAAAGTAGGAAAGCAGAGAAGCTTATCTTTGGTTGCCTCCATCTCCCTTTTCATGCTCATCACTGACCAGCTAGAACCATGCTTCTCTTCCTCCAAGGCCCCAGGTTCTCCTCCCACCATGACTGAGCAGCAACTTCACATTATCCCCTACTGTTATCCCTCATCCAAACACTAATTCCCTTAGTATAATACAAAGAGCTCAGCTTTGAGTCAGGAGGGCACTTGCTGGTGGAATTAATTCACACAGATACTGTGTGTCCAGCACCATGCTCAGGATTAGACATGAACTGATTACACTGCCATTGAGCAAATAAGAAAATGGAGTACCAGGTGCTCTACAGAAGTGTGATGATCTCAGCGCAAGGTATTCCACTGGACATAATAAAAGCAAATACTCATTAAGCAGTTACTACGTGCCAGGAACTGTGCTAAGGCCTTTGCTGGAAATTATTTCATTAAATTCATGTTTAAAAATAACAGTAAGTATAATTATTATCTCCATGCTATAGATTAGGAAATTAGGAAAAAAGTCAGGACTTCAACCCAGGTTTTAATCACCTGTCATTAATCACCACATTACTAGCCTTCTTTGTGCAGGAAAATGTTGCAACAGATTGTCAAGGTTCTTTTCTCCACCCTCTAATCCCTGTCCAATGAACAACCCCAGGCAGCTACCAACCAATTGACCTTCAACCCCTGAACTCATGATAGGTCTTTGAGACAGCCAGAGTTGAGGTACATGGGGTTAGAAAGGGTGTGCTTATGGATAGTGACTCGGTTGTTTGTGTAGCTATGGCAAGGTTTGCACTATTGGGGAAGGGGCTTTATCTGCTTCATAACCATGACCTCTACCCACCCTGCTCTCTTCCCTGATTGGATGAGGTCGAAAGAAGCTACTGAGAAGTTCTTGTGTCTTTGGGCTCTGGCAGCCTGCAGGAGACCTGCGTTCTTCCCTGCTCCCCAAATGCAGGGTTGGCCCCCACCTGGGGAGGACTGCAATGTTTCAGCAAAGCCTGCTTGGGAAGTAAGTCTGTCTACTCAGAAGTTTGGTATTTTGATATCCACAGTTGCCACATAGCTAACCTTCATTCTCCACCATCAGCTTTGCTGGTGAGGATGCTGATTTTCCATTGTCAATCTAGAGGCTTTCTAGTTCTGCCTCCATGATTCAGAATCCAGGCAGAGAAGAGACATGCTATACACTGGACTCTCTCAAATTCCAGCAACAGAAGTTGTTTCATACAGAGCAAGAATGGTGAATGGGCTGAGGAGAACTAAGGGAGCCCTAAAAGAGTTAGACTAGTTCTAGTGCAAATGTCAGTACATAGTCCAGCCAATGAGAGTTCAATGACTCAAGATTTTAAAAAAAAAAAAAAAAAAAAGCAGGCAAGGGAGTGGCTTACACCTATAATCCCAGTGTTGGGAGGCTGAGGCAGGAGGATTGCTTGAGCCCAAGAGTTAGAGACCTTCCTGAGCAATATAGCAAGACTCCATCTCAACAACAAAACTAGCTAGACATGGTGGCACACACCTGTAGTCCCAGCCATTCAGAAGGCTGAGACAGAAGGATAGCGTGAGCCCAGAAGTTCAAGGCTATAGTAAGCTATGATCACGCCACTGCACTCCAGCCTGGGGACAGAGTGAGACCATGTCACCAAATAAACAATAAAAATAAATTAAGAAGCACATTCTACTGTGCCATTACTTGAGGCACAGTATTTCTATGCATGCAAACATATATATACGTGTTTATCCAAATAGGTACCTATGTCAGGTGGGTAGGCATATAGAAATTGTGAATTTAGTTTCATTTCTTTTCATTTCTTAGGATTTAGAGTCTATTTATGTGATATTTGGAGGATCCTGCTTCCATGGACTGACGTTCTTGCAAGTCCAAGCACAGAGCTGACTCTGCCAGCATCTTCTCCAGTTCTACCCCTCCTATGAGAACCCTAAGAGTTAGGGAACACACAGGACAGAAGATCAACCCTCTTTGTGATCCTGGGTATGCTGCTCATCACATTCAGCCTGTTTCCTCCTCTGGAAAAGAAAAATAGCAGGACGTCCCTTGCAAGGTATTTTTGAGGACTGATTGATAAGTGCGAACAATTTCTGAATGTTTAGAGTCTTAGTTTGAAGGAATAAAACTTAAGTGGAGCTAAAGATATAGAGCAAAAAGACCAATGAGAGAAAAGAGGCTAGAGACCATGTGGGGATTTAGTGGATTTAGTGCTGCTTGGAGGAAAGTCCAAACAAGATTAACTTCTACAATCTTCTCCAGATTCTGAGAATGCACCAGATCACGGAGCCTAAGACCAATGTCTTGGTATTTGGCCTACACCTTGCCACACAATCATGCATTAAAAGCATAGCTCAGGGTCAACCGGACCCCGTGGTTTCCTGTGTGTCAGTCTGGCCTTCCCAGTCAGAACATAAGCTCCTTGTCTCACACAGGGCGTCTCTTGTGTGCCCCGCAGCCCTGGGTACAGAACAGACCATCAGTAAATATTTGCAGATTGTCTGCTGGGAACGAGGCCTGACTTCTTCCAGCTGCATCACAGACCTTCTGCCACCTCTGGGGCCCATGGCTGCCTTTCAGACCTCAGTGATACAGACGAAATGTGATTTCTACCAACTGTGGATAAAATAACCGTTTCCTTATACTCCAAGGGGAGAAAAAGCCAAGGTAGAGTCCCGGAAGGCCGTGGCGTCCACTGCAACAGGGCCCATGTGAATATCACAGACCTTCCACTTCTGTGACATAGGGAAAGGTCAGGTGAAAGCTGACTCTTCTGGCTGGCTGGGGCATTATCAGGGCAGTACAGCAGGGCCCATAGGAGGAAAAAAATGGATGGGAGGACAGGAAGTCACCAAAGAGCCCCGTATTCTGCAGTGGTGTGGCGCTCTGACCACGCCCAGCCGCCCAGCAGCTCCAGCGAGGAAACAACTTCCTTTTGTGGTCTGACCCTGGCTGGCCGCCAGGGCTTCAACAAGAGCCTTGTGATGTGCACTTTTGAAATGTGTTGGTGGTGCGGAATGGCATGTCTAACTCGTGTTTAATGCCCTTCAGCGTTTACGTCTCTTTCCCACGCCCACTGACGCAGACTGGCTGCATGTGGGGAGCTGGGGTGGCCAGCCAACCCAGTGCCTGACCCTGTGGCCGGGCACTTGGGACACACTTCCTTTTCCCCTAAACCTGGCCTTTGTCAGGCCAAGGGTACAGCTCCCTGAGAGGACAAAGAGAAGGAAAAAGGAAGCCTAACTGATACTCGCTGCCAGACAGGCATTATGTTGTTTTTAATCTTCATGACAATTTTGTGGGGTGTTATGGCCTTCCTTTTACAGGTGGGGAAACTGAGGTTCAGAGAGGTTAAATCTTTTTCTCAGGGTAAACACAATTAGAGCATGGGGAGCAGGGACTCCACCGTAGCCTATCTCCTCCAATGATTAGACTCTTTCCAGACACCACAACTCCTCTCTTAAGACCCCAGGGTCACTCTCCTTGGGGTCAGAGGCAGCCGCACTCCATGTTTCTATTGCCTGCATCCATATCACAGATCAGAGTTTGAGAAGGGCCAGAATCAGCCAGGTCAGGTCTCTCCCTGCCCGTACTTTGCTTTAAAGGCTTTTCACTTGATTTGGGTTGTTCATTCTCAAAGTATGTCCGTCAAAGTGCAACAGTTACTGTGCTTATTCTTTTTTCCACTGTTTTCTTGTTTTTCTGTTGTTTGTTACCTAAGGTAGCTCCTGCCAATCTCTGTGTGTATTAGGCAATTCGTGCATTGCTATAAAGAAATACCTGAGACTGGCTAATTTATAAAGAAAAGAGCTTTAATAGACTCACAGTTCTGCAGGCTGTCCAGGAAAGCATGGCAGCGTCTGCTTCTGAGGAGGCTTTTACTCATGGCAGGAGGCAAAGCAAGAGCAGGCACATCACATGGTGAGAGCAGGAGCAAGAGAGAGAGTGGTGGGGGAGAAGTCCCACATACTTTTAAACAACCAGATCTCACAAGAGCTCACC
Organism: Colobus angolensis palliatus; assembly: GCF_000951035.1. NCBI lineage: Eukaryota > Metazoa > Chordata > Mammalia > Primates > Cercopithecidae > Colobus > Colobus angolensis. Next base: position 796,399 of record NW_012116389.1, read on the forward strand.
CACTATCGTAAAGACTACACCAAGCCGTGAGAGATCCACCCCCATGACCCAAACACTTCCCGCTAGTCCCACCTCCAGCACAGGGGATTACAACTCAACATGAGATTTGGGTGGGGACAAATATCCAAACTACATCACTGTGGAAACACCAGCAAGTTGTCCAAGTGGTCTCTAGGAAACCCAGACCCCAACCAATGGATGATAAATATCCCCTCATTTGTGAAGTGCTAACACCGTGGTGACACAGCCCTTCACATCCCCTCCACTCACATGGTCTGGGAAGAGCTGCTCCAACCACACGGCCCCTGTCTTGGGCTAGTACCCTCAGGAGATTAGAGTTTGAGGGCACGTCGTTTATTCAGGAGATAATCCCAGGAAGTTCCAATCAGACAGTAAGGAAAGTGAGACGGGGAAGGAAAGGACAGTACAGGGGGTGTTCCTGATCAGGACACCTCTGTGCACAACTGGGCTCAGTCCCCTGATGGCTCTCTGGGAAACTGGACAGGATATGCCTCAGAGTTGTGCCATCCAAGGGACAAGGAAGCTGGGGCCTTTGTACACCAGTCATTGGTTTTGGGCTGCTCCCAGGTCAAAGTCCCTAGGCAGAGAGAGACATGTGGCTGCACACTTGTGGTGGCTCACACCTATAATCATAACAATTTTGGAGGCCAAAGCAGGAGGATCACTTGAGGCCAGGAGATCGTGACCGACCTGGGCAACATAATGAGACCCCATCACTATAAAAATAATTAAAAATGAAAAAATTAGCATGGCATGGTGGCCTATACCTGTAGTCCTAGCTACTTGGAAGGCTGAGATGGGAGGATGGATTGGGCCCAGGAGTACAAGGTTACAATGAGTTATGATCACACCACTGCTCTCCAGTCTGAGTGAAACCCTGTCTCTTAAAAAAGAGATGATGAATCTCTACAATGCAATGGCTGTCAGGATTCAGAGACGATGGCGAGGCTATAGGGTTCGGAAATACCTCTTTAATTATTATTATTTGAAAGAGTACCTCAGAGTCGTTTCAGAGACCAATGATGCAATTAGGAAGGCACTGGAGGAGTTTGCAGAAATGAAAGAAAGAGAAGAGAAGAAAGCTAACCTCGAAAGGGAAGAGAAGGAAAGAGATTACCAAGCCCGAAAGATGCATTACCTCCTCAGCACAAAGCAGATTCCAGGAATATACAATTCACCCTTCAGAAAAGAGCCTGATCCATGGGAGTTACAATTACAAAAGGCAAAGCCTTTAACACACCGAAGACCTAAAGTTAAGCCGAAAGACTCCACCAGCCTTAATGATTGGCTAGCTTGTACAAGCGCCCGTTCTTTTCCTCGGTCTGAAATTCTACCACCTATTAATAGAAAGCAATGTCAGGGGCCTTTCCGAGATATCACCGAAGTATTAGAACAACGCTACAAGCCTTTGGAGCCAACGTTGTGGGTGGCAGAACCAACCGATGAATTAAAGTTGGCCCGAGAGGAGTTCAGAAGAGAGGAATGGCTGCGAAATGTAAATGACAATATGTTTTTGCCATTTTCTTCATACCATAAAAATGAAAAGTACATCCCATCAATGCATTTATCAAGCAAGTATTGTCCTATTTCTCACAAAGAACAATTCCGAAGTGAAAATCCTAAGAAATGGATCTGTGACAAGGATTTCCAGACTGTATTACCATCATTTGAGCTCTTCTCAAAGTATGGAAAATTATATTCAAAAGCTGGACAGATTGTATAAAGAAAACAGAAGATGAAATGTAAAACTGAGATTAAGGTGTGAAGTGAGTGTGAATAGAAGACCCCACTGACTGGAATCCTGGATTCTTCCACGGCTGATGAATGACCTTGAATCTCTTAATCTCTCTATTTTTCTCTCTCACATGTCAGAAGAAGAAACTGAAGCCATCTGCATTTTAAAACTTAACAGTTCTGAAAAGAAAACACAGATGAAACACATATACTTGCTATAATTCAATAAACTATAAAATTTTGTAGCTCTAAAAAAAAAAAGAAAAAAGAAAAAATTGCATGCTTGAGGTCAGCAGGTATATGGAAATAAAAGGTGCCAGGTGCCATGGGAGATGGGCAGCTGCCAAGAGCACAGCAGGAGCCTCCACGGTGGTGCCATACAGGCTACCAGGAATGCAAGACAAAGTTCTTGCCCTCTTCTCCTCCTCCTTCCTCCTTGTTGGTTTAAATGTGGAAGATGCTACATCGAAGACCGTAGGCTGCCTTGTCTGCCTGCATGCACACTTTCTCAGGGATCTCAAACCAGGGAAGAAGCCATTAGGGGACCCTATCCGGATTGGGGGAGTCTGAGGAGATAAAGATGGGGTGCTTGGACTTGTAATCAATCAAACACAAACCTTTCCAGAGAGCAGAAGAGGACTGACCCAGAGAGATCCCTTGATGCACCTAGCACATCCGTTAAGTGACCACTTGTCAAGCTGAAAGACTGCAGTGAAAGCCTGCAACAATTGTAAGATTTCTAAACTTTTCCCAGGAGTTGTCCGCTAGAAGCAAAGATGACCGCAAAACAAAATCAGGCGTGGCTCCTCTTATAAACACAGGGTGGGGTTGGGGCATAGGAAGAAGGAATTATTTGCAGCCTGTGGGAGGGGTGAAGGGTTCTGTGCCCCATTCCTTTATTATCCAACAAGGAAACTACTGCCTCCTTTTCCTCCCATCGGCGATCCTCCTCCTTCTTTCTGCTTCTGTTTGTCTGGATTCCCTCTGCTTATCCCTGTGGGCTTCTTATCCCCATCTGGTCTCTCTATCCTCCTCCCCACTCCCCAGCCTCCTCTTTTTGTGTCTCCCGGGGCCACTGGGTTCCGAAGGTGCCACATCATTATCTCCTGTCTCACTGCTCTCTCTTCATTCTCTCTCCACCTCTCCCCTGCCTTTCCCTGAGCTCCCAAAGGCTCCTTCCTCATCTCTTTATAGAGATTTGTGTGTGCCTCTGTGAAGGGTTTGGAATTCCAGCAATAAGAGATGCATAAATAATTAGTGGGAGGGAACCAGGCATATGTGTCCCAGTGGCATGTTGCCTGTGTAGGTTGCAAATGGAGGCCTGGCAGCCTCATCCAGTGCCAAGAACTGCTCTGAGCATCAGTCACCAGCAGCCTTCCATTCAACTGCCTCCTTTTAGCCATGATCAACATTTCAAAAGGGAACGCACAAGGCCTACAGTAGGTTCCTATAATTCACCCAAGGGTTGAGCCTGCCGCTGGGAGACAAGCTGCATTCTTCTCTCTGAGTGAGCTATTTTTAAGAATGCTCCCCCCTCGTTTCCAGTTCCCATTTCAGCCCAAGCACTGAATTAGATTCTTTCTTCATTTTATAGGCTCCCCCTCTCTGTTATTATATAAAACCATTTCAGCCCTTAAGGAGTTGGCATCTGACATCCACAGCTTCTGAATCCCCAGAACAGAGAAGAGAAGGAATAAACAGAAGGGAGGGAAATAAATGTTCTGTTTCCGCTTCAGCAGCATGAATTGTCAGAGAGTTAAATAGCAACAAAGTATTTGGTGTTAATCTTTAATATTCCCAGGAACTTGTCACCTCCTCCTTCAATCCCAGAGCTGCCGTTCTCCAAGTGATTCTGGTGCCTCTCACAAGATATCACACCTTCTATTATGCTCTTTAAAAAGTACCCACCAGAGGGGAGTTCTTAGTGATTAGACTGGAAAAAAAATGTGAAGCTGCTCCTTGTTATTTACAAGGAAACGACTGAAAAGTGGTGAGCCATGGATTCCTTCTCCGTCAATCTTGCCTTTGTTAAGCAGACCCTGCCTGAGCTCAACTTCTGATGTGATCTTTCCCTTCCTCAGGCTCCAGAGTCAAGGGTGGTATTTGACAAATATCAAGGGAAGAAGGCAGCCTGAGAAAGTGGAAATGGAGAGCGGTTGAGTGGCAGCCACCATAGCTGACTCTTCCTCCATTGACAGCGCTCATTACCACCTTAGGTGAGGTAAGCCAGTGGCTTACCTTGTCATGCAAATGGCAAGATGCTTCCTTCATGTACACCGTGCATATGTCATCTTAATGTGGGTTCCCGCATAGGCAGATCCCGAAGCCAGCATTTCAGTGGGGGTAGTTTATTTGAGGAGATCCTAGGACCACCTGTAGAGGAGTCAGAAGTGAGACAGGAGGGAAGGAGCCAATAAGGGTGTATTGTCAAGCAGTGCTGTGGGCAACTGGAACTTAATCCCTCTGGCGAACTCTGGGAGTCAGTACAGAACACACCTCAGAGTTGTTACACAAGAAGGGCGAAAGAGCTGGAATTTTGTCTACCAACTCCTGCTAACCCTTGGTGGAGGACTACTGGGAGGAGGGCATGAACTCTCTGGCTGTTTGGGCTTGTACACACTGTCTGTGGAGAATGCTTCCAGCAAACAGATGCAAGCTCTGGCTGTTGAAAGTACATTGCAATGGTAAGCTAGGGGGGATATGAACATGACACACACAGCAAACATCAATGACCTATATCATCTGTGTTTGGGGGTTATAGCTTCAAAATAATGGGCAGGAATCTAAATTTAGCATGTAAACACTGTCCTCACTACACCAAACCTCTTATCCCTGAGTATCTCCTGAGTTTCCAGGTACCAAGCCACATAAGGTCTAGAAGTCTTTGCCACAACACCATAGTGGTCAGGGACTTTACAGAGGAAGGGTTTCTCCTGTTTGTAGAAAGAGGTTCCTGGAGAATGGCGTAAACCCGGGAGGCGGAGCTTGCAGTGAGCCGAGATCGCGCCACTGCACTCCAGCCTGGGCGACAGAGCGAGACTCTGTCTCAAAAAAACAAAAAAGAGGTTCCTGGATCAAAGTTCCTGTCCTCACCACAGATTGCAGGACTTCATGAGGCTGAGCATTCCTTTCTCCCTTCCTCTGGAAGCTGTGGGCTTAGGGTGTGCACAAGCAAAGCAAGGCAGGAAAGAGGAAGAAGATGAGTTACTCTGTCCCTGCCTGTTCACCTCTGCCATCAGTCTCTTCTTAAAAGATGAATCTTCTGTAGAAACTGTGATTATTATATAACGTGTCTACTGACACTCTCTCCCTCCTGGCTCCACGAGGACCAGGACTGGGTCTTTTCCAGAACTGGACCATCAGGTGGTAGATACTCAGTAAGTTCTTCTTAAATCAATGAGTGTCATCATTGCCCAACTTAGAACCTCCTTTGGCTCCCCATTACCTATAGGATCAAGTCCAAACATCTTGATATGACATTCAAGGCTTTTCCCAATTTTCTACCCATTATCTCCCACCCAAGTCTCATGCCCTGCCATTCCTCTACGTGAGGCTAGTGACCATTTGTCCAAAATGTCACCTTTTTCCATTCCTTTAAGTATTGCATGTGCTATTAGGTTGATGCAAAAGTAGTTGCGGTTTTTGCCATTACTCTCAAACATAAAAACGGCAATTATTTTTGCACCAACCTAATCTTTCCTCTGCCCGGAATGCTCTTCTCCCTTTCTTTTGTCTGAAACACTATGTGCTCTTGAAGATCCACCTCAATTGGCCACTCCTCTGTGAAGTTACTGCCCCCGCACCAACTCCTCCAAAAGGCTTAAGATGATCAACAGGCAGACCTAGCGTGTGTTTGGGGCACTAGCAAACACAGACAACCAGCAATACTTTTTAAAAACTTTTGATATTAAGGCAACTAAGGAGCCAATATGGAGAATACTGAGAACTAGTTTGGCCTTCCTTATACATTTTACAATTTAGAGTATTTTTGTTTCATTTTAACTTACCAAGCTTAGAGAAAAAAGCATCATAAATCTTTTGGAGCTTAGAGCCTCTAGATTTTATTATTGCTCTACTTCCAGGGACTAGAATCATTTATTAATTAATTCATTCACTCGTTCAGCACATTACACCAGGCATCATGCAAGAGCCAGGGCCTGGGAGATGCAGATATGCATATGCCCCGGGCCCTGCCCTTGAGGCCACACATTCTGGAGGAAGTGACCAGCACATTATAGATCGTTAAGACGCTGTGTGGTTTCTGACCATTTGAGAGGCCTGCTCTAGCAAAATAAATAATGATAGTAATGGATTATAGCCAAGTGTCCACACTGATATAAATAAATAATTTAATAAATCAATAAATAACAGAAAAGGAACAGCTCTTCCTTACAGAATTCTAATTAATAGGTGTATGAGGAACAATAGAAATAGAAAATCAACATTTGAGCTGGGCGCAGTGGCTTATTCCCATAATACCAGCACTTTGGGAGGCTGAAGTGGGAGGATCACTTAAACCCAGGAGTTTGAGACTAGCCAGTCAACATGGTGAGACCCTCATCTCTACAGAAAAAAATTTTTTTTAATTAGTCAGGCATGGTGGCATACACCTGTGGTCCCAGCTACTGAGGAGGCTGAGGTGAAAGGATCACCTTAGCCCAGGTGGTCAAGGCTGCAGTGAGCTATGACTGTACCGCTGCACTCCAGCCTGGGCAACAGAACAAAACCTTGTTTCCAAAACAAAAAAGAAAGAAAGAAAATCACCATTTGGCAATCACTACACTAAGCGTTGTAGGCAATAATGTGAAGCTAATGCTAAATTTAGTGGACAAATGCATGCTGTGAACAGGATATTTACATAATCTTAAATTATCTCCCCACAAGACAGCTATGAATTACAAAGGGAATAATAGTAACTTTATAGTGAGGAGACCTGACAGACACCACCAAGCCATCAAAGTTAGGATCACTGGCAATAAAACATGCTGACATTACACCTTTCAAACCCATATTAAGAGACATTCTATAAAATGACAGGCTAACATTTTTTATTTTTTTATTTATTTTTATTATTTTGAGATGGGGTCTCACTCTGTCGCCCAGGCTGGAGTGCAGTGGTGCAATCTCAGCTCACTGCCACCTCTGCCTCCCAGGTTCAAGTGATTCCTGTGTCTCAGCTTTGTGAGTAACTGAGACTACAGGCCCGCACCACCACATCTGGCTAATTTTTGTATTTTTAGTAGAGATGAGGTTTTACCATGTTGGCCAGTCTGGTCTTGAACTCTGACCTCCCGAAGTGCTGGGATCACAGGCATGAGCCACTGCGCCCAGTCTGGCTAACATTTTTCAAAGGCACCATGGTGACAAGAGGCAAGGAAAGACTGAGGAACCTTCCCAGATTAAAGGAGACTCAGGAGACACAACAACTAAATGTAATGAGGAATCCTGAATTGAGTCCTGGATGACCAGAAAAAAAGAACATTAGTAGGACAATTGGCAAAATATGAATAAAGTCTGTAGATTGGCTAATAGGGTGATATCAGTGTTAATTTATTGGTTTTTATCATTGTACCATGGTTATACAAGATGTTACCATTAAGGGAAGTTGAGTGAATAGTACATAAGAATTCTGTGTATGGTTTCAGCAACTTTTTCGGAAATCTGAAATTATTTCAAAATAATAAGTCAAAAATATTGGCAGGGGGAATGCCTGCACCGTTTCCTCACCTTAATTATGAAAGCATCTGGGGGACTGTTTTGGAATGTTTGTTTCATTTCTTTCTGTTCCTTCCAGGCTGTAAGCCTCTCCATGGACAGCCTAGTTCACTTTGGGATCCCTGTGGTGCTGATGTACAGGAATTTTCATATAATTTGCTCCCCCAACACCCACCCCTTGCATTATGAGGACCATCACTTGGAAGTGGAAAGAGAGCCTCTGGAGAAAATTCTGGACTTAGAGAATAGTGCTGCTTGAATATCACCATACCTTTTATAAAAAGAAAGGGCAGTACAGAGATAGCATGATAGACAGATTATTTGCAAAACTGGGCACAATTCCCCCACCTTTTCCCAATCCATGTCCCTTTGCAATGTACCTTTCCAGATCCCTTTATCCCTTCCCCTGGAATCTGTGTTGGACTTGTACACACGTTGACCAACAGGCAGAAGAAGTGTTACTGAACCAGTTTTGAGTCTGCTCATTGTCTTTGAACCCTATCCACCCACCTAGTGCAAAAATCTGGGCTACCTGCTAGAAGATAAGAGGTCACATGATGCAAAGACAAGCCAACAGCCAGCCAACCATGTGAAAGAAATGATCTTTGATGAATGAGCTTGCTAGCTGACCACAGGCTCATGAGTGAGTCCAAACAAGACCAGAAGAACCACTTGGCTGAGCCCAGCCCAAACTTCTGACTCACAACATCACACGCTAAATAATTGGTTGTTGTTTTAAACCACAAAGTCTTGGCATTGTCTGTTACATAGCAATGGATGACTGACATAGGTAGCAAGACTCTTATAGCTCTATATCCTATATCTCCTGCAGTTCTAAGCTCAGAAACTAATGCTGCCGGGCACAGTGGCTCAAGCCTGTAATCCCAGCACTTTGGGAGGCCGAGACGGGCGGATCACAAGGTCAGGAGATCGAGACCATCCTGGCTAACCGGTGAAACCTGTTAGCCTGAAACCCTGTGTCTACTAAAAAATACAAAAAAACTAGCTGGGCGAGGTGGCAGGCGCCTGTAGTCCCAGCTACTCGGGAGGCTGAGGCAGGAGAATGGCGTAAACTCGAAAGGTGGAGCTTGCAGTGAGCCAAGATCACGCCACTGCACTCCAGCCTAGGCAACAGAGCAAGACTCTGTCTCTAAAAAAAAAAAAAAAAAAAAAAAAAGAAACTAATGCTAATTACCCTCTTTTTGCCTCAATTAGACAAATGCAAAGACATAGATCCTTGTTTTTAAAAAAGGAAAGCTATAACCAAAATAGTCCCAGAGCAGTCTCTCCTCCTAAAAGAGAGAATTTGGACCACTCCTCCCCAAAAGAAAGGAAACCCATGCAAAGGAGTCACCCTTGATAAGGAAACAAAACACAGGCAAGGCCAGCTGGGCAACTCCTCAATAAAAAGATATTTAATATCGGGGGTCTCCTGGGCTAATGGAGGCAAAATGGGAGACTAGCGGGAGAAAGTGACTGAATAATCTCCCCGCACAGATCTTGTCCATACCTTCTCCCTGAGGGATAGCCAGCAGTCTCCTGAGGCTTGAGTTGCAGGGCAGAAGCTGCACTAGGCTGCAGAAAGCCCAGAGGAGTCAAGCAGGCTGGGCTGAGGCCAGCACACAAAAGTACATCCCAAAGGACTGCCAGAGAGAGAAAGACAGGCAGGGGACATGTGTGACCACAGTACTAGAAGGGTGAGACAGAAGGATATGTGAGGGCTACAGGGGACACCAGCCATAGGATCCCTTGTGCTTGAGCTAGAAGCCTCCCAGAGGCTAGTAACAAGACGGGCAAAACTCCCAGGAGATGAGATTACTAGCTAAAATTCCAGGTAAGCCCCCAGCAAGAGCTGCTGATTTGATTCTTGAGGGCTTCACAGTCCATTCCCATGTGCTTAGGGCCCTCATGGCAGAGCTCAAGGGCAAGGCTGAAGGAACTAGGTGAGCACACTACAGAGAGGGATTTAGATCTCTGAATGGTGTTGGGTGTCTTGTCATCATAGAATTGGTGGCTATTGCATGCTTTATCTGTTTCCACAAAAGACAGGCTCAGTCACTGCTTCAAGGTGCATGCCCAACACCTGCTTGGATGCTATGAGAGACAAGCTCAATATTTATTCTGTTCTGTCTCCTTGGTCAGGATTCAGCAGTGGTCACTGACTGGAATATCCTGTCTTTACTTGCCTGGGGACATAGGTACACTCCGTAAGGTGATAGCTTGTTGTATTCTCACAAAGTACCTTCTTGCCCTGGTCACAAAGGAAATGGCCTCTTGTGCCCCTTCCCCACCTCTGACCCCTCAGCATGAGGACCCTGCTTTTTCCAGGAATTGGCTATCATCTGGCCACTGAGCTGAGAAACACACAACACAGCTACACAGATCGCAAGAAAACAATACTCATCAAATATCAGACTGTTCTAATATTTGAACTAAGGAGTCACTTATGGTATGTTCTGCACTGGGAGGAAGAAGCAGGAATAAAGGGAATAAGTTAGGAACAAAATAGTCCAAAGAAATATGGTAGTTGAGATTTCCTATTAGGTGGGCAGTCAACAGACCACACAGGGAGAGGCGCTCATTGACATAGGTCATCTCAGCAGACAGGAATCACCCAACCACATCCCTCACCTGGGACTCCCTCTTGCCACCTCTCAGCCCTCCTTGGTGCCATCAGCCAAGCTCCCCAGAACACTGCATGCTACACTTGGCTGGAAGCTAAACTTGGGTTTATTCCAGCTCTGTTCAGCTCTTTCTCTGTTTTTCCCCCTCAAGATGTAAGACAGCTATTAAAATAAACAGCAGGGCTCTCAGCCATGCATGCTATTTGTTAATTCTTATGATTAACCCTGAAGGGGCCAATAAAGAATAACCTCATACTTAATTATTTAATGATGGTCTCCGCTCCCAAGCCTGAGCTGTTCTGCTCCTTTGAGGCCACTGTGAAGGGTTTAATGTGAGCTGGAAAGTCAAGAGCCACAATCCCTGGGAGCTCCATCTGACTTCAGGGGCTTGCCAATGGACAGATGGGCATGGGGTGCCATGGTTGATACCTGACAGAAGGTGAAGATTTTCTGGGGTGAATCAAATTTGTGCCAAGCATCACCATCACTTGGAATACGGCCCTTCTTTATATGGTCCAGGCTTCATATGTCCACGGAACAAGCTGTCACCTGCACCTCCGCACATGAGGTCATGTCCTGGCTTTGATCAGAAATACCCATGCAGTACGCCCAAACCTGAAACTTGCTTGCTTCTACAGGGATGGAGTAGGCTTTTTCCACGGAGCTAGAGCTTCTTAAAAGCCACTATTTATAATGCAAATCCCCCCAGAGAAGCTTAGAAGCATCACCTAGTAATTTGGTCAGACATGGGTCCCCAAAAAGGAGACCTTGAGACAAGGATTCAAATGCAAGTCATTTATATTGGAATAAAGAAGAGTGAGGAAGTTACACAAGAAAGGGGGAACAGTCAATAAAGGGTACATTGTTGACCCTTTACTACTATGAATCACTGGAGTTTAACCCCTCGAGAAAATGAGAAGCCATGTAAAACATAGGCTTCATATTATTCTCAAATTAGCTAAGGTATTTTTATACCAACTCCCACAGTCTTTGGTTGAGGGTGAGCAGGGGAACGGGGGAAGAAAGGAGAAGTGTTAATTCCCTGGCATATCCAACCTCTCACTTGGATAGCTCAAATGGGCTTCAGTGGTCAGAGGAAGCCTTTGGGAAAAGTAATGCAGGCTGTGGCAGCTGGAAATCAGGCTAGCATGCTCTGGAGTGGTGAGGGCCAGGGGTACTATGGAGAAAGATTAAGTAACAAATAGACCTCCTAGGAATTAAAAACCTGATAGCCAAAATTTTAAATTCAGTAAAAGGGTTGGAAGAAATTAAAACAAAAAGGCCAAGAAACAGATAATAGAAGAGTAAAGATTTTTGAAAAAATTAAGTAGTTTGTGGTGCCATATAAACTTTTTTTTACCATGACTCATAGCAATAAATGCATCTCTTATTGCACTGCAACCCACTACACATAAATACTCACACACAATTCTGACACTTGTTATATGATATGCTGTATTAGTCAGTTTTCACTAGAAAAACAGAACCAATAGGATATATGTAGATACGTGAGGGGATTTATTGTCAGAAATGGCTCATCCAACTATGGAGGCTGAGAAGTTCCATTATATCCCATGTACAAGTTGGAGAACCTAGAAACCTGGTGGTATAATTCAGTCCAAGTCCAAAGACCTGAGAACAGAGGGAACTAATGGTGTAACTTGCAGTCCGAAGCCAAAGATCTGACAACTAGAGGGGAGGCTGGGAGTCAGGGAAGAACACTGGTGTAAGTCCTGGAGTCCAAGGCCTGAGAAGCAGGAGCTCTGATGTCTGAGGGAAGGAAAAGATGGATGTGCCAGCTTAAGAAGAGCGAGAATTTTCCCTTCATTCACCTTTTTATTCTATCAGGGCCCTCAGTAGATTGGATGATGCTTGCCCATATTGGTGAGGACAGACTGAGTCAAAGGTTAATCTCTTCCAGAAACACCCTCACAGACATACCCAAAAATAACATTTTACTATCCAGACATCCTTCAGCTCACTCAGGTTGACACACAAAATGAACCATCACAAATGCAGAAAATAAAATTTTCTATTTTATTCTATTTCATTTTTTTAAAGTGCTCATTACAACCAACTAAACTGGTGTTTTGACTTTCAAATGAGGCACAACCTGACATGTGAACTCTGGTCTAAAAGATGCAACATCTAACTATTTGGAGCTTCAAGGAAGAAAAAAGAGAGGGAAAGAAATTAACAAAAAAAAATACAACAAAATTTCTAAAAATTAGAGGACTCATGTCTCCTACTGAAAGATTCCACTGTGGACCTCAGAGAATAAATTGGAAAAAATTCACATTAAGGCACTTTATCATCAAATATCAGGACATCAGTGATAAAGAGAGCCATAAACATTTCCAGAAAGAGGCTGTGACTCATGCCTGTAATCCCAGCACTTTGGGAAGCCAAGGCAGGCAGATCACCTGAGGTCAGGAGTTCGAGACCAGCCTGGCCAACATGGTGAAACCCTGCTTCTACTAAAAGTACAAAAATTAGCTAGGCATGGTGGCAGGCACCTGTAATCCCAGCTACTCAAGAGGCTGAGGCAGGAGAATCACTTGAATCCAGGAGGTGGAAGTTGCAGTGAGCCGAGATTGTGCCATTATACTCCAACCTGGGTGACAAAAGTGAGACTCCATCTCAAAAAAAAAAAAAAATCCAGGAAGAGCAACAAAAAAGTCATACAAAGATGCAAAGAATTACATCAGACATCTCAATAGCAATTATGAATGCTAGAAAGCAATGGAGCTACACCTTAATTCTGAGGCAAAATTAATTTCAAACTGACATTCTAAATCTAGACAAACTCTCAATTGAGTATGAGGACAGACTAAAGAGAGTTCACATACAATGACTCAAAAAATTTACCACTTATGCATCCTTTTTCAGGAAGCTACTGGTGGATATGTTTTAGCAAATAAAAACATAAACTTAGAAACAGATGAGACAGTGATAAAAAATGTCGGGAAAATACATCTGTACAAGTCCTAGAAAGAAACTAGAGCAGATGAGGACAGGAAGAAGCCAACATCAATCTGAAGGTCTCTGGGCAGGAGCTGATCGATTATTTGATATAGTTGAGAGAAATATTAATTTAAAATGGACTGGCCGGGCGCGGTGGCTCAAGCCTGTAATCCCAGCACTTTGGGAGGCCGAGACAGGCGGATCACGAGGTCAGGAGATCGAGACCATCCTAGCTAACATGGTGAAACCCCGTCTCTACTTAAAAAAATACAAAAAACTAGCCGGGCGAGGTGGCGGGCGCCTGTAGTCCCAGCTACTCGGAGGCTGAGGCAGGAGAATGGCATAAACCTGGGAGGCGGAGCTTGCAGTGAGCTGAGAACCGGCCACTGCACTCCAGCCTGGGCGACAGAGCGAGACTCCGTCTCAAAAAAAATAAAAATAAAAAATAAAATAAAATAAAATGGACAAATATATAGAAGTACTGGGCATGAGTTGGGGATGGAGAAAATGCCTTGGAAACAGAAAACTTAGCAATGGAAAAAATGGAATACTTTTTCAAGATTAGGACATAATTATACTGCACTACTTGATTCAGCAATAAGCAATATTTTCAGTCTTAGAAATATAAACACAGATTTGATTAACCAAAAGTTGTGATGTAACTATATTGAGATTGATGGGGAATCACAGCATCAGTGGTGTTAGGATGCTAATTTAAGAGAGGTTAATAAATTGCATACAAATTGACACATTAAGAAATAGCATAAAATAACAATAAATACGCATATGAAAAAGAAAAGCCACAGAAAAGCAGAAAATATTTTTGCTGAATGTACATCTTTCATTATGTAAAACTTGTTAATCAATCTGTTTCTACCCTCCTGCCCCACACCTAGATAAACATTGAACAGATTCTTAAGACTACTCATCTAAAGGACTGATAAGATTCACTGATTATCATGTTCTGCTTTGGCCAATAAAGGCTAGTTTTGCCCAAAAAGAGATGGCTGGATTGTAAATAACGATTATAAAGAATTGCAGTTTATTATTGCAGGGAAACTAGACTTTTGTCCGTTCCCCAAATTGCTGTCCCTAACCACCTCATCCCTGGTGCTCCTTGGACTGCCCTCACCTCCTTAGATGTTCCGTGGCAGTTCTGGACCCGGAGGGGTCTCAGGGAGCACCTCCACCATTGGGAGCATATCTCCAAAACCAGAGAGACACTGACACTTTTGTCAAAACTGACTGAAGGAAAAAATCTCCTTTAAAGTTACTTAAAAGACAAACATGATATTCTTATCCCTGGGAAAATACAAATAATTTTTACAGGCAGACAGCAGTCTCTGTCTGAGATTTTATTATGTGATAAGACAAGAGGCTTTCCGGAATGAAATGAGACAAACTGTGTAAGCGAAGAGGCCCTTAAATTTGTGTCTTTCTTTCCCCAGGTATTCAGGTTTCCAACAGGACACCAGGATAACAAAGGAATGCTGAGTCAGGCAAGCCCCCAGGGGCATGATTCAGCCTCCCCCAGCTCTGACCTGATGGGCCGAGAAGCCCTGGGGTCCATTCCACAGGCTTCCACAAGTTTCCGGGCAGAGTTAAGAATATATGTATTGCTCTGAAACATTTCATTCCTCAGGGTGAGAGCCAGAGAAGTTGTACCACAGGGTGGGCACTCACAGCAGGAAAGGTTGATCAAAAGTAGCTTCATAGCAACCTGAGTCAACAAAGGGCAATGTGCATTCAGAAAGGCATAAAGCTGAAATGAAATTCCCTCCCTCTCCCCAGTTTGGAAATATTACCTCTATCACCTGGTTTTTCCTCTCCTTTTGTTTGGCTGAATTTCAGAACTGAAGTAAAATATGCCTGTGCCTCATCCAATTATTACTCTTAATCACGCTGCTGCTACAACGTGTAATAATACTTCGTATGATTATATTGCTGTACAAATCCCTCTCATGCACATGAATTCACTTGACCCTTAAAACTATCGAGTGAAGTCAGCAGGGCATTTTACAGAAAAATGAGGCACAGAAAAATGAAAGCCTCTCCTGAGAACACCCAGCCAATAATGATTAAAGAAGAGGCCATGTTATTTCTGCCCAGCCTTTTCCCACAAAGGGAATGAAGTTGATAATAGTAAATGTATATAACAAAATAGTGCAATACACGGCAAAATAGGAAAAAGTAGAAATTACGATAGTACATATGGGTTGGGGGAAAAAATTCTTCAGTGGCTTCCTCTGGCCACTAAAGCCCATTCGAGTATGTATGGGCTGGAGGAAAAAATTCCCAAGAAAGTCCTGCACAATTGCTACAGTTGAAGATGTCCTAGAAGTCTAAGCAAAAATAGAAAACAAGGGCCAGGCTTAGTGGCTCACGCCTGTGATCCCAGCACTTTGGGAGGTCGAGGCGGGTGGATCAGTTGAGACCAGCAGTTTGAGACCAACCTGGCCAATATGGAGAAACCCTGTCTCTACTAAAAATACAAAAATTAGCCAAGCGTGGTGGTGCACGCCTGTGGTCCCAGCTACTCAGGAGGCTGAGGCACGAGAATCACTTGAACCCAGGAGGCAGGGGTTGCAGTGAGCCAAAATCACACCATTACATTCCAGCCTGGGCAACAGAGCAAGACTCTGTCTAAAAAAAAAAAAAAAAAAAAAAGGAAACAAGATTGATAGCATAGTTCTAGTTGTAAATGGTGAGCCTAAGCCAAAATCCAGCCTTATAGAAAAAAACTACCATTGAAAAGACGGGTCCATTTTCTCATCCCAAGAAGCATTCTATTTAAATCGGCCTCATTAGGAAACACCTGAGTCCACCAGCTACTAATTCATACTCGGAAACGCACAATCCTGTCACTGGTTTGACACAGGGTCTGGGAAAGATTTCAAGCCTCAAAAACAAAATTTCCCTGAGTCTCAAGAAAATAAGATGTATCTTCCAAATGAAGTAAGTGCTGCCTATTATCTCAACCTGCTAGACAATAAGTTCCAAAGTCTTAGAGAAGAGTCTAAACCTTATGTTCTCTGGATTACAGTGCCGATCGAGAATTCATCTTCAAACCCTGATTGTGTCACTTTGATGTCTCAAAGACTCAGGCTCCCCAATTGCAGATATGAAATTATCTCTCCAACCAGTATTCCTAAAACAAGCCAGAAAGGAAACAGTTGTGCAGTTTTAGATGTATCTGGGAAGATCCTCACCGGATATAGTTGGTATCTACTGTTCATGTCTTTTCAGTATCCTTTCTTTTTCTTTGTTAATAGAACTGTTTTCCTTTTGGTGTCCTGATGGCTCAAAATACCCCACCACCCCATCTGCCCAAAACAACTGAGACCGTTGAGATTCTTCTGGAAATTATAATTTTGAATGCGGAGACACAGAGCTGAGACAACTGATGGAAGGATCCCAAAGAAGATAGCTCACAAGGTTTTAACTAAGATTCTCATGGCTTCCCTGATTTCCAAATCCTGGTTGGTCAATTTTTTTTTTTATAATACTATCCATTATTCAACATCTTTCCAATAAATTCCTTTTTTAACTAAATTAACAAATGTCAGTTTCTGTTGCTTACTGTCAAAGAATGCTAACAGGTACCTACAGAAAGAGGGTAGATGAAGAGGCAAACCTTTTTTGACGTCTCTTATGGGCCAGTGTAGTAACCCATAACCAACCCACAGGTGCTTATCAGAGGTACTGGGAGAGCTTCTAAACAATTCCTATAAGCATTTAGGAAAAGCTGCCCTGGCAATGCCAGTGCCCATATATGATTAAGAATCCTTCCTCCAGTGGATGAGACACTAACAAACCTGAGCTGTAACCCTTGACATACCCCCATGTGACACACCCATAAAGTAAATGTGGTGGCAGAAGATGGTTTCTAATTTCCCTTAAAGAGACAAAAAGAAAGCGGAGGTGATTCTAGAGAATTCCCCACTTAAAGTGAGAAACCACTCTTCAGCCCAGTAAATTGCGGCCACGAGGAAAAGAAAGCCTGAACTTGCCAGCCTTTCCAGCTTTCCAAGAGAAGTCAGAATCTTCCAACTTTCCAAGAGAAGTTCAATTTGCCATAAACAGAAGGTGATCACAAAAAAAAGTACGTACAAGTAAAACAAAATAGGGTTATTAAATTCCATCTGGAAATGTTGCCTGCTTCAGACCTCGAGCCTGAGGCCTGTCACCTCTTTACTGCAAGAAGAGATTAGAAAGAGGGAGTAAAGCACATCATTGTCAGACCAAGACTCTTCTTTGTTACAAGCAGTAAGAGCATTGAAAAAGAAATAACTTTATCATGATGTGATTCTGCCTTATTCTATGCTGGATCTGTGGACCTCATGTGCAACTGTCCACCACCTTGGGCACTCTGGGGCCTTTAAACCTCCCTTCATGCCCAAGCTGGATTCCTCACTCACTGGTGAGATTTCTCTGCCTGCTTATCACACAGCCAACCAGGAGGACCTTTGTATACCATCCAGCCTGGAAAATCACCCTGAGCTGGCATTTTCTGCATCATCTCTCACTCTCTACATCCTTATTTTTTCTGTTTTCTTCCTTCCCTTCTGGATCCTTCCACATACCCCACACAAGGTCTCCTTTGCTTAAAAGGAGACAGGAGAGAAACAAAATTCCCAGCCAGGACTTCAGGGCCCAGGGTGCCATCACCTCCTCATAGAACATATGTGCTATTCAAGGGACTGAGGTCACACAGCACACAATCAGCCGAGCCCATGTGCATGAACTCATTCATTCATTCATTTGATATACATTGAGTACCTCAATTATATCCTCAAGATTAGAGACAGAGCAGTGAAAAAACCCTGCCCTCCATAAACAGAAAATAAAAGAATGTGAGATATTGTCTGGCAATGAGAAGTGCTATGATATAACACCAAGCAGGTCTGGAAATGGAGAGTGCCAGGGGTAGTATCTTGGACAGGGTGGTGAGAAAGGCCTCTCTGAGGAGGTAATATTTCAGCACAGACTGCAATAAAATGTGCCATGCGGATATCTAGTGCAAAGAATATTCCACATAGAAGGTAAGGAACTCCAAGGCAGGAGGACACTTGGTGTATTTGAAAAGCAGCAAGAAGGCTGGTATGGCTGGAGCAGAATGAGTGAGGGGATGAGGCTTTGGAGATGAAGACGGGGAGGTAGTAAGGAATGAGATCATAAAAGCCAGATCGCAGGCAATCAAAAGCTAAGAAACTGTTGAGCAGCAAAGTGGCATGATCAGGACTTTGAGAAAAATCAGAAACCATTTTCTCTGCCCTTGCTTAGTGCTATTTATAGAAGTCCCTACTGACTCCTTTTCCACCATGGCCACTGAGAATAGCAGCTCAGGTTGTGCACTGCTCAACACCAGCTCATGAAGACTGTGGTATGAATACTGCCCCTCAAGTTGTAAAATGTGATGGCTACATTACATCTCCTCCCTGGAGGTTCATTTAGGCCCTAATCTCATCATGGTGTCTATGAAGAAAACCAAGGACTTCTGATTCAAATCCTCCAAAGGACATAGCCTCATACCCATCACCGGGTTGATAACAAAGTTAATCCAGGGACTGCGCTGCACTTTAATGAAGAAACTGAGGTGGTGAAGAGGCTCATTCTGATCTACAAATACCCTTATCCAGCATATGTTTCCAAAGACCTGGATTTCAGAAGCCAGAGGAGAAGGACATGAGCCAGTGCCACACCTACCAATGACAAATCTGCGACAAGGTTGGCAGTGACTTTGGACCAGGCACAGCAGCAATGAGACCCCATCCTTCCTCCCATCATATCCAGGCCTCCTGTATGTGTCTTGCTATTAACAGGTAGGGAAGGTAAAGAGGGACTCCTTATGGTCCAAACCATTTCCTTTCCTTACGTGTTACTGTCTTGGTTAAACACATGCACACACGCACAAACTGGGGATTAGTCAGGGTCAACTGAGGCACATATCAGCCCAGGATTAATCTTCCTTGTGTCCCAAAAACCTCATGGTGGACCACTCTCATACCCATTTCTTCCATCCCATGTGCCTGCCTTTTCTAATCCCATCTTTTTAACATAGATTTAGGGAGTACAAGTACAGTTTTGTTACATGGATATATTGTGTACTGGTGAAGTCTAGGCTTTTAGTATAACCTTCACCTGAATAGTGTACATCTTTCAAACAGCAGTTCAAAATTTATCTCCTTTTGCATCACCCTAGTACAGAGAGATGGCAGCTTGAGCAGGTGGTTTGTCTGGATTGATTGCCTGGCACAGCAAGCAACACCTGATTTTGTGGAGAGGGGATTATTTGTTGCCACATCACTGGGATTGGGGTCTGAGATTGTTATAAAGTAGGTAGCATCTCACACAGAAAGCTAATAAAGCTCTTGAATGGGGAAGTGTCATTTTCACAAACCCATATTTAGAAGGCAAGCAGCCAATCAGACAAACTAGCTAATTAGTTGAGCTGTGGAAGGAGCAACATAAAAACATCTTACTGAGAAAGTGAGCAGAGAAAAATCATGCGAGAAGAACAACCCTCACTCCCCAGTTCTTTCTGCATGGGGAACACAGTAGACCAAGAGCCATCCTATCTGCAAGTCACCATAGCTGGCAACTTTTCCACTACCCTTCACTTATGCAGAGTTGTTCTCAGAATATTCTTAGTATAGCTGGGCAGGTGTGCACATCTCGGCTCAATCTTATGCCTTCTGAGAGAGAAGTCTTCAGGCCAGATCCTATGTTAGGTATTTATTACTATGAAACAAACTACTATGGTCTGAATGTTTGTATTGCCTCAAAATTCATACGTTGAAATCGTAAGCCTTAAGGTGATGGTGTTAGGAAGTGGGGCCTTTGGGGAGGTGATCAGGTCATAAGGATGGCACCCTCATGAATGGGATTAGTGTCCTTCTAAAATAGGCCCAGGGAGCTCATTCTATCCTTCTACCATGTAAGAACAGTGAGAAGACACTTTCTGTGAACAGAAGAAAACTCTCACCAGAATCAAATCTGCTGGCATCTTGATATTGAACTTCCCAGGCTCCAGAACTGTGAGACATCAATTTCTGTTGTCAGAAGCCTATGGTGTTTTTTTGTTTCTTTTTTTTGCACCCCAAGCAGACTAAGACACAAACCACCCCAAAACTTAGTGGCTTAAAGCAATTTATTATGGTCTTTTATGATTCTGTGAGTTACTAGGCTCTGATGGATAGATCTCAGTGGCATCTCTCATGTGGTTATAGTCAGATGGAAACTGGGGCTGAAGTCATTTGAAGGCTCCACTGGGCTGGATGTCTCTCTCAGTTCAGGCTGTTGAATGAAGATTGGTTGCTTAAATAATAGAAAAGTATTTCTCACAGTTCTGGGGGCTGGGAAGTCCAAGATCAAGGTGCCAAATGATTCAGTTTACGATGAGGTTTGCAGACAGCCATCTTCTGATTGTATCCTCATGGTGGGGAGAGAGAGAGGAAGCAAGCTTTCTCCTGCATCTCCTGAGGGCACTAATCTCATCATAAGGGCTCCACTCTCAAGACCTAAATCCCTTCAAAAAGCCTCATCTCTAAATACTTTCATATTGAGGATTAGAATTTCAAAATATTGATATTGAAAGGACACAAATATTGAGTTCATAACAACATCCAAGATGTTTCACTCGCATGGCTGGCAGTAAATGGTGGCTGCAGGCTGGGAGCACAGCTGGGGCTCTTGATGGGGGAGCTACAAGTATCCTCTCCATGTGCCTTGGGATTTTCATCACCTGGAGGCCGAGTTCCAAAAAAAACAGCATCCTGTGAACCCCAGGTAGAAGCTCCTGGGCGTTTATAATATCGCCTTAGAAGATCTCAGAACATCACTCTGCTGTATTCTACTAGTTAAGCAAGTCACTAAGCCCAGCCCAGGTTCAAGGGAGGGAAATTAGAATCCTCCTCTTAATGTGAGGAACAACATACACGTACAGAGAAGGAAGGAATCAATGGAGGCCACTTTGAGAGACCACACACTTCCCCAGAATCAGGCCTGGAGATGATGATTCACATGCAGGTGATTTATGTAGAAAGCACTCCCAGGAGAAATTGGGTAAGAAAATAGGGGAAGCAGGTCAATAAATAGGAAGAAGTCAAGCAAGGGAGCGAGTCCAGACAAAGTTCCAGTCTCAACCTGAATCCAGAGATGAGCTCTGGCATGTAAACTATGCCTTAGTGTTTGGCCCAACTTGAGGCAAGGGAACTGAAACTTCATTCCAACACCTGTCTGTGATTGACATGTGGCCATAAGGAGACACTTGGAATGTGTAAACACCCACGCACTTCCCAATCTCCACATGTGGGCAAAGTGACTCCAGTAGCCAAGGGCAGTCCTCTGAAATGAGTCACCTGTGCTGCTCTGAAAAGTAAAGGACACAGGCCGGGTGCAGTGCCTCGCCTGCGATCCCAGCACTTTGGGAGGGCGAGGCGGCCTCCCAAAAGGTCAGGAGATCAAGACCATTCTAGCTAACACGGTGAAACCCTGTCTCTACTAAAAATACAAAAAAAATTAGCCAGGCATGGTGGCGGGAGCCTGTAGTCCCAGCTACTTGGGAGGCTGAGGCAGGGGAATGGTGTGAACCCAGGAGGCAGAGCTTGCAGTGAGCCGAGATCACACTATTGCACTCCAGCCTAGGTGACAGAGCAAGACTCCATCTCAAAAAAAAAAAGAAAAAAGAAAGAAAGAAAGAAAAGAAAAGGAAAGGACACACAGTTGGGAAAGGGGGTGCATGGAAATGTAGAAGGGACCCAAAGGAATTTGCACAGAAAAGCAACTATGTCTACTACAGCTGGCTTGGATGGTTTGGGGAACAGATGGGGAAGTGAGGATTTGTCAATAGCATATTCTCCTGAATTATTTCATTTTCCCCTCTCAGGCACTCCACAAGGTGGGTCCTGGAAACCCACACTAGGAAACATTATGTAGCTTACCCACAGAGAAGGATCTGAGCTCAGAGCCATATGGTTCTGAAGTCCACACTCCTTCCTTAAACTACAGTACAGTCACAGAAGACTAAGAAACTCCAGCTAAATACTGCCTCTCACCACAAATCGTGCTTGGGAGGGCCTTTGGGCATGAAAGACTGGGTTTTCCTCCAATATCTCACAAAACCACACCATTTACAGAATGCTCTGCACTGTTGCGGAAGACGTGGCAAAGTTCTCTACCATTTAAGTCATGTTAGTCTCAGAAGAGATGCTGAGAACTTTGTTCTCCATTTAAAGTAGTGGCTCTTAATGTGGGTGTTGGGTGAGGTTGCCTTCCCAGGGGATATTTAGAAAAGTGTGGAGACATTTTTGGTTGTCACAAGGGGCAGGGGAATGTTGCTACTGGCATCTAGTGAATGAAGCCCAGGAATGCTGCTAAACATTCTATGAGGCACAGGACGGATCTCAAAGCAGAGAATTCTACCACCCAAAATGTCAGTAGTGCTGAGCTTAAGAAACCTAGACTCAAAGGACTGAGTCTCTGGCCAAGTTACACATTCAAGGGAGTGGAGGGGAAAGGAGCAGCAGCTCTACCTACTTTCATGTGACCCAAAGTCTAATTAATTTTGGAAAGTTGGTTTTTATCCCCAGAAAGTACAACTAGCCTTTTATTTCTATTTTTGCAGCATGTAGTGGTTGGAGTAGCTGAGTCCTTGTACATTCTAGAATTCCTACAACCCACTGACTTACGACATTCATATGCCAGAGAAGATATCCAGCCACCTTCTCAAGGGGAGAGTACAGCAATACTAGGTGACACTTAGCAGCTTTAAAATGAGAAAATGGGTAGCAAGCTGTGCTCCCATAATGCTCTGTGTTCTCCATATTCTAGTCTGTGACTCCTTAAACATCGAAGCTGCTTAACATAAGAGGATGACAGTAATGTGTCTCAGCACTCAGAAATGTGTATGTTCACCTGTGGGTGAATTATGGCCATAATTGCACATGACCAATCATATTAAACCTACTTAAATATCCAAACAAGGGTGTTCTTTCAAAGTAGTCATCTTAGAAGGCTATACACTTGTTTATAACAAATCTTCCATGGCTCACAATATATTCATACTTCATCCTTTGGAATTCCCTTCCAGTTTGGCTTAGAACAACAAAAGAAAAAAAACCCCTCAGCATCATATACTTACTTATGACCCAAAATGGTATTTCTCACTTTGAAAAACTACTCAAATTTGCCAGACTTATCTCTGAACAAATCTGGGTCATTTCTAGACATCAAATACACTCTCAAAGAACCAAAGTTTACAGATACTTATCTTCAGAACCCAGCTTTATAATGGATTTAGGTTACAGTTTAGAATAAGATTATGGCCAAGGTTAAAGTAAGAATTGAAATATTCAGTGCTGAATTCCATCTTAAGCTATGTTCACACGAGTGACATTAGCCATGCTTTGGTTAACCTTGGTGTTACATGGATATTTTCATTTTGATACCACTTCTGTTTCTGGTATTGAGTTCTAAGTGTAGCATGCCCTGCGCTGGGCAATGGAGATATAAAAATAAATAAAACAGGCTGGGCGCAGTGGCTCACGCCTGTAATCCCAGCACTTTGGGAGGCCGAGGCAGACAGATTGCCTGAGGAAAGGAGTTCAAGACCAGCCTGGCCAGCATGGTGAAACCCCATCTCTACTAAAAATACAAAAAAATTAGCCAGGCATGGTGGCGGGCACCTGTAACCCCAGCTACTTAAGAGACTGAGGCAGGAGAATTGCTTGAACTGGGTAGGCAGAGGTTGCAGTGAGCAGAGATTACAACGTTGCACTCCAGCCTGGGCAACAAGAGTGAAACTCTGTCTCAAAAAAATAAAAAAATAGAGAAATAAATAAACAAATAAATAAAACAGTCCTTGTCTGAAGGCACATTGATCTGGTGAAAGAGGCATATATATGGGCAGATGATTACAATCAGAGGTGATATGCAAAATATTTCACCATCGATAGAGCACATGCCCAGCTGGCCAGCCAGTCAGACAGACTTGGAGCTAAAGACCTGCTTGGCCAGAAATTAACCCTTTAGTTGCTGGATTATGGGACTATCCAGAGGTCCCCAGGAGAGGCTGAGGGCTGGCATGGGAGTAGAGGGTGGGATTCTCAGTTCTGTGTTTGAGCAACTGGGGCACATGAGCTGAATGCCAACACTGGTACAAAGCAGGGTGGAAAGTGTCTGACAGAGGTTTGTCTCATTGAAGGGGTTATTAATTGTGCAGATGCTTGGACACCATCACATCCCACCTGCAATTTCAGCCGCAGCCAGGGTGGACATTTCCACAAGCTTGGACACCCTCCAGCTCACGGTGTCCTCCCTCAAGCTCTATAGTCTCTCCACTTCTGCCCTAGAGCTACCAACCCAGCCCAGCCCCGCCCAAAAGTGACGGTGCTAATACTTCTGGGGCAACCCTCTGCCAGTGGGAGCAGGGGTGGGGGTAAGGAGGAGAGGTGCTAGAAAGACACTCTGGCCTCCTCTCTCAGTGGTCAATCCAGGGAGGCCTTCTGGCCTTCTCTGCAGTCCCAGGAAACCCAAGCTCCTGTCACCACAGCCACGATCTCTACAAAGCACCCACACACCAGCTTTTCCTCTTCTCTATCCTACTCTCTCTGCCCCTCACTCCTGTTTCCAGAAATCACTTCCTGATTCTTTATCTAAAGCTTGGGTCTCAGAGGAAACCAAATCAAGACAGAAGGAGTCAGTGAAGGCACCACTGGGAGACAAGGTACAAGCTGCATCATTACCAAAAACCAAAAGAATCCCAGTTTCTTTTGAATTGGCCTGGTCAGTCATTAAGGCTTTCGAAAACATAAGGCCCAGCTCCTCTCCAACACTTCCCCCGTTTGGACTAACTAGTATTGATTTCCCTGAACTCATGTCAGCCTCCAGGGAGCCACGCATCATGCCCAAGGGAAAGAAAAGGCAAGCAAGTGGAGTTTGCAAATCTGATCTACAAAAGTGTTTTTTATCTGTTTTTATGTTTTCTTAAATTCCTATGTTCTTCTAACCATATTCCCTTATTACATCTTCTCTTTCTTTGTTATCATTATCATTCATTTGTTCAGTTATCCCTTTGACCCGTTTCTGACTTTTTTACTTGCTCATGCTTCTGAGGATGGCTTGTTAGTGCCAGTCCAATGTCCTGCCAGTTCTCACTCCCATTGTCTCTCACATCCAGGTGTTTCTTCCTCCCCGACTGCCATGTCCTCAGTTCAGACCCTTAGCAACATGTGCCTTGGTGATCACTCTCAGTCTTCCACTTCTTGCTGCCACAACCTGCCCCCAGCTCAGTACCAGGAGTATCTTCTGCCAAAAGCAATGGTGGGATTTGAATGACATCTGGATAGGGAACCTTAAAATACAATTCTACCTTCCTCCCAACTAGTTTGCTGAGATCCATTTGCCATTGTACACAAGGAGCAAGTGGGAAACAAAGTACTGCTTTGTTATTTGCAGAACTTTCTGGCAAAGGAACTGAGGAGTACGTCTGAGTGCCAAAAATGAGGAAGATGTCTCTTTCCCTCTGAGCTCAAGACAAAACTCTCCACGGCCCAGCCGCCTGGGCTAAAGAGGCCAGAGAATCCAGGTGCACATGACCGAAGAATGGAGGAACACATGCACTCACTCTTTCAGCTGCCTAGAAACCAGAGGAAGAAAGAAGCAGAGCCTTGGGGTAGAAAAAAGCAAGTGGGCCTCCTCCTAAACAGGAGGTAGGAGAGTATAATGATGAGGAGGAAAATGACCATAAAATGCATCTGTATGCTCAGGTTAAAAAGGTATTTGTAAAGCAAGTAGAGAACAGTCAGGCAAAATAAATTGGCACCAAAAAAAAAAAAATACAAGGATAGTGAAAAAACATGTAGTGTAGTTTAATATTAGTGGCGTCTAAAAGAAAAAATGAAAGGACTAAGTCTAGTCCATACATCTCTGATCATAGAATTTTGATGTTGTTTGTACACACCTTGAAAAAATATCAGCAATCATCAGGTTGTCACCAAGAAAAGACTTCACACACACCAAACAAGGTACTTGGGAAGTCAAATTCCTCCCTGTATTATAATGACATGATAATTCCAAGCATAGAATGCATAGGTCGTATTTGAACATGGAAGTGGGACCATCCAAGGGTGGCACAGATGGCCTCAAAGATGACACTTGATGGAGTCAAGAGAGGGAGCAAGGAAATCTGTGTCCATTGATTCATATTGCTTTGTCCTCAACCAATCGATGGATCTCTGTGAGAGCTGGCTTAGAGACTGCATGACTGTGTGGTCAGCTTCCTTAGCTCTGCTTCAAGTTGATTTGGGATGGAAGTGATTGTAACAGCCTGCTAATGGAATCAAGTTGCCCCACTGTTCCTTTTGGCCTCTCAAAATCAAGAATAGAAAAGAAGTTGTCAACAAACAAAAGGGGTCTGCCTCCATTTCCCAGTTCTGTACCAAAGAAGGGAAAGGCTACGACCTGTCCTCAAGTAAACATGGCCTGATCAGCATTCTGAAGTGTGTGACCAATTGGATTAGTGCAATGCTGGGAAAGCTCCACCAGGAAGGCATGTAAGTAGGTGAGAAACTATACCATGAGCACCTTTCTCACCTTAGACATCTACATTCCCCTGCTATTTTGCTTTCATTAGCCATCAGGCTCCATAGCCAGGTCTATTGTCAGTCAAACCTAGATTGTCTATCTCTGGGTAGAAAATCCACAGATTATCAGGGACACCTCTTTCTCCATTCTTGTGGTTCCCATTCAGATACTTTTACCCTAAAAGCAATGCTTCTTTTTTTATAACTCCCAGAAATATCTGAAACAGGTCAAGAAAGGCCACTCATTTAACTTCAAAGTTCACTACCTGACAATTTGTCCCCATTCTGTATCCCAACTACATCATCCATCATCGCTCATCAGAGAAGGTTATACAAGGAACTCAGCCCAAATCCAGAAAAACAAAAATAAAATGAAGACTCCCTCACCATTATAAAGTTTCCACACAAAAATTACAGTTCTTATAGAATATAAAATTTCCAGCCATGCAATCAGTCTTCCATTGTTGCCACAGAGAAAGTAAAATCCTGAAATCAAATCTCTCCCACTTTGCTACTTAAAGAAATCGATGTTGCAAAATGTCCTTTCCACATTTTTTTCATTCTGCACAACCGAAAAACATGTGGAAAGGACATTTTGCAACATCGATTTCAATCTGAAGATGGCTCTTAGGAATCTGGGGGGAATCTTGGTTTCTTCTTCAATAGTTACAACATGGACTCGCTTGTTGAGACTGGAATGGCTCTTCTGATGTCTTTCAGAATGCTAAATGCAATGCTCCCATGGGTGCCACTGCCTGAAGTTTTAAATTAACAGGCCACGTAAGAGTATCTCAGTTTCAGTCACACACCATGAAACAACCTCTGTCACTCCAGTCACTCCAAAGGCTTATCATGTAAACACTGCTTTCTTTATTCCCAGAAGTGAGGGAGGAAAAAAAAGCACAGCTTTAATCATATTACTTCTACTCAAAACCTGCAATGGCTCTCCATTGCTTAAAGAATAAAATATTATTAAACCTTTCTCCTAGCATTCAAGGATTTCCAGGATCTGGCCAACACTTAATTCTCCACCTCTGCATGCTATTCATACCATTCTGCGTATCTCCCGTGCCCTCTCTTTCCCTCCCATTGCCTCTCTAGACTCAATTCACTGAAGTTCAGTTCAGGTGCCACCTTTTCCAGGAGGCTTCCCTGGCCATCTATACACAGTGGTTTCTCCCCCTATGCCACCCCACCCATCCCTGAACTCAGGTTCCACAGCCTGTGCTGCTCACATGCCACTGACCACATAAACGGTCTTGTCTCTGGGCTCCCTAGCAGCACAAAGCAAAATTATATCCTATGTGGCCTTAGCAAGAGCCCTGCACAAAAAAGTATGCTCTTACCTTGGGAGTGAATTGATTTTGGCAGTTGGAAAGTCTCCCTCTACAAGGATTCAAACTTATGTTAGCCAAGGTTTGGTTGTAAAGAACAAAATCTATTCTAGCCAGGCTAGGCAAGAACAAATTATTACAGGGTATTTAGAACTTATAGGATCACGGGAAGCACTCAACAAACAAGCTGAGCTTTTTAAAATGACTCCCAAAGCCACAGGAATAACTGAGCCACCAAAAGAGCTGCTGCCTCTCCCACAGTCAGGGGGCCACTGTGGAGACAGAACCACAACCAGGAGACCATCATATCCACATCATTGAAAGCATGCACCAGCTACTTTCGGCCTCTAACATCCTCAGAGATAGTGGCTGGACCCTGGGACGAATACAACTGGCTCCACAAGAGTGTCTGGCAACAGAAAGAGCAGATGGTAGGCATCTGCTCGCTTCAGCTTCCCCACACTCACATATGTACTCCTGAAAGGCCAAATCTAAATTCTCTCCAGAACTCAACCTGCAAGGGAGTCTGGAAAATGTATTTCTTGGCTTTCTAGTCTCTGCAAGAAGGGAAGACACTAGAAGAATGGAATGGCTGTTGAGAGTCAGCCCATCATACCTACCACAAACCTACGGGTGTGTTAACCTTACCTGTTATCTTCACCTCAGACTAACATATATTTGAATTGTCTGTGTTGCCTGATATTTTAGAATTTATTCTGGTGACCACCATTCACCACAACTCTGTGAATGCTTCAGTATACACTAATGACAAAATTCTTACAGACCCCCAGTGTTTGTCAAGATTGTTTTTATTACAATGTTATTTAAAAATGTAGAAACATAAAAATAACTATAAAAATCTCATGGTTACAAAATCTTTTTTAAAATACTATAAAAATTAATTTGCAAATTAAACACAAGCAAAACTCTAAAAAGAGTGAAAGTCTAACTAACAACTTGCTTTAGGATGATTAATGATGTTGTTTTGCTCGCAGTAAATCACCAATGTTGGATGTAAAAGCAGGAAAATTTATTTGCACGTTTTACATTTCACATGTTAATGGCTGGATTTTTAAAATTTTGAGTAAGATGGCCCATTGTTTTAGTCACTGTCAGTATCATTATCATTTTTTTTTCTTTTTAACAATGAACTCATTTTTTAGCCACTGATTTTAATGGGCTAATCAATTTAATGGTGCACTCCAAAATAGAGTGCTGAAAATTTTAAAGCACCATGTAATTAAAACTTCTTCAGTGCACAATTACTAATACCTTTATTGTTAATGAAGTGTGGAAGTTTGGTTTGCACAAACTAGTGGTTCGTGCAGCATAACACTGCTGTGATGGGGGTTCTAACTGCCACAGTGCAGGCTTGGTAGAGTTCCATATGATTATCCTACCATGTGCAGAGTGATGACTCAGTCCTCTCACCTCCTTTCTCCATACGAACTACTGGAAATCATTTGTTCCTATGAGTTCATTTGAGCTTTACCTGGCACCAACATGCTCATAAACATAAACACAAATAGGAATAATACATGATTAGAATAGTTCCTATGATAAAAGAAACTTCCCCCCACCCCGAAATTGACAAGAACATGTCAGTAAATGCAATAGGAGGAAAAATGTGCAAAGAATATGAACAGGCAATTCAAAGAAGTGGAGGTAGAATCAAGCATGAGAATTGATGCTCACACTGGCACAATTAAGTCAATCACTAATTAAAGTAATTATAAGATATCATTTTATGGGCATAAAATTGGCAAATTAAAAAGTCACATAGAACCATATCTTGATTATAATGAGCAAGTGTTTGGGGAAAAAGGAACCTTTGTGCCCCAGTGGTGAGAGAGAAGGCTGGGTGCAGCACTACCAGTAGAAACCTACCATCGTTTAGTGCAATTAAGTATGCCTATACCCTATGGCCCAGAAATCCCACTCTGGATATACATCCAAGAAGAGCTCACATTCACATCCATGAAGAAACATATGTGAGGATGTTTTGGCAACTCTTTTCGTTTGTTTGTTTTTGGAAGCAGGGATTTTGTGGTAACTGAGGCATCCAGGATTAGGAGAATGGATAAAAAAAATGTGGTGCTGACCCACTAAGCAACACACGAAGCAAATGGAAGTAATGAATTAGAGGTTCATAGAGCAACACAAATACATATTTTAAGGTACTAAGTAGATTACAAAAGTTAGAATGGGATCTCTATTACAATACCATATTAAAAATGAAAATACTTGCATATGCAAATATAGTGCATTTTTCGAAGATATATACCTATTACAAGACACATACCAAACACATCAGAACGTACTTGTAGAGAAAAGGGATATGGGAATACACATAAAGAATAAGACAAGAAAACGTAAAACATAAAAAGGAAATGAAACAAAATAAAACAAAAAGTGTCCCTGCCTGAACTTACAGCAATAACAGAGGAATATGATGGATCTCTAGAGATCCAAAAAAGAAAAAACAGGAAGATTCAGTCTATGGACATGTAATGTTATCTTGAAAGTAGAATCAATGGGATGTCGTAATTTGATTGGATGTGGAGATAAGATAAAGAGAGGCGCCGGGCGCGGTGGCTCAAGCCTGTAATCCCAGCACTTTGGGAGGCTGAGACGGGCGGATCACGAGGTCAGGAGATCAAGACCATCC
>NW_012116389.1:830864-834655 GCF_000951035.1 Colobus angolensis palliatus
AACTCCTGACCCCCTGCCTCGGCCTCCCAAACTGCTGGGATTACAGGCGTGAGCCACCGTGCCCGGCCCCATTTCCCCAACTCTTTAAACCCACCCAGTTCAATTCCCAGTTCAGCTACTCAGAACTCTTCCTAACTCCTTTACTTTCCTTCACGGGGCTGGGTCCATCCACAAAGTATATCAATATAAGTGGCTGAGGATGGGGACTTGATTGTCTCACTGGACGTTTTGGCCCGACGTGTGGAAGCCTGTAAGGTTCTGCTTCCCATCCCATTTTTAAGAGAATACGCTTGCTCAGATCTGTTAGAAAGACTCCTCTCATGTATTAATTATGCCCCCACTAATTACACAGAAGGGTTCTAGCAGCATTATTGAAAGGGATGGGCACAGAGCAACCAAGGAAAGGAGTGATGAGCCCCACTGTTGTCTCACGCTTGAGTCCTGTCTGCATTTCAGAAAAGACTTTGACAGCTTTTTTCTTCATGCTGTACACACAAAGCGTGGAATTTTACAGCCCCTGATCTGATGGTGGGCTAGCTGGAGCTGCATGTGTGATGGGGCTGGAGGTGAAGTGGAATAAAAGAGGAACCTTTATACTCCCTAATCCTAGAACTCCCTCAGTGACACGATGCACCATCTATTTAATAACAGGCTTCAAAAAGAGCAAGGGAAATGAACACTCCCATACTCAATGCCCACTTCCCATTTCAGAAACATTAAAATGCAGAACAGGAAGGTATATGCGAAAATTGAGGAAATGTGGTATCTGTTTTGCAAGCACAAAAGGAACAGGAAAGCTAGAGGGTATGGAGGCCCAGAGACTGGGCCCAAACCAAGCTCCCACTCTGCCTGCCTCCCTCTCTTAGGAGTCCCCTCCGTCTGGACTCAGCAGTCCCTTGCACCTCAGAGACCCAGAGCCATCCAAAGACAATCCACCCGCCTCACCTCATGGTTTTGACAACTGCTGCTCCTTCCCTCAGGCAGAGGCAATGGTTCCCATCTGCAGCCCTGGATGAGATACTCCTTGGGAAGAGTAAATCTGTAAAAACTATATGTGGCCCGAAAATATGTGGTATTTATTTACATGGTGGTGCTGGTGAATAGCTCATTTATCCTGAGAAAAGAATGGGCCAACTGAGTGGCTTCAGGGTTTTAGAAACAACCTAGTGGAATCTTTTAATATGATTAATAATATTTTTAATAATCTAAATAGCGCATGTTGATTATAGAAAAGTCAGAAAAATCAAAATTAAAAACTCTTATACATAAATCTGTGCTTGTCACAAAGGCACCTGTACAACAATGTTCATTGCACTCCAGACAGGGTGACCGAGCGAGACTCCGTCTCAAAAAAAAAAGAGAGAGGCGTTAAAAAAATAAACTCTAGCATTCTAGTAATAAAGTGATTTGCTAAGATTAATTTTATGGAAAAAGAGAATGTTGGAGAAGAGTTATATTAGAAGAGGGAGGAAATGAAAATTAAGAGTTCAGTTTTATTGAAGGCCTAAGAGTCATCCTAGTAGAACTGTGGAGTTGAATTTGGATAGGATCTCAGAAGAGTGGTCCGGGCTGGTTTCTCAATTAACAGGCTAAGTTGCACTGATGTAACAAAGAAGCTCCAAATACAGATGCTTAATAAAGTAGAATTTTACTGTGGTATGACTCTGCTTTGTGAGATAATTCAGGGGCCCAGGCTCATGCCATCATTTTCCTCCACCATCCTCAGAGTGTGTCCTCATCAGAAATGGCAAAGTTAAGTTACTGCCTTGTCTGTGTTCCAGCCTGTGGGGAAGAAAGAGAGAAAAGTCCAAGGCAAGTGGTTTGTTTTTAAGCTGGAGATCAGCCAAAAGTTGCACCCACCGCTTCTGCTAACATCCCATTGGCTCAAACTTGGCGAACCCTCAAAGCTGGTCACACCTAGACACAAGGGAGGTGGGAAATGTAGGTCTAGCTGGAAAGCCCGGGTTCTGGACACAAGTCTATTCAGAAGGAAGAAGAGGAGAATAGATCTGAGGAGATAACTAGCAGTCTGCCTAAACCGGCAATTAGAGTCATGAACATGCAAGTGAAGCTAAAAACCAAGGATGCAGATAAAATAGTGTAAGATGATGGCATAGATAATTAAGAAAACAGGGATGACACCAAGCCCTAAGGCACTCCTGTATTTAATGATGAGTGAGCAGAGCCCAAAAAGTAGACTGAAAACGAATTAAGATGTGTAAGGAAAACCAGCAAAGTGTTGTGTTGCCATCAAAAAATGCCCCCAAGAAGCAATCGTTCCCCAGTGAGAAACAGGAAAGCATCAATAAATACCCCAACTTCCTCCCCACACTCAGGGACAATCTCTCAAGAATCAGCAGTGGGCCTAGCATGGTGGCTCACGCTTGTAATCCCAACACTTTGAGAGGCTGAGGCAGGAGGGTCGCTTGAGGCCGGGAGTTTGAGAATAGCCTGAGCAACATAGCAAGACCCCATTTCTAAAAAATAAAAAACAAAGTCTTTAAATTACCTGGGCATGGTGGCGCACATCTGTAGTCCTAGCTACTCAGGGGGTAGAGGAGGGAGGATTGATTGCTTGAACCTAGGAGTTCATGAGGCTTCAGTGAGCTATGAATGAGCCACTGCACTCCAGCCTGGGCAACAGAGTGAGACCCTGACTCAAAAAAAAAAGAAGAATCTCCAGTGAATTGAGCCCCAGTTGCCCACAGAGGTGACCTGCTTGTTAATTCACCCTGCACTGGCTTCCTTCCTTCTCCTATCTTACTTTCCTAAATCCCCATGTGCTTCCTGAGATCTGCTTTAGGGGAACCCCAAACTAAAAGAAGGCCTCAAAATGCACTCTGCAAGTGTTATTGTGACTGTGTTCGTATGACTCCACACTTTTGTTCAGAGCAGGCTAAGGCTGGAGCCTTCCCTCAGGGCCCCAGTCACAGACCAAGGGATTTATTACAAAACTCAGAAGACTGTATCTCCAGGTCACATCATCCCACAATCCTGCCAGCTCTGGCTATGACAGATCAGACTGCACTCTAAATTTAATGCTCCATTGAGCTACAACAACAACAACCAAAAGCAAAAAAAAAAAGACCTCACCAGACACTCTACTCCCGAGAAAATAAATAAAATCTGTGTCTCTGATGGTGAGGTTGGGAGATGTTTTATTTTCACACATTTGCACTGCACCTTCACAGGCTGAGCCCATGAATCCTCCGTCTTTATCTAGACACTATATTAAATGGGAATTAAACTGAGTGATAGTAATAGCTTCTCGCAAGAAGCTCAGAGGGAGAAAGCAGTTGGCAGTGCTTGGCAGAACAGCCCAAAAGGGAAGAAGGCAGCTTTCCCAGGAACCCTGGGGATAGCACTTCTGGTTCTTGATGCAAATCCTGCTCAGCACCTACTTGCCTTTATGGTTCCTTAGGAAAAGCCAGCCACACAAGGAATGTGACCTTTGACTCATCCCTCCCTCCAGTGTGTGAAGGAAGCGCTGAAACAACATGATTTCGAGAAAAAAATGCTGCTTTGCAGTTGAACTTTAGTGCTTTAATATTGCTGCATTTCTAGAAGTGTAAAAGTGTGGCTTAACATTTGAGGTCTGTATCCATGTTCTAGGGCATGTTTTCCCCCACATATGAAACTGTAGGCCGGGCGCGGTGGCTCAAGCCTGTAATCCCGAGGCCGAGAAGGGCAGATCATGAGGTCAGGAGATCGAGACCATCCTGGCTAATACGGTGAAACCCCGTCTCTACTAAAAAATACAAAAAACTAGCTGGGTGAGGTGGTGGGCGCCT
>NW_012116389.1:838322-863552 GCF_000951035.1 Colobus angolensis palliatus
CCCAAGTAGCTGGGATTACAGGCACCCGCCACCACGCCTGGCTAATTTTTGTTTTTTTAGTAGAGATGAGGTTTCACCATGTTGGCCAGGCTGGTCTCAAACTCCTAACCTCAGGTGATCCACCTGCCTCAGCCTCCCAAAGTGTTGGGATTACAGGTGTGAGCCACCTCACCCAGCCAAAAACTTACTTTTAAAGTTTGCATTTACAAACATAGAAAAGGGTCTGCAAAGAAATATACTAAATTGCTGTGTGTTGCCTCCAAGGAGGGAGTTGAGAGAGTGAAGTGGGGTAGCACCCTTTGTTTTAGCTTATATAGATCTGAATTCTTTGAAATTTTTGACGAGTATTACTTTTCAAACTTCATATAAGGAAAATGCAGAAATCCACATTAGCATTAAATAAATAAAAGCCACTTATAAGACTAATTCCTGAAAATAAGCCTAGTTGAAGTGTACCCTTCCAGGTTTCATTATGCAAATACGATTGTATTCATAGCTTACATTTGTTTCTAAATAACATATCGTGCACATTTTTCCAAGTCAATAAGCAAACATTATGTTTTCAAGGACTACTTCCAATTTTATTGTATGGATGCACTATATTTATTTAAAGAATCCCCTACTGGTAGACATTTAGATTGTTTTTGGTTTTGTTTTTGTTTTCAAACAAAAATGATGCTGTGGTGAACATTCTTATTGCTAGATTTTTGCATGTAAAGATTTTCAGTGAAAGGGTACATGCATTATAAGATTCTTAATAAATATTGTCAAATTGCTCTCTAGAGAGTTTCACTATCCCTTATCTACAGAACTCTGAAAACTAAAAATGCTTTCCTAAGTTTAGTATCTAAACTCACGTGATAGCAAACCCTGACCTCTTTGTTTATCCCACTTAATTTGAATATTTGTACATTTCACTGCAGACATATAAATGTATTTGATCATGAGGTATTGCCCTCGTTTCTGCAGGGAGTGTTATATAATATGCAACTTACACATCACATTGCTTTTCTAAAATCTGAAAAATTCTAAATTTCAAGGGGCAAAACCTGTCAACAGGAGCATGATACTGATGCCTAGACCCATGGCCTGTAAGCTGCCCCAGGTATCCTGAGTTTGATGGCTATGTCTGTCTCATAGAGGCAGCCTTTAAAGCAGAGGCCAGCCTCTGGCTGCTATGTGTAGATCTCCCTCTTCAGCCCAGCCCCTGAGCATGTCACTGATTCTCCCACCGGCTGGGCCAAAGCATTAAGAACACAATCGTGGGGGCTACAATCAGAGATGCTTCTCAGTGAGTGTGGCTTTGGCCTATGGGAGAGATATCTGAATCCTGATAAAGCCTCTCTCTCAGACCCTAGAAGAACAATTGCAGCCACTTGTGGATAACAGCAGCCAAAAAAAGAGTCTTGATGCAGAGTCTTCAGGAGGGTATCTGAGATCACCCATGTCCTCAAACAAACAGTGCTTCAGTTGAGGTATCTGAATGCCCAAGACCAATTAAGCAGGGAAGTGGGTCAAAGAGATTCACAGCTAATATTTCTACACATAGTACATCTCAGTGGCTCCTAATGTGAGTTACTGTTTGGTTTTGAATATCAATAAATTATTTAAATTATTATTAAATTATTATTTCGAGACAGAGTCTTGCTTTGTCACCCAGGCTGGAGTGCAGTGGCATCATCTCAGCTCACTGCAACCTCTGCCTCCCAGGTTCAAGCTACTTTCCTGCCTCAGCCTCCCAAATAGCTGGGACTACAGGCATGTGCCACCACGCCGGGCTAATTTTTGTATTTTTAGTAGAGATAGGTTTTCGCCACGTTAGCCAGACTGGTTGAACTCCTGACCTCAGGTGATCCAGCCGCCTCAGCCTCCCAAAGTGCTGGGATTACAGGCATGAGCCACGATGCCCGGCCTGAATTTTCTGTACCTAACTTTTCTCATCTGTAGAGCAGGAATCATTATTAAGGTCAAAAGTGATCATACATGTAAAATAAATCACATAAAATAATGCTTGGTATCTGGTAAGTACTTAATAAATGTATGCTATTATTGTTGTTTTTGTTTTATTATTATTTGGGGTGGTTACTTCTATCAGATGAAAAATAGGTCTTTAATCATGAGCCTGGATAGTTTATTATAGAAAATAGTAGGGAAAAGAACAATAAAGAATTGTCATTGTCAAGGCTCAGGCTCTAATTGCTAGACCAAAGGGAAACTGTAATTTTTTTCTGGTTAAAAAATGTAAGAAGATATAATGTAAGAATGTAAGAAGATATAAAAGAAGAGGTGAAGTCTCAAGACAACAAAAAAAGGAACACACAACAACTAGGGGGACTGCAGGGGAACTCTCTAGAATATGGGTGGCTGGGCAGGTGAGCCCTTGACCTGCAGAGGCAGCCTTGCCTGCAGCTCTCAGGGTGTGCGGGGAAAAGGGGAACTGGCAGTATAAAACAAGCCATTAGAGGGCAAGCTGCTGAGAAAAGGGGGTCCAGGTCAGGCAAGGCAGGTCCATCCTTTTGTTTGTCACTGCCATTGGTGAGATGAGCAGATTAAAAAAAAAAAAAAAAGTTTGAAAAAAGAATTCCTCTCCGGAATTGTAAACATTAAAGGCATTTTTTAAGAACTCCAAAATCTGAAAAGGATTAAAAGAAGGCAGGGATTTAAGACATCTCTATTTTGAGCTAGAATAGTGTCCAGTACATGAAGTGTGTTTCCAAGAGAATATGTAGGCGGTGTGTGTGTGTGTGTGTGTAGGGTCAGGAGGGGTGGGAGGGGGTGGGCAGCGGGGAGTTAGAATAGATTCAGTGCCCAGGGCATTGATGAAGTATCACTAGTCACCATAATTTTTGTCTCTCCATGGCCAACCCTGAGCTCCACCCAGCATTTGCCTAGGTTGGGAAGACCAGGCAGAAAGGCAGAGGTGTCCCCCACTTCAGAGAGAAGCAGTCAGACTGGAATAGCAAGGTGGGTAAGGCAAGAGAGGGTAGTAGTGAGTATGGACCAGGAGGGATGCGAGGGCTGTCCGATCAACAAGCACCCACTTGATCAGTTTCAGCTGTTCACTCTCCACTCCCAGTAGCTCGTCTGGGCACTGTGCAGACATCCTTGCCATCCGTTCACGTTCCACAAAGTGGGCAGAGAAGACCCATCAGAGGCCCACTTCTTATTTTTAAGAGCTGCAGGACTTGACTTCTTGCTTGACAAATGCCAGTTCTGCCTACTCTGGGTAAAATAGGTTAAAAAACATAATACTACAAGGAGGGGGCACAAATTCTGAAGAGTACCAAAAGTGACTTCAAGTCACCAATTTTAGGGAATAAAAGACCTCTTGGAGTTAATAGCATATCATCAGAGTTGTCAAGAAATATTTCAGGATAAAAAATCCCTTCAGGAACATTTCTTAAGGGTAAGTCCAAGCTGGAATTCAAAAATAATATGATAAAAGGAAAGGAGACACAAAACATGACTACTTATTTTCTGTGAGTACATGTGTACGCACGTGTACATGCATACATAAATATCAAAGAGGTAGGGGGAGCAGAGTGAGTATTTGCTGAACATTACTCCAGTCTGATTTACACAACACAAAGAGAAAAAGAACTGGGACCAACTATACCGAAAATATCAATAATGGAATTTTGCGCATGGTGCAACTGTAAGGAATCATTTTCTCTTTTGAACGATTCTCTAGTTTTGAAATTTTCAGGGCTTATGGTTTTGGTTTTGGTTTTTAGAGAATATGTTAGGTCTCAATGTCCTGCCTCTTAGGAGGCTTCTTGACTCTCCCTGTGCCCACTTTGTCCTTAGCCACCTCACATGAGGGTACATATGAGGAGACACAACAGTTAATCCCTAAAAAAGTCCTGCTTCACCTTTCTCCCACTCTGCTCACAAGACAAAACCGAATTTTTCCATGGTAACCTGCAGCCTCCTCTGGTAGACACAGCAGCTTAACAGAAACAACTCCCAAACAGCAGTTTCTAAGTGGCAGCTTCACGGCCTTCTCCTCTTCATATATAAGACTCGAGGAAAAAAGGCTGAGAAGAGCACACCAAATTGTTAGCTATGGTCATCTGAGTGGTGACAGCAAACGTGGTTGTTCTCATTTTTCTTTATACTCTTGTTATAATCTGAATTTTAAAAATAATAACATTTGCTAGTTATATAGCTATATAAAAATAAACTAGTGGCTTTTTTTGTTGTTTGTTTTTTGTTTTTTAGGGAGAAAAAAGTTAAACTTCATTGCCTCTCCATTCCCTCAGGTTAGCATTCAATTTCTGAATGGCTCACAAGGCTTCCCAAGATCTTGTGTCTATTTAGTGACGTTTTAAATATTTGGTTGAAATATATGCACCTGCTGTTTTTCTTAGCTAAAATGGTCAGTTATTGGTAAGTTTATATGGCTGAACCTACCAAGGCCTTCATCCTCACCCATGTGCTGCTCCTTTGACCTGGAAAACATTTTCTCACCACCCCAGCTTTTCTCTACCTCCCACCCATTCCTTCCTTCTTCACTTCTTCCCTTTCTTTAAGTCATCCAGTCTCTGTGCCATGTCTTCCAAGCAGCCTTAACTGACCCCTCAATACTGGATTAGAGACCACTCCTATGGGCTTTCCAAACATTCTACCCATTCACTCATTCATTCACTCAACAAATAATTATTAAACAAGAAGCGCATGCCAGCATAAATCTAGACAATAGAGACACAGTAATGAAAAGGGCAAAGTCATCTAACCTCTAGGTATAACATAATTTGTTTGGGGTTTTATTTCTATTTATTTATTTATTTATTTATTTATTTTATTTTTTGTTTTAGAGCCAGGATCTTGCCATGTTGCCCAGGCTAGTCTTGAACTCCTAGCCTCAAGTAATCCTCCCACCTCCCTCTCCCAAAGCGCTGGGATTATAGGTGTGAGCCACCATGCCTGGCCTGGGTTCTTATTTCTAATTTCCTCTGCTAAACTGTGAATTCTTATAGGTTAAGCTCCATGTCTCACACACCGTTAAACAGTCACAACTCAACGTACCCAGCACACACTATTCACATGCTCATTGAATAAAAAATAAATGGGCCGGGCGCGGTGGCTCACACCTGTAATCCCAACACTTTGGGAGTCCGAGGCAGGCAGATCACCTGAGGTCGGGAGTTCGAGACCAGCCTGACCAACATGGAGAAATCCCATCTCTACTAAAAATACAAAATTAGTCAGGCCTGGTGGTGCATGGCTGTAATTCCAGCTACTCGGGAGGCTGAGGCAGGAGAATCACTTGAACCTGGGAGGCGGAGTTTGCAGTGAGCTGAGATCGTGCCATTGCACTCCAGCCTGGGCAACAAGAGCGAAACTCCATCTCAGATAAATAAATAAATAAATAAATAAGTAAGTAAATAAATAAATAAATGCCTCCATTTCATCAAAGTATTATCTAACTTATTTTTCTTCTGTTACCTTTTTTTTTTTTTTTAAGGTTATTGCTCACAATTTATCTTCTAACAGAAGGGAACAGCTGATAAAAGAAGCCCTCCTTTGTTCTACATTTCCTGCCCAGGTCGCTCAAGTTCTGTTTGCTTTGACTGCCTCTGGAGTGCTTGCTGGGTGAGGTCAGGGAAGGGAAGGAGAAAACCCGCCCGCCTGTAGCTGGAGTCACAGGAAACCAACTGCAAGGTTCCCGCTGTGTAAGGGGGTTGGGGGGATGGGCAGAGCAGCAGGATGAGTGATCTGCCTGGACAAACCTCAATCTGAGAAGAAATGTATATTTAAAGCCTGTACTCAGCCTCAGGACCTGCCCAGAAAAAGCAGCCTACATATATATATAGTCAGGTCACACAATTCTACCACTGGACAGAGGAGAAAACCAAGAAACCAAGCAGAGTCAGCACTTGCCAAGATAAAAAAACCAAGTAACAGCATAACTGAACCTCAAACCCTAGCTTGCTACCCCAGAGTCCTTGCTTTTTCCTAGAGAGGCAGAGCTGGGAGAGTCTACAACCCATGACTGTTGGCTTCCACTTAACTTTGGGTGATTAATCCACCCACATTATTTACTGAGCACCTATTATGTTCTAGCACCTGTCTAGGTAGGCGGTAGTGGGGAAGGCAAATTCCCACACTTGAAAAATCCCCAGAATGAGAGTGATGTGATTTGTGGCATCCATAAAGTTGTGCAACTCACCTGAGTGAATCAGAGTCTAAAGCACTGGAAGCCTCTGTGGGAGGAAGTGGCCTCTTCAGCCTGCCCCTCCCAGAGGCACAGGCTCTGCTCCTGAAGTCCTGCCTCTTGCGATGGAAGCTTTTACTTGTCCTAAGCAGGCAGGAGTCCTGAGAACCAGGCCATTACAAGAAGGAAAGGAAGTTCTCCTTGATTGAACACCTATGATGAGCTAGGCCCTGTACTAAAATCTATACACTACATGCTTTGATCCTCAAAACCATTTTCTACAGATTAAGAAACTGAGGCTTCAAAGAGAGGATCGTGAGAACTGATTTCTAGGGCATCTGCTGCAAAGCGCCCTCAACCCTGTATTGCTTACTTATATTCAGGGATCCGAAACCACACTTTCCACAGCAACTGGTCAATGAACACTTACAGTTTGTCCATATTGGACAGCACAGATTTTACAGAACATTTCCATCATCACAGACAGGTTCTATTAAACAACACTGAACGAAACCATGAGAGTTCGTAGCTCATAAAAGCGCTTTCCACCACCCTATATTTTTAATCCACCTGCCACTCTCACTTTCTCCAAAAGTGGCCATGCAGTAGGGGATGTTGTAGGTGCTCAATAAATATTTCCTGAATGGATAAGGAAAATGTGGCCCAAAGATAAGAAGGAGGTGGAAGGAAGCAGAGTTGGAAGTGGGCCTGATTTATTCAAGAAATGTTCAGTAGCTGATTGAGAGCTTGGGCAGACCAAGAGGTCCTTTCTCTGATGTCACCGAACCCCACCCATGAAAACACAGAAATGAATGGTGACATAATTTATGGGAGCAATAAAAGTCATACCTACCCATTACCTCTTCAAATGACTCATGTCTGTATGTGTTCACAGTGAATGTTTCAAACAGACCAGAACAGTGGTTAGTGCCCATGAGGACAAGTGTCTTTTTAAAATAAAATTTTTTGGCCTACTCAAGTCAGAACTTGAGAACTCGGATTCTGGAGTTCCTGTAACCCAGTTCCTTTATGGTTCAAGTGGGAAAACTGAGGCCCCCTCCCAGTGACTGGCCCACAGTCACACAGCCAGTTGGAAGCAGTATTGTTCTCTAGCCCACTTGCCACCTAGAATACAGACTAGAATGAGAGCAGATGATCTTTGTCAGAGTGGATGGACCAAGAAATGGGAAGCTTGGGTGCCCAGAGAACCAAGGGTGAGATCAAGATAATGAGGAAATCAGGAACAAAATAAAACAATAGGTTGGAAACAACCCCAAAGCAATAGAGACAACCAGGGGTACATCAAGAAGGGGGAAGATACTGTGGTCTGAATGTTTGTGTCCTTCCAATATTTATATGTTGAAACCTAATGACCAAGGTAATGGTATTAGGAAGTGGGGCCTTTGGGAGGTGGTTAGTTCACAAGGACAGAGCCTTCAGGAATAAGATCAGTGCCTTTATGAAAGAGGCCCCAGAAAGCTAGCTAGCTTCTTCCACCATGTGAGAACACAACAAAAAGCCACCATCTATGAACCAGCAAGCAGGCCCTCATTAGACACCAAATTTGCCAGCACCTTGTTCTTGGGCTTCCCAGGCTCCAGAACTGTGAAGAATAGTTTTTTGTTGTTTGTAAGTCACCTGGTTTATGGTATTTTGTTATAGCAGCCCAAATACACTCAGACAAAAGACAATTAGAAAAAAAAGTCTAGTCTGGCAGCAAGAGTTGGCAAGGATGATGGAAATGAGCACTCTTGTACACTACTGGTGGGACTGTGCATTGGTAGGCCCCTCAGACGGCAATTTAGCTGGTAGAATTCAAAATGTGCATCCCTAGGACCCAGCAATCCCATTACTTCTTAGGAGAAATGTTTGCACACTTATACACAGAGACGTGTACAGGGCTATTCATTGCAGCTTTGCCTGTGATCACGAGAAACTAAAAACAACTCAAGTGTCCAGTCATGGGGATGGATACGTAAAATACACTATACCCACAAAATGGAATACTATGATGTAATGCAACAGAGTGTAAAGGATCCATCCAGGGCCACCACAGTACATATCTTTCTATGAATTAAAATAAGGTGATCCCCTCTGGGTGAACCAATTCCAGAAAGGCATCCCTTCCTCCAGGCTAATCTAGTGGAGATGGGCAGAGTTCCAGCCTTCCTCATACCCTCCTCGCTGTGCAACCAGACCAGTGCCTCTGAGTCCAGTCCCACCAACCTGAATGACCACGTCAAATGGAAAAACAAGTTGTGGAACAGTATGTAAAACAGGATGTCTTTAATACATTTAAGCACATATTCTTTATGTTTTCTCTAAGGATAGCAATTCATAACATGCATGTTAAGGAGTAGGAAAAGAACTGGAGGAATACACATCTTCCCTGCAATAGGTGTTACCTCTGGGGATGCCAGTGGGTAAGAACTGTTGGTTAAAGAGGCCTTTAACTTGATCACATGTGTTTTGATTTAACTTCTCACAAGAATGTACTTTCCTATGATTTGTATGATTAAATTTTAAACTAAAAACTAAAGAATGGAAAGGTGGGCTTTGGGGACAGAAGGAGAAATTTATGCCATCCTAGGTGACACCCACCATCACTGCCACCACTGCCAGCACCAGATTTAAAGGCACACTGCTACATGGGCCAAAATCCCACACAAGTCCATTCTGACCTCAACTTTGGGATGAGGTGGAGTAGAAAGTGACAGGGACCTCAGATTAGATGAACAAACCTTTTAGAAATCAGAGAGAAGAAGGCTTGCTGAGACCGTATCTCTTCTAGGCACATCTGCTGACAACCTTGATGACTTTAGCCCCAAGAATCCCAGCTTTGTCCCCAAGGCTGGAAAACAGCAGAGAAAATAGGAAGAAGGGGATGGAGCCTCCCCATGTCCATTTACTCCTAGAAAGCACTTGCAAGGAACACCTCTATGCCCAACAGAATGTGCTAAAAAAGTCAACACACCAACTGAAGCAAGATCAAAGGAAGCACCCAGTGACTTTTGGGGGCTTTAGCACAGTGAATAGAGCGTGAGGGAAGTTGACTAATCTTGAAATTGTCTTTTAATGGTTTGATTTCATTGTCCTCTTGTTACTTAAGTACCATTCATCTTCCTCCAAATCTCCACCAGGAGTTTCATATGGCTTGGCAGCTCAATTTCCTCTCAGCCTACTGGATGAGACAAAAGGTCCACCGGTCACTTATCTAGGGAAAGCACATTGTGAGCCATTAGGATCTCAGCATCCCTCTCTTTGCAAGATATACAGCCCCCACGAGAATGGATTTATATCTCAGAACACTTGCTACTCTTGTCATCTTCATTCAGAAGCAACCCTTGTATTGATTGTTCATGCTTTGGATACTGTTTAATTATCTGTCAGAACAATTGGCCACTTAGTCAAGAAGATTTCACTGAATGACAATGATGTTTGACTTGAATGTGTAACTCCAAAGGAACAATAGTCCTATATCTATTTCCCCATTTCCTGCACATATCTTCCTTCCTTTTGTTTAGACCACCCACTGTCATGCCCACCCACCACAGCCATAATGTGCTGCCAGGGGGCATTTCTCTGTTGTACACTCTCTCCCAGGGTTCTCAGTAGCACGTCCCAAGGCCTACTCCACATGGAGAGAGGTTGGCTCCCATGGCAGGAGTGCTATTTCTCTTCCAATGACTCAAAGAGAATAAAACTGGAATAAAAGGGCAGCATACAGAATGTTTAAAAAAAAAAAGAAAACTAAACTAAAAGATTAAATCACCATCTAGAAACTATAACTGTGGAAGGATGAAACTGTGGCTCCAGACTGATCCTCCATATGGCCATCAGCATAATCTTGCTATTATTAAACACCATGTATAGACATACCTCACAATGGACTGCAGGCTGGCCAATAGTTTTAGCTCTTGGTTCAATCTCTCCATCTCCCCTCACTTGCCTGGTACAGTCGAGCCCTCTGTCTTTGTTCATGTTGCTGCTGTTTTTTGGACCATGACTGTCTTAGATGCTTCTCCCCAAAGTAGACATGAGTCAAGGATTCCAGATGCAATTGTTTGGGAGGTGATCTCAGGAAACACTGCTAGGGAAGTGGGGAGGTAAGATGTGGAAAGGAAGGGAAAAGGAGGAAGTCAGTAAAGAATGTGTTA
Organism: Colobus angolensis palliatus; assembly: GCF_000951035.1. Taxonomy (NCBI): domain Eukaryota; kingdom Metazoa; phylum Chordata; class Mammalia; order Primates; family Cercopithecidae; genus Colobus; species Colobus angolensis. The sequence goes on from NW_012116389.1 coordinate 848,637, forward strand.
TCAAGCATGTAATGACTATGGGAGAGCAAGGCCCAAGCTCCTTGGAGACCTCAGAATTCACCTCTAAGTTGTTCCACTTGAGGGGCAAAGAAATTAGGGCATTTATCCTCCAACTCCTACCCACCATTGACTGAGGGCTCCTCGCAGGACTTTCCGTCTTCAGCCCTTGCTGCCTGCCCAGCTCACTTTAGAAAGCAAACCTCAGGCTGACAGTCATATGTGCATGCAGTAGGCAGCTGTGAAATGTCCTGGATGGTGAGCCCAACAGATATGGGCAGTAACTCCACAGTAACTGCTGCAACTCTTCATTTCCTTTTTGCTTTGACAGACTCTTGTTTATCTTTTAAGATCCATGTGAAATTGAACCTCCTCTGAGATGTCACCTCCTTCCACACTCCCTCCCCACAAGGAAGAATTAATAGCTTCCTCCTCCAAGCTCTATTAACACTATACTCACACTTCAATTAAACCAGCAGCTATGTTTTGTTCCACTTTGTTTGACTGTTCTTCTTCCCAAACAAACAGCACAATGAGTATGGAGATCAAGTCTAAGCCATCTAGGTATTTTAGCACATTCACCCAGTCTTCTAATTTGTATTAATGGAACATCTGCTCTTTGACAAACATTGTTCCAGGTACTGAGGATACAGAAGTAAAAAATATATATACACACTAAGTCCCGGCTTTTTTTATTTTAACAGTTGTGTGTGTATGTCTGTGTGTGTGTAGATAACAAATAAAAACAAATCAGTGTAAGTTGTGAGTGGTAAAAAATACAATGAAGAAAAATAGAGCCCGGTATGGAATAATAACTAAGTATGAGTGGTTTAATCTTTTACATAGGATGCCAGGGGAAGACTTCTCTGATGAAACTGCATTAGAATGTAGATGTTGGATAAAATGAAGGGGTGATCCATAAGAATATTTAAGGGAAGAGAAATCTGGGCAAAAAGAATCATATGTGCATAGGCCCTGTGCTGAAAGCATGAGGGTGTGTTCTGAAAATAGCAGGAAACACATAGCCCATGCCAAGCTCATGGCTGACTTAATCATGCATTGACTGTAAGATTCACCCACAAGTCCCTTATTTGGCTAAGCTGTCTCTCATCCTATGCACTTCTCTATCATTGCACTTACATATGATACTATAATTAAATGTGCAAAGATATAGGGACTGTGTCTTCTGATCCTTTTTGTGTCCCTGGTGCCAAACTCAGTACCTGTTCTGTTGTAGGTGCTCAAAAATTATTCCTTAAACTTAAGCCCTTATTATTCCCCACATAAAACTTGGCAAAATAGAGATCAAGTCACAGAAAGGGTCCATTTGAAGTGCACACATACGCTACAGAGCACCTCTGCTTGCAGATTAAGATGAACACAGATGCTGGAAAATAGCTTCAGAATTCTTAAAGGCAGTGGCCATTCTTGGCTGAAACTAGTACTCTTTTGAGAGTTACAGCCCTAAAACGTGTAGCCCTTTCTTTCAGGGGCATTGAATTGTTTCTGGTTGTTGAGGACATTTTACAGTCTGATCAGAGTGGATTTTGTGTGCTAAAAACAAGGATGTATTACAACTTTCATGAATGAATACAGCCTGCAGTCCTCCAGAAACCCCCAATGTTCAGTCTCTTCCTAGAGCAGAGGGAGCAGCTGCTCAGAACTGACTCAGAGGTGGGCCTGAGTGATTGTGTTTCAAGGTGGTAACAGACGACAGCCTGTTCCAGAAAAAATGTCATGAGCCTTCACATTAGTAAGGACGTTTAGGGTTGCAAGGACAATAGTGTTTTGTCTATCCAGCACGCTCTGCCCTTCCTTTAGGAAATTATATCTTCCTACTCCAAACATATGATTGGAGGGAGGGAAGAGCTGGCAAGCACAGTTCCCTTGGTTACAGCATCAGTGGTCCCATGAGGTAAGTAGTCTTACTATCCCCATTTTATGAGGGAATAACCTGAGGTTCAGCAAGATGAAGTTTCTGCCCAAATTCACTAAGCTAGAAAGTAATAGGGTCAGTGGTCAAACCCAGTTCTTTGTGATTCCGGGGTTCTTGCACTTCATTGGAAATGACAGGAAATAGGGCAGCAACAGGGCACAGGGGATACAGACAGGAACTGGAAGCTGATATCAAGGTAACATGGTGCTAGTAAGCTCAGGCCCCAGAGCTCAGGCCAGAGTCAAGGTAAAGGATCTGAGCAAGTCCATACTGAAACTAGATTTAGTAACCAGCTAAAGAACAGGATTCAGAAATCCAAGTGGACTTTCAATGGTTAAAATTTCTCATAAAGACACTACCTTGGGGTCGGAGGTTAAGGTGTAATCTATAAAGGCAAAGAGCAGTTCCAGCAAGGTCGGGAACATTTGGAGAGAGATGGGAACGCATTCTCCTTTCCCAAGAAACCAGGAGTCAGAGCAAGACCATGCCCCAAGTCTGCAGAGACTTGCTTTGCATCTGGGAGGTGACTGGGGGCAATCCACGGGGCCCCATTTAAACAGAATCTTCATATGCCAATTCCAATAGGCTTACTCTGGAAGTACTACCAATTTAAAGTCACCCTTGACCTGTGATTTTAATAGCTTCAGAGAGCAGCCAAACCAGGGGGTATTGCCAAGCCTATCAGTGATGGCCCTGTATCAACACAGGATCTCAAGGGGCAGAAGGCAGAGTGGGGCCTCTCAGAGGCAGGGCCCTGTATTGGTCAGGGCTCATCCAGTTGTAAGTGACAGACTCAATTCAAGCTAGCTTAGGCAAAAGAGGCAAAGCTTACCATACAAGAATCACATCACAGGCAGGCAAGGTCACCTAGAACGAGGGACTCAACAGCAGCTCATTATCCCTTCTCTTCTCATGTCTTTGCTTTCTGCTAAGAGGCCTCATTTCCTTTCTTGAAGCTGAAATCATGTTTCCCAGAAGCTCTGGACACGTATTCTCTCAACTTCGTCATCCGAGAAAGAAAGCTCCAATTAGATATATCTCAGAAAAGGCCCTGATTTGCCCATTTCAAGACCAGTCACTGTTGCCAGGGAGGGAGGCACTATGATTGGCCCCATCAGGTCAAGGATGTGGGGCATCAGAAATGGTAGCCTTTACCGGAACTTCATAGAGCTGTAGGTGTCAGGTGGAGTGTGGGCAGTTCCCCAAAGAGAGTGAGAGGATAGCAAGGACATGACTCCACAGGAACTGCTGAGACCTGGTCAGCTACACCAGTAGTATCTACTTCAGCTCCAGGACCTTTTGCCCTCCTCAGTCCAACTCCCATTCCTCCCTGGTGAGAACAAAGGGAGGGAAGGGAGTCCTCAGCCTATTATTTCAAGAAATAAAGCAGTTAGAGAGTCTGGGCTCTTTCCTAGGTGAATGGGAAAAGGGAGATGGTCTTTGCTATGAAGAAAAGGAACAGAAACAAGACTAATACTTAGTGTTTATTGGGCTCTCATTCTGAAACTCTACATGGAGCAGCTCTAATCCGCACAGCAATGTCAATAGTAGTGTCCCATCTTGCAGAGGAGGAAAAAGAGGTTGAGTTCACAAAAGTGATTGCCATGGATCACACAGGGAATAAAAGGGGAAAGCTGGTGAATTGAGCCTGTGTTTTCACATTGGTGGCACTTCACAGGTGAGGGTACTTCTTCCAGCCTACAGAGTCTCTCTCCAATAACATTTGCACACCGGCCTGAAGTAAGGTATGTGCCCTGAGGGTGAACGTCTTATTTGGCATTTTTCAGACTTCTCCACCTACCCACCTGTAGATAACTATGTAGACTGCCATAGTCTGTGTGACACCCAAACCCGTCAGGAAAAATGACCTGAACCATTGACTAATGAACTCTTCCTTCATGCCTTTTGGTATAGAGGTGGCAAAACACTTTACAAATCATTGTAACAGGATGTTGACCAGGCCTTACATGAAGATGAAGTAGTGCTAATAATCCCCACATTCTTAAAAGATGACAGGGCTTATTAAGAGGCAGCAGAAATGACCACTCTATAATCAATCACCAGCCCCAACCCTGGACAATACTTAAAGGAAAGCACTGGGAGAAAAAAGGAAGTGGAAATTAGTGGAGAGAGCTACGTGGCTTTACAAGGAGTACAGGGTCCCTGGAGAAAATAAATCTCTTGCCTCCCCATAAAGGATGGAGAGAGAGGGGTGCTTTCTTCTCTTCACTCCAATGGGGAACAGGGTCAGGAAAGTAACATGTGAAGGTTGGGGATGTCAACAAGAAGACTTCATCGCTCTCCTAGGCTCTCTAATGCTGGCAACAGGTGGAGAGAAACATGTTTAGAGAATGCTTGGGAGAATGTGTAAATGTTTCCTGAAAGTGAGGAGCACATGTGAACAGCCTCATCTTGCCTGGGGTAGGAGGCTTAGAAGAGACTCAGATGAAGAGTGCCTAGTGAAAAGAAGAAGGGGCACCTCCACCCCAGAAGCAGGAGTGTGAAGGTTAGGAGAGGGAGCAGGAACCACCATTCTGTAAACCAACAGAGGAGATGCTCCGTCAGAAAGGACAGCAGGGACCTGAATTTCTGGTCTGGTTGATAAGAGAAGGGCCACCCCTGAAGAGTCTTCAGCAATGGAAATGGAATGAAACTGAGCACTAGCCCCAAGGAAACCACATCCACCGTCTACACAGAGACAGCCACATCAGAAAAGACCTCAAGCTTCAGATAGCACCAGGTGAAACCAGAGAGAAATCAAGGCCACTGAACCACATGAGAGTCATGTAAGTTGACCCCTGCTTCTCATCTCTTTCTGCTTCCCCAGTGTAGGCAAACTAGAGACAGAAGAGGGAGGAAGAAGAAGGGAAAGGGAAACTCAGGCTCTCCCTTCATCCAGTCCTTTGAGCCACAAGTCTAGACAGCAATAGCAAAGAATAAGCCATGACATTACTTAGAGGATTAGTGTTTTTACCAGGACCTGCCTGTGTTTAATCATTGGAAGTGGCCAGAAAGTTATAGAATCTGTCAAGATAATGTAAAGGTTGAGAAAGGCAGACACCTCAGCGCACAGCAATGAGTGGGGGAAAAAAAAGTCTCATGTTGGTATCTCTATTGCACTGAGTATTTTCAATGAGTCACTTACCATTTGGATTCTCTCAATTGACCTATTTTCCCTAATCCTCTTGAGCCATTCAGAGTTCATTTTCATGTGTCCTTTTACGGATGAGAAACAAGACCAGAGCCTTCCTTCTCTTTGCTTTGCCTGTATCTTCTTGACTCATTATTTTGCAAAGCAGACAGGCTTTCTCTGGGTGGCTGAAAACAAGGCCACCACCCTCTCCAACTTCAAATTCTTCCTGATCCATCCCCCAGGTGCAGGGCCCGTCTCCAACTCCAGCTGAAAAAAAAATCTCTCAGGGAAGGATTTGACTGGCCTTACTTGAGTCACATTCCCCCACCAAGGGGTCAGTCTCATGACTGGCACACAGCCCCTTATCATGTGTTTGGAGTTAGGACAAAAGAGGTGCAATGCCCCCAGAACAATGGTGAACAGTGCTAGAACAGATAAAATACTACCGATGGCCCACACGATACTAACATGCATTTTAAGCACAGTTTTCATTCTGCTGACATCTTGGAATTCTTGTTTATCTACATAGTTTTAAAAGACAGTTTAAATCATGTGGGTCTTATAAAAGCTTCTTTTAACAGAATCAAGTGATGATGAAAGAGAATAAAAGTGAGTGATTACAGTTTCCATATTTTAGGTTTCTCTTCCCTAAAAGTTATAAAGGCCCTTTTATAAACAAAAACCTCTCTTTGGCCATCCTTTTTTTTCCCCTTGGACAACAAAAAGATTAAAAAGTCATGTGGCTAGTGTCTACTGTTTGGACAGCACAGATTATAGAGCATTTCTCTCATTCCAGAAATTTCTGTTGGACGGCACCGATGTGGATGCTTAACAGAGGCCAAAAGCACAAGCAGAATGAGCCAAGAACACATCGGTGATCAGACGGCAATCAGAGCAATGCATGTACAGAACAAGGAAGGAGCAGACGCCAGAGGGCAAGGTGAGTCAGCAGAGACCAGGGTTCCTAGGGGAACAGCTGGGGGACAAATGTGGTTTCAGGGTTGGGGGTGACACCTTAGTTCTCACTGTGCTGGCTCCTTCTCTTCACGCAGGAACCAAAGCTCTTACTGCTAGTTACTGGAAGAACCCAAGCCAGTGTCAAAACCAGCACTTGTGGGCTGGGCACAGCAGCTCATCCCTGTAATTCCAGCACTTTGGGTGGCCAAGGCGGGAGGATTGCTTGAGGACAGGCATTCAAGACCAGCTTGGGTAACATAGGGAGACATTGTCTCCCCGTGTCTCCTGCTTACTAGAAGGAAGGTGAGTGGAAGGAGGTAAGCAGGTACAGCTGCCTGGAGTGTGGCACATAGCATAAGGGCAAGAACAGATTTGTTCTGCACAAGAATAGATTCCTTGCCCAGGGAGAGACCTGACATTTTGGGGTCCAGACTTGTCAGGAATGAAGCAGAAATAAAGAAAACAAAGTAACTTAAGCTATCCTTTCTGGAAAGTCTTAACCTCTTTTTCTCTCTAATCTTTCTGATCAAAATGAAGCCAAGAAAATAAAGGTCTAGAAGGAGTTGGGCGGAACATCCAGCCCAGAATATTCCTTTTTATAGATGTACCAGAATTCAAACATTCCCCCATGTGAGGCACTTTTAGGATGTCCTAGTTATCTTTGCTTACCTAGTCCCTGACAGTGTCTGGCACAGAGTTGGTGTTCAGAAAATGTTGTTGAATAAATTAATTAATCCCCTTTCAGTTACATAAGGAAACAGTAGTTGCCTAGGAAAACATTCATCTATTAAATGTGGGTATGAAGGGAATAATGGATATTAAGGTGTATCATTTAGGGCAGTGGCTGCTGCAGCACATCACAAGTGCTGGTTTGGTTTTACTTTTAGAGACAGTCTCTCTCTGTCGGCCACGCTGGAAAGCAGTGACATGATCATAATTCACTGTACCTTGTACTCCTGGGCTCAAGTGATACTCCCTCAACCTCCTGAGTAGTTAAAACTAGAGGGGCACACCACCATGCTTGGCTCATTTTTTTTTTTTTTTTTTTAGAGAGACAGTGTGTCCCTATATTGCCCAGGCTGGTCTTGAACTCCTGGCCTTGAGCAATCTCCCTGTCTTGGCCTCCCAAAGTGCTGGAATTACAGGGATGAGCTGCTGTGCCCAGCCCACAAGTGCTGGTTCTGACACTGGCTTGGGCTCTTCCAGTAACTAGCTGTATTCCTTGTGCCTCAGTTTCTTTATCTGTGAAATGGGGGTATTGCATTTGATGTGCTCCATGGCCCTGTCCAGCTCTCAAATTCTCTGCAGAGTGACACCTGACCATTCCTTCTTTGACCTAGAACACAGGCTTCCCCCCACCCCCACCAAAAGTGTATTAAACAGATTTCTGCTGTCTTTTTGGTGGGGATAAAGGAGTTCATTAAGGGGGGCAGGTATTAACCCTTCCCCCATCAAATGTGAGTTTGGGAGTGTCCCCAGTCCGTCTGGCGCCATCTTACCTGCGCTTTAAATTGTAAAACTATTCATGATTATGTACCTGTCTGTTTGAGACCACCGGGCTGGGGAGAAGTCCTCCCTAACCTCAGCAGAAAGCTGGAAGCCAGCTTGTGTGATTGATTTCTGAAAGCAGAGAGAAGAATGTGCAGCTCTGAGAAAGAGTTAATGCAGGAGATCATAAAATTGCAGACAAGAAATTTAAATTTTAAAAAAATAAAAAGGCCAAGGAAACAGGCACCTTCAGGCAGGTAAGCCAAAAAAAAAAAAAAGACAGGAAATAACATGTGAAACTACCTACAGACTCTGTACTTTATGCATTTCTAACTACTTGTGTGCCTCTGGTTTGGGAAAAACAAAGCTAGTGAGTTCAATATCATTATCTTTACCTTACAGAGAGAAAACTGGCCAGGAGAAGTTCTCTGATTAATTTGCGTTACTGAGAGCCTATTAAGTACCAGGCATAAGTTATACAGCAGTGTATGTGATGGACATGAAACTTACAGCTCACTGAGAGCTGTCAGATATTGAAAAACCGATTAGCCAAATAACTATTTAATCATAATGCTGTGATATATAAAAGGAAAAGTCTAGGGTACTCACTGGGATGCAGACAAGTAACAGGTGCAACTATGTAACTTGTTGGAGGGGTCAGAGAAGGGCTCTGAGGAAGTAAGCAGGAATCTGAAGGATGGGTGGGAGGTCCCCAGGTGAGGGTAGAGACAGAGTGTGCACATTGTGCATCAGGCAATCTGCTAAAAATCCCTGTGCTAACTGGAGGTCAAGTTGTTGCCATTATCTATTTCTCCCTTTTCTCCTGTAGTTCGAGGCCCAGAAAGCACGGCTAGTTACTGGCAGAGCTCAAACCAGTATCAGCACCGGCGCTTGTGATGTGGTGCTGCGGCAGCCGCTGCCTTAAATGAAATATCTTAATGTTCATCATCCCCTTCGTGCCCACGTTTAATAGGTAAATGTTCTCCTGGGCAACTACTGTTTCCTTAAGTAACTGAAAGGGGATTAATTAATTTATTCAACAACATTTTCTGAATACTAACTCTATGCCAGACACTGTCAGGGACTAGGTAAGCAAAGATAACTAGGACATCCTAAAAGTGCCTCACATGGGGGAATGTTTGAATTCTGGTACATCTATAAAAAGGAATATTCTGGGCTGGATGTTCCACCCAACTCCTTCTAGACCTTTATTTTCTTGGCTTCATCCTGATCAAAAAATTTATAAAGAGAGAGAGGAAAAGAAAAAAAAACAACAACCAGTATTGGCCCCAGCCAAATGGAGATCCACAGTCAATGGCCTCAGGAAAATCCCCCACCCGCAGCCCCGACTGTGCTGGGGCCACTGTTACTGCCCTTGTAGAATCTGGGTTTTCTTCCTAGCCCTTAGTTGATTTGCAATTATACATTTATTTTTGTGATTGTTAGATTAATGCCTGTCTTCTGCATTAAGCACAAGGTACAGGAGAGAAGATTCCAGTCCTGCTTTTGGTCTCCACTGTATCCTCAGCACCTAGTCCAGGACTAGGATAGAGAATAGGCCCAATAACCATTTGTTGAGTGAGTATATGAATAAAGGTGACAAGTGAGAGAAATCTCATAACTGAAGAAAGACAGAGAAATAGTTAATAACAAGAACAACTTGACCTCCAGTTAGTACAGGGATTTTTAGTTTATCGCCTGACACACAGTGCTTGCGCTCTTAAGTGGCAGTTATTATTTAAGATATTTTTAAATAACCTGAAACTAGAAAAATAGCTGAAGCTTTCCTTCTAACCCTGTGATGATTGTCCCTGTTTTGGAGTGACAGAAATGACGCAACTTGCCTATAGCCACAGCACTGGAACGCTCAGCCTGATGCATGTCCTAATAACCGTTATACCTTGACAAGAGTCACACAGTCAAAGAATAACTGCCTTCTTCCTCCCTTTCTCCACAGCATCGCACCTATCATGAGCTCTTATCACCAAACTTTGAAAATCTCTGTAACACCTTCTCAGGTTTTTGTCTGTACCACCTAGACAATTACTTGCTTAAAATTTTTCTTTAAACCAACCCAATGGGTTACTTTGAAAAGTTTAATAGAAAAAACACTATCGCTTTTTCTTAAATATTGGAGAACTGCAATAAACACGATGAAAACAAAAACACCTTGACTAAATTCAGATATTAATATTTGAGAAAGGATCTTGGCCTGAGGGCTGCTCTCTGCGTTTAATCAGAAGACATACTAAAGGAACTTCTTTACACAGAAGGAAAGGCTCTCAGATGGAAGGAAAGGAAGTGCAGGAGGAAAAGCAGCACATCTAAAAGGGCAAATATAAAAATTGTTCCCTGTTGAAAGCAAAGAATAACAACAATGTGTGTGTGTGTGTGTGTGTGTGTGTGTGTATAAAATAGATGACCACAGGACCAAAAGGGCAGGAGCAGAATAAATACATTTCAATTGTAAGGGTCTTGCATTGTTCAGGTTGTAATAAAAGTACTAATTGGAAGTAGACTGCAATAAGTTAAGGATGTATTTTATAATTTCTAGGGTACCCAACTACTAGAATGATAGCATAATGCACAACAGAAATGCTAACGCAAGAGAGAAAGTGGGCAGGGAAAAAAGAAATTAGCAAAGATGTGTTAATAAGGTCAAAAAAAAAAAAAGATGCCAGTACAAACCCAAGACTTCAGTAGGTCTGAATGAAGCTCGGAAAGAAAATAAACTCGTGCTTTTGATTCAATATTTTCTAATGCTGCACCCATGACCCATTTGAAATTCACCTCCTCTTACCCTCAGAAAGTGGATATAGGCTTTGAAGCCTGGTTCACCCAATGGGTACGACGAGGAGGCCATTCATTATTAGGACTGGTGCTTGGAATCAAATGTTCATATCCTCCTCACTTTTCTCATGGGACAAATGTCAGAGCAGAATTGGACTCTGCATAAGGAACCAGATACCCCTTCTAACTACAGGCCTTCCTTCAAACCAGTGGTCATCACTGGGGATGATTTTGTCCACCTACGGGCATTTGACAATGTCTGGAGACATTTTTGGTTGTCATAATTTGGGGGAGGGGGTCCGCTACTGGCATCTAGATGTCAGGGATACTGCTTAACATCCTACAATATGCAGGACAGCCCCAAACAACAAAGAAGTATGTGGCCCCAAATGCCAATAGTGCCAAGGATGAGAAACTCTGCTTTAGGGCATAACTAATCACAACACCAAACTGAAGTCTTGATTGGAAGCTAAGGGAACGAGAGTTGGCAACATGAATGCACCTGTCCTGAATTCTCTACTGGTAGAAAAATGTTCAGCCCCACTTCCCTGCCCTGGAATCAGATGCTTCATTAACACTGAGACTCTTCTTAGAGAGTTTGGTGACATTCTAGAACACAGAAAAAGCCCTGGTTTCACAAAGCTAAGATCCTGGAAATTAGGTAAAGGCCTCTTCTGACATCAAACTCCAGAGATAGAACATTGTGGGAAGAGAGTAATGCAATGGAGAGATGCTGTTTTGACATGACATGTACACAAGGCTTATGTTGAGTAAATGAGCAGCCTCCTTAAATATAGAAGAGCCCATGGTCAATCTTGTGACTCAAGCCATTTCTCAGGGACGCCTGAGTCACTTTGCCCATCTTGCTTTACTTGGTTGTACAAAACACAGCCTGGTGTATTTCTCTCTTTTCTTAGCATCTATGTATCTCACCAGGCACAACTGTCACCCTTGCCTCCTCCTTTGCCACAGTGGAGGCTCCTGGAGCCAATGTGCTTTCTCCATAGCAGCGCCAAGCCTCAGGGAATGTTGCCCTCTTGTCTCCTGCTGACAACTGGGGCTCTGCAGAGACTCAGAGGCAAGAAAGCAATGCTCCCTGGAGGCCTCCTGCTCCCTTGAAGGAATCCCCGGGGATTCAGGACAGGCAAAGATTTCTCTCAAGGGCAAAGACTTTACTGCACTCCAGGCTTTCCTCCCACATGATGGTGCCATGTGCAGGGGAGGGGAAGAAGGAGAGAGTGGGGCAGCCATATACAAGGCCTGGGAAGCAGGAAGGGAGGGCTAACACTCCTCTGAGAACACTAGTCTCCCCAGCTTCTGGCACTGCACAGAATCTCCCTATGGATTCTTCTTGAAGTTCTCCAAAAGCATCAGCTCTTGGAGGTGCAGCCTCCAAGAATCTCCAGGATGGGTAGCACACATCCAGGATGGGTAGCACACATCCATGCTGGGATCTGATTTGTCACTCAGACGAGTTAATGTCAAAGCTGTTTCTGTGTTCATGGTAAGTTTTCTTTCCCTGGGTGGCCCATCTACAGCTGGTGCTAACCACCATGGTGCAGACCTCATCTACATCCAACTGTTCACCAAACTCAGTCAATTCTATTCAAATTTCACTTATTTTCCTTCTCATCATTTCTCCCTCTTCATCTCTGTTGCCCTGTCTTGGTCTAGGAGGGTCATCTCTTACACAAATGACTAATAAGTCTCTCGCACCTTCTGCCTTCTGTCTCTATGGCCCTCTACAGACACCAGTAGAGGAGTATATACCCTCTTCCCTTGTGATTTTTCAGAAATATAATTCTGATCATCCTCCTGCTTAAAACCTTTGGAATACTTACCCTGTCTTCCAGAAACTTCAAATTCCCTAGGGTTGGGCAGAAGTTCCTATTGGAATCCAGCCCTTCCTTTTCTCTTGGGCTCATCTCTGGCCAGTCAAACCCCCAGGGAAAGTGGTGGTAATTATATGAGTCAATCATAGAGAGAAAGCAAAACCTTCTGGCCCTATGGCTTTGTTCATTTTAAAGGTCATCCAGGCTGAGGCAGCCATTCACACCAGGGAGGCCAGTCAGAGTTGAAAGCATGGCTCCTGACTCTGAGGGACAATGTCATCTGCTGCTGGCCCCAAACCCTAGTTTATACCCTCTGCACTCCTCAAGAGTCCATCTTTCAGGATTCTAGCCCCCATCAGGCTTATTTCTCTCTCCTCCAGCCACATCTGAGTAATGGGGTAATGTTTGACATTCCCTGAGCTCCTACTGCACATTCCAGACGCTGTGCTAAGCCCTTCACCTGTCCTGTCTTGTTTAACCTTCACAGAAACCATACAAGGTGGTATAATTATTGTGCCCATTTTGCAGATGACCAAACTGAGACCCAGAGGTCAAGTAACTTGAAGATCACACAGCCAGGAAACGGCAGAGTTGGGATTTCTAATCACAGGCATGTCCTAATGTGTTGGTCATACATTTCCCAGGTTGAGATGGGGGTACTGAAGCTGCTTCAAAGTTTGGAATGGGGAGGGCACTTTACAGCACGTTACTTGTTCTTCTGTGTATATTTTCAGCATATGTTAGCAGCTACCAGTTTGCCATCTCTTTTGAAAAGATACTTTTGCCTTCTTTGAGGACTTACTCATGCTGTTTAATAGAAAGGATTCAGAAGTGTCTTAGTGGTAAATTGCAACTTGCCCTACCATTCCTGTAAGAGTCCTGGAAAGCTTAGACGGATTTGGGGAGAAAGAAGGAAACTCTACTTGGTCACCCTAATCTCAGAGGATGCAGGCAGGGACTCTCAGTTCAGAAAGTAACCTCCCAAAGGCCCAGAAAGGACTGAGTTGCATAGTGAGTTTAAAACAATTGCTAGGGCTCCCCTGGAGAGTAGAGGGGGAGTTCTAGCATCTCAGAGACAGTAACTTAGTTATGTGTGCTCTGTTTCCCCTCCAATGTGAAGAAAGCTTCAACACCTCCTACAGAAGAGGGACCGTGAGACCACAGCCCAAAGGTGCCTGAACAGGGAGGGTCTCAGCCGGGGTTGCATAAGAGGAGTGGCATTATACTTAAAGACCTCACTTGGGAACGCAGAGGAGCTTTCCCAGAGGCAGCTGAATGCTTAACAAGCAAATCTCTCAAGCTGACCTGCTTGTCTCTGCAGCTGTTCTTCATCTATTTTGTTTGGGTGTAAAGGTCAGTGAAAATGCACAGCACAGGGTTATTTAGGACCTTCCTCAGAGGACACGGATGCCTTTTTCAGTGGCCACACGGAATTCAACATGTGTTACTCTCCCCTCCTTTTGCAATATGGGAACTGGCGCTGTCTGAGGACTGGCGCTGTCAGGAGGTGAACCTGGCTGGTGGGGGATGAACTGCATTCCTGGCATTCAGGAGAATACCTCTCCCTCAAGATTTATGGGCTTCGTTTTATGTTTAAATGGTTTCTGTCAAAATTCCAAGAGGCTTTAGTGACTAATGGGAAGCAAGGAAAGGGGAAGAATACTCCAAGTAGTAGAAACAGCACCGACAAAGGCTGTTGATAAGTGAACACACATTTGTGCAGCGAACGTTTACTGAACATCTACCACACATCTTTGACTGATTGCCAGACAAAAGGATTTGGGGCCACAGAACTCTGACAGACTCTCTTAAGGCTATTGCAATCCCTGGCCTCTCAGGGGGAGTGAATGCCTTCTGTCATTTCTTCCAACTGGGGTTGGAGAGCAGCACCTTAGAGGAGCCCAGTTCATACCAACCCCTTCCCAACTAGCAGAGGAGCTTCAGAAAATGGAGCTCAGAAGCTTATCCAAGATGGAAATACAGAGACAAGGAACTGCTCTTTGCTCTTTTTAAATTCGAAATCTGGCATATGCCCTCGAGTCCCTGGCAGAGTCACACCCCATCTAGACGTGATTTGGGCCATGCTGGTGTCTGCACAAACTCACCCCTCTGAGACCAAGACATGCTCCCCACAGGCCACCTAGAGTCTCTTGCGAAACACCAGGAAGCCCATCTTGTCCACCGCAGCCTCTTAGCCCATTTTTACCATCTACACTCCAGCCTCTCCTTTGAAATAAATGTATTCAATGCGAAGGTACAAAATGGATGAAATTGTTGCTTTTAAATGCTGATTTCATGCCCCTCCCAAAGGCACTCTTTTGTTCTGTTTAATTTTTACATCAGATTGGTGATAAACTCTAGGGTGGATTCATCAAAGGAAACTGATCATTACCAACTAGTACATTTTATTTTGTTCATTAATTTGTTAACATCTGATTCTGAAAAATACTCTTTATAAATGGGCTGGAAGTTGGCATAAAAATTATTAGCAATAACAAGATGTTTTTGCATAGAAATGGGTTTCTTACCTGCCAGCTGCAGTTAAGTATGTGGGACTTGCTTTGTGGCAACCAACAATATCCAGCAAGCTCCATTCCACCTGCCTCCAGGTTAAAAAAAAAAAAAAGAAAAAAAAGTTGCGTTAGAACCCAAGACTGGGGCTGTATTTTCCTCTGCAGAAAGGTACCCATGTTTTTGCATAGAAATGGGTTTCTTACCTGCCAGCTGCAGTTAAGTATGTGGGACTTGCTTTGTGGCAACCAACAATATCCAGCAAGCTCCAT
>NW_012116389.1:863602-884897 GCF_000951035.1 Colobus angolensis palliatus
CCAGCTGCAGTTAAGTATGTGGGACTTGCTTTGTGGCAACCAACAATATCCAGCAAGCTCCATTCCACCTGCCTCCAGGTTAAAAAAAAAAAAAAGAAAAAAAAGTTGCGTTAGAACCCAAGACTGGGGCTGTATTTTCCTCTGCAGAAAGGTACCCATCTTGTTCCAGCTGGGATTCCTGGTGGGTGGAAAATAGATTACCAGGAAAGTAGAGTCAGAGAGTGAGCCTAGAATAGCACTAAAAAGGACATCAAGGGTTCGGTGTCCTAAGGATTGGTTGGAGTGAAACACTGGGAGATCTCATAATGCTAAGAATAGCAGAAAGTATGTGCCCCGGTTGATTAACTCCACATTCATGAACGTGTACAGTCCTCAGTAGAATTCAGTGTGTATAAGCAGTGGGTATTGGTTATTTCTGGATGCCACCCAACATCTTCCCATCTTTGGGGAAGTTCCATGGTTTATGATGCATCCCCATGGTAGAAGCTGGAATCGCTCCTGCCCATCCACTCTTGCTGCTAAGATATAGGCAGGGGACTTAGGATCTATTGATCTGATATACTCACTTGAGGCTTTGACTGGGAAACTAATACCATGAAGTTGGTGCCACAGGGAATTCATTCTGCTGAACATAGCAGCAGATTATTCTAAGAAGCATCCAAGCCCTAGACTCAGGGGAATAAACACAATATTTGTGCCCAGGGATGTATTCCTGGAAGCAGATCTGTGATGAAATCTGGCCACTGTTCTTGGTCACTATGCTTTCATGTGTGTACCTCTGGTCTTCTCAGAGATTCTGTGAATTATCTAATATTCTTGAGCAAATTCCTTTTCCACTTTAACTGCTTAGAATGAGTTCCTGAGGTTTGCAACTGGGAACCCAGACTGTGATCATAGCTTGATGTAAGCTGCAAGTGACAGAAGCCCAAAGGAAATTTGGTGAGTTTTGTAAGCAAAAAAATCCAGTAGGAGTATTCGTGGTTTCAGGTATGGTCAAATCCAGGGGCCAGGATTGGCTACATAATTTGCAGGCCCCAATACAAAATGTAAGTGTTGGGTACCTTTTCAAAAATCATTAAGAATTTCAAGATAGCAATATAAAAGCATTAAACCAAGCATAGGGCCCTTCTAAGCTCAGACCCCTATGTGACTGCACATGCTGCATGCCCATTAATCTAGCCCTGCTGGGGGCTCAAGCAAAGTCACCAAGACTTCAATGTCTTTCTCTCTCTACCTCTTGGCTCTGCTTTTTTCCTGTGTTGACTTCATTCCCAGTCAAGTTTTTTCTATATGGTGTCCCCGAGCAGCTCCAAGCTTTAAGTGCAACAGAAAGAGCGGGGGCCCCTTTCCTATAATTTCCAAGAAATAATCCCAGAAGTTGGTCTTATTGGTCAAGCCTGGACCACATACCTATTACAGAAGGTAGAGTCATCCCCACTGGAGCCACGTGACTTTAGAGTAGAGGAGGGGTAATGCAGTGAACTGTACTAGCAAAAAGAAGAATAGATGGTGGGCAGGCAAAAGCAACAGAGGTGACCACTGTACAAGGTACATCTGCTCTTAAGATGCTTATAAATTAATAGGAAATATGATCTCATAAGAAAATGTAACAGAGAGAGTTAATGTTTATTACATGTGCTCCACTCATTTCCAGTCTCCCTTCAATTAGGTTAGGACCTGTGCAAGTTCTGGATTGCAAATCAGCATAGTTAAGAACTAGTGCCTCTCCTCCATCTTTCTCCTTCTTGTAGGCTACATGTTCCAGAAGCATAGTTAAAGATGGGAGAAGGTGCTCAATAGGCATTGCATTATATGTAAACAAGAAATAAATCCTTTCGTAATAAACCATTGATATTTCTGACTTTGCTTATTATGGCAGCAAAGCATAATTTATTTTCATATAGTACATTTGAGAAGACAGAAAGTAAGACTTTCTTGACTTTTTGTGCCCTCTAACTCTATGTGCTTCGAGCCTAAAGGAGAACTATGGGTTGTTATGTTCAGAAAATGTCTTATGGTAGAGGACACTGAACCAAGGTCCTGAAATATAGGTAGTATTTGAATAAACAGGGAATAGGGTCATCCTAAGTAGAGATTTGCATGAATAAGTGGTACTCCATGAGCCGCAACCCTTATGATATTACCCTAAGTTTGATTCTTTCATTGATTTAACATGTTGTAAACTGCAGGTTTATACGTGTCTCCACTGGGATGTCCAGGGGCAGGAAAATGTGTGCAGATAACCTCTCTATGCTATTAACCATCTAGTACATTACTCCAAAGAGTATAGCCCTCAGCTGGACTGGGAAAAAGTAAGATATAGCCAAAAGTGCACTTCCATCTCAGGTGTATGAGGCAGCATTCCCCAAAGGCCAATCCCAGACATTGACTGTCATAAAGGCTTTGGAAATCAATTCAGCTCTTTCTTCTGCATATTGGCGTATAAAGGGCTTTGAGAATCTCACAGCTAAGTAACCTAGTTAACTTGGTCCATGTGTTTTCCATTTGACCATCGTACCTATTTTTCCCATAACATCGTCAAGGGATGGTCATAGACACTGCTGCACTGTTGCTACACCATTTTATACACCTGACCTATCTGTTACACAAAGTGTGTGTTGTAAATTTTATAATGAACGTTATAAAATGGCTATGAGTGATAAGTTCCTGGAGTTCAGACCTATTAGTCACTACAAAGCCAGAAAGACCGTTATCGTTAATACTCAGCTAATCTCCTGTTCATAGTGAGCTCAGTCTCAAAGAAGAGAGATATAGTTTTGTTGTAGTCAAAACTCAGCCAATTTCCTGGTCATAGTGAACTCAATCTCAAAGAAAGAGAAGGAAAGAGGAGAGGAGGAGATCTGTGTGTCCATTTGGAATGCTCTTTGCTGCAAGTAGCAGGAACAACAAGAAAAAGACTAACTTATCTTAAACAAATAAAAAACATTTCTTCTCCCATAATAAATCTCAGGGGCAGTGCTTCTGACTTTCCCTTGATCTCCCCCTTGTTACTATAATACAGCTGCCCAGGTTCCAGACCTCACGTTTGTGTTCAAGAAAGGGGCAAAGGCATGATACCGACTTTCTCGGTCCCTTTAATCAAGAAAGTAAAAGCTTTTTCGGGTGTCCCCAGCAAATAGTTTCTTCCATCTCACTGGTCCCTGTCACAGCTGAAGGGCAGCTGGAAAAGTGAGTTTGGCCCATCTCAGAGTAGGTGAGGGAGGGAGGAAGGAATCCATCTGAGGTTAGTCAGCAGTGTCTGCCTCATTCTGCTTCCAACTGTAACCAGCAAGACTCAAACTCTGCACCTTGATATTTTCTTATTTCCGTATGTTAAGATGTAGCTGTTACTGCCTTTGTTTTATCTTATTGAAGTAAAACAAACATGGAGAAAAGTACATATATTATAATGTATAGCTTGCTGAATTTTCACAAGGTAAACACACCCATGAAACAGTACCCAGTTTAAGAGACAGGACATTCCAAGCTCCAAACTTCCCCAGAAGGCCCCTCACATCCTCCTCTAGGAGGCAGCCACCTTTATTACCTCCATACCATAGATCAGTTTCATCTTTTGTTCACTCTGCAGTTTTGAGTAATAGAGGTTTGGCAACTTCTATTGTGTTTTAGGTGTGTTTTGTATCAGTATGGCAATTTTAGATGGTAGATGTTAAAAGGACATGTATGAAATGTGAGAAATATTGTGGGCTAGATCCTAAAACACCAAATGATCTGCCTGGTCAGTACCAGTGTAAATGAGAAATAATTCATCTGCACATTCACATTTGTACTAACCATGTGCCCCCAGGTGTTGGGGAAAACCATTAACTATTGTTAAACAAATAAATCCCTGATGCCACTCATCCTGGAGAGCAATACACAGTTGCCCATGCAAGAAGCAGCTCAACTGCAAATCAACTTCTACCTGTACCTTCATGAGGGGCTCGCAGTAGGAACTGTCATTTATTTTCCACATCCTGAAATCTTTCTGCATCGGTAGTATCTCAGACCTCTCATTGTTTCTGTTTTTCCTGCTCTAGAAAGTAATTGTCCCTCTGTATAAAGTGCCCTCAGAATCCCCAAAGTGAATTTTATTCAAGCTATGTATACTGTATTTTATTTCAGAGAGAACATGTTCTAAATTTGGCAAATCAATGAAACTTCAACCAGTTGAAAACTGATGATCATATAAATCACTGACAATCATGTACATTTTTTTAAGTAGAAGAAAACTATAGTAACTATGTACTTATTGGGTGCTTTTTATGTGTTAGATGCTGGATTAAGTGTATTACATTTATTATTTCATTTAATTCTCACAACTACTCAGTGAGGTAGAGGCTTTCCTCATCTTACAGGTGAGGAAAGAGAGGTTCAGAGAGGTTTGTGAATTGCCCAAGTTCTCACAGCCAATGAGTGTTGAAGGGCAAACCAGAACCTAAGCTGTCTGACTTAGGAAGGCACACTGACATGCTCAGCTGGTAAGAAACCTTACACTGGCCCTCACCATGCAAAGGCCATGAAGTACAAGAGGATATTTTCTGAAGCCAAAACAGTTAGGGTCTCCTACGGCAGTGGCAGACTTGGGTGAAAAGAGTGAGAGGCCAGGAGGATGCTCAGGGGCCTCACCTGGGGCCCAGGTTAGAGTCCAAGTAAGAGTAAATCTTCCTTGAAACCCACACTTTCACACCCGTACATAGAGCAGCCTGAATGGGGGAGGGACAGGGGCAGAGTCACTTTCCTTGGGCGGGTAGGACTCAGCCGGAGTCTCCTACCCCTACTCTGGTCAAAGCTGCCCTGGAACCACAAACCCAGCCTGAGGAGCTGGGTTTCATAAAGGCCTTTGAGGAAATACAGGAAAAATGACAAATCCTAGCTGATCCCTTACCTGCCCAAGCATTCCAGTGCTCCAGAGAGAAAGGCCTGTCCAGATCCCCACAGCCAGTTGAGATGCACAGACCAGTTCTACCTATAGCATGTCCAGGCAGGAATCCTGATCACACTCAACACACTGATCCGCCAGATATGTTGAGTGTGGTCTTAGGTCGAGTTCTCTAAAAGCAGACTCTGAGATAAAGATTGGTGTTCAGATGATTTATAGAGGAAGTGCTGCCAGGAAGATCTGTAAGGAAACAGGGGAGGCAAGACAGGAAAGGTGAAGAAGTCAAGCAAGGCTGTGGTCAGAGTCTCTTGCCGGGTGACTTCAGCCTGATCCTACAGGGAGCTCTGGAGTGTGAGTTATGCCTCAGCGTTGTCTGGACCTGAGACAAGGGAGATGGCATTTCATCTCTCCCCATTTGCACCCCTTGGTCATTGACTAAGGACCACTCTACATGTGGGTGGGCACATAATTTCCAGGCACTGCTAGCTCTTCATGCATGTGGACAAAGTGGGTTCCAGTAGACCAAGGATAATCTTCTAAAAAAGAACTGAGGACCAGGCACGATGGTGCACATCTCTAGTTCCTCTAGTCTAGTCCCAGGCTGAGGCAGGAACATTACTTGAATCTAGGAGTTTGAGGTCATGGAATGCATTCATTTCAAAACAGGGAATCTAATTTTTAGATGTGCAACAGATAGGCTAACACTAATTTTTTAAAGTTAGGTAAATAGAACCTCAGAAATAACTGTTATTGAGTAGCCACCGTATTCCAGCCTGGACAACAGAGCGAGAGTTCATCTCTAATAATGAATTAATTAAAAGAGACTGAAATAAAAGAATGCACATGCTGGCTTATGGAGATGAACACCAAAGTGGGGAAGGGGTCACAGAATGGTAGAGGTGATCTAAGATGTAGGAAGGACACACCCTGCATTCAGCTCCCACCTGCAGCATCCCTCAGAAAATGCTGAAGTATGATGTTCCACGGGGAATGTTCACATGTGATCACTTTAGCCAGTAAATCAGGAAGCACCTGGTGATGGGGAGATAGTGATGATAAGATAATATGTATTTCTGAGGTTCTATTTACCTAGCTTTTAAAAATTAGTGTTAGCCTATCTGTTGCACATCTGAAAACTAGATTCCCTGTTTTGAAATGAATGCATTACATAATAGTGTTTATAAGAACTGTATGAGCTTCTGAGTCTGTCAAAGGAACAAACTTTGCACAAATTCTGCTCATACCTTTTGACACTTGCACTTAGTCACAAGTGGCCATGTACTGCTCTTGGGAGATGCATATCCCTCAGATTCATTAAGGATTGGATCCTAGAAAAATAGGATTAATTGTTAACAATAAAATATATTAATAAATTTCATAACAGCTTTATTGAGGTATAATTCACATACCATATAATTTCCCCATTTAAAGTGTACAATTCAATGGTTTTTAATCACAAAGTTTTGCAATGATTCCCACAATCAATTTTACAATATTTCCATCACTCCAAAAAGAAACCTCATACCCACTGACAGTCATTCCTCATTTTCCCCTAAATCCTCAGCCCAAAGCAAAAAGTAGATAGGTCTGGGAGACAATCCCTCTTGCTCCTCATTTCAGGAAACATCCAGAAAGCCTTATGGAAAAGAACAGCTCTGGAAAGTCCCCCATTCTCCACATTTGCTTGACAGAGTCACAACTTTGGAGTGCCTTTGTGACTGCCAGGCTCAGTGACTGGCAAATCAAGAGAAAGAAAGAAAGGGAAAGCCTGTGTCAATTCAATACAGCCGAGCTAATGAATCTGGTCCCTTGTCCCAGACTAAGAGAAATGTGAGCATTTGCATGCCCTGCTATGCGGAGAGCAGCCGCCGCCTCTGGCACATGAGGCAGGGGTATGGCCTGTTTTCTTCCTGAACACCAAGGGGATAATATCAGGCCACTCCCTCCAGAGGGCTTGATCCGCAAATTCAGACTCGGGGGAAACAGGGCACTCCTTACACAGGAAGCTGGCAGTGCTGGGCGGTACTGGTTGAACCAAGTTACAAATTTCCATAAAAGCCTCCTTACCTTTTGGGAGAAGAAAAAGGAAAGGAACACCCAAGCCTATTAGAAAATCCTTTGGAAACATAAATTGACGATACTACTAAGGGGTTTATACGTGACCAAACATTTTTCATCTTTCCAACTGAGGAAAGAAGTCCAGAAAAAGTTACCCATGAGACTCAAGGTTATTAAGTCAATGAAATGTAATAACCTATGTATAACTTTGCTGTATAAATATCTTGGCTAGAGTATAGCACCACTGGGTTGGATGCATTAAGTAAATACTTACTTGAAGACCTTTTCCACTGAAATATAAGAATAAGGCAGTGAAAAGAATACGTATTCTGAACATCACATTGGCCCCATTAGGAGGGCTCTGTGATCACATTATTATGTGCTTTGTCTTCAAACAGAGACTTCCCCGTCTTTTTCACCCATAAGCAGAAAAAGTCCTCTCCATGCTCATTATCAGGCTTACGGAGTCCATTCTCTCTGATGTGTCTCCCTCCCTCACTTTGGAGCTCCACTTCCTTGAAATCTGTCATTGTCACCTTTATTATAATGGTCCTTACAATCCCACAGCTAGTAACACCCAGGGGAGGAGTATTCTGATGAGGAGGGTGGGGGTGCCCGAGAGATGTCTGTGATGGAAGTTTCCACAGAGGCTACACTGAAAACTTGCAGAGAGAATGGAGAACTGACAGGGATATGGGCATTAGGCCACCCAGTTTTACTCCTCTGGTCTCATGCAAGAAAAAGTAAGGCCTTTGAAAGTATTTGGAAAAGTCGAACTTACAGTTTATTCCATTTGCAAAAGGCAGGAATATTTTCTTCCCAGGTAACTGCACACAGAGGCAGTTGAGTAAACAGGTAGAGGTAGCAAGCTTTCTTTCTTTTCTTTCTTTCTTTCTTTTTTTTTTTTTTTGAGACAGAGTTTTGCTCTTCTTGCACAGGCCAGAGTGCAATGGTGCGATCTAGGCTCACTGCAACCTCCACCTCCCTGCTTCAAGCAATTCTCCTGCCTCAGCCCCCAGAGTAGCTGGGATTACAGGCATGCACCACCATGCCCGCCTAATTTTGTATTTTTAGTAGAGACAGGGTTTCACCATGTTGGTCAGGCTGTTCTCGAACTCCTGACCTCAGGTGATCAACCCGTCTCGGCCTCCCAAAGTGCTGGGATTACAGGTGTAAGCATGCTTTCTTTCTATCACATGTGGGCAAAAGGAGCTTAAAACACCCATGAAAGGAAGGAATTATGGCTGGCTTATTTGTCTCATGCTCAGTAGGGCCTCTGAGTCAATGATAAGACAGTATCAAGCAGGACAATAGAATATGATGGGCTTCTTTCCTTCTTTCTAAGAAGAAACTATGTGTCTGTGAATGCTACTCAACTAGAAAAAAAGTCAAAGATCAGTGAGTATGATTCACCCATATTTGGGAGTAGAGTCTGCCCGAGATAGCATTAAAAGGTATCAGAGGCACAAAAACAGTATTTTTAAAAACCACATCTAAGGGATGGCCAAACAGGCAGCAATAAATCAGAAAAGGTTCAATCCTTTCAGTTTGTCTGCTTTGGCCAAAACAACTGAATTTAATCAAGTTCATGCGCACATGTGATTTGTGCAACAGTTTATGATACTCTAGAGATGAATAAAAGTCATGGTTGTCTATCTATCATCTATTTGTATTTTCTATCATCTGTCTAAATATCTATTGGTATTTTTTCTCACTAAGAGTAAACAACTATCAATTTAAACTGTACATAGCAGTGTGATAAGTTGCAAAAGTCAGATTTTAAAAATCATTAGGGCCCTCTCAATCTTTTTCATTGGTTTTTGGGCTTGCAATTAAAAACATGCTGGCTGGACATGGTGGCTAATGCCTGAAATTCCAGCATTTTGGGAGGCCAAGGCAAAATAATTGCTTAAGCCTAGGAGTTCGAGACCAGCCTGGGCAACATGGCAAGACCCTGCCTCTACAAAAAATAAAATAATAAATAAATAGGCGTGGTGGCATGCTCCTGTGGTCCCCGCTGCTTGGGAGATTGAGGCAGGAGGCTTGCTTGAGCCCAGGAGGTCAAGCTATGTTTGTGCCACTGCACTCCAGCCTGAGCAACGGAGCAACACTCTGTCTCAGAAAAAAAAAGAAGCAACAGCAGCTGCAACCGCAATTTTAGGAGAGATTGGATCCAATACTGTATGAAAATGGCACACAAATTGCCCTGCCATTTTGTGCAGAATGAAAGAAAAAATGAAGAGCTATGGGAAAGGAAGAAAACGTACACTTTCAGGAAAGATAAGATAAAGGCTCACAAAATAAAAAGATACAGAAGAGGCTATTCCAGATAGAGAGATGCTATAGCAGGAAACCCTTCTGCTAATAAGGGTAGTAAAGGCCAGGTCAAGAGGAAAGCCAAGAGACTCATAATCATTTACAAGACGAAATAGATTCGGGCAGTGAAATACAACATCTTGCTCAAAGTATTCCAAGGGCAGTCTTCACAGTAGTGGGTGATTCTGGGAGAGATTATAGAGCAAAAAAAAAAGAAAATCACAATGAAGGTAAAAGTTGGTGACCGTCTTCTAAGATAAGTTCCAAATAGATTAAAGATATAAATGTAAAAATAAAAATTAAGTGTTATTAGAAAATATGGAATTATTCTTCTGAAACTTGGAATAAGAAAAGCATTTCTAACTATAACTCAAAATACAGAAGACACAAAAGAAAAGATTGATTAATTTGCCTAGGTAAAAATAAAATCTCCTGAAAAGAAAAAAGAAAAAAAGGAGAAAAAGGATGAGGAAGAGGAAGAGAAGAAAGAAGAGGAGGAGGAGGAGGAGACCAAAAAACCCCCATAAAAACGCCATAAACAAAGACAACAAACTGAAAAAATATTTGTATCACAAAGACTGAATCTTCCTACTATAGAGATTTTGTAGAAATTGAAGAGATCAATAGGCAAAATATATACCCATGTTTACAGAAATAGAAAGAAAAATATTCAGATGCATGAAAATATGCTCAACCTCATCCAAAAGAGAAATGAACAAATTACACTGAGATGTCATTTATAAAATTCCAAAAGTTTGATGACAAACTAATTAGACTGGGTTCTTCCAAGTATTTTAATCTAAATAGTTAATTTGGGAGATGATTTTAGGAAACCCCAGCAGGGAAGTGAGGAGGGGAGAGAGAGAGAAGTCCAGAAGGATGTGTTATTTAACACTATGGAGACCTGGAGCTCAGATGGGGAACTGTGGGATACAGTGTAGAATACACTTTAGTGTTACCCTCTCTAGGAATGAGAAAGCAGGGGTCTTTATCCATCTACTCCCCTATCATTGCTTGATGGTTGCTTGTGGAAAATTAACTCTCAGGCACTTCTGCCCTATCCCCACACTCACATACAGGTCAAACCTGCTTCCTAAAGCCACAAAAATAAACAAAATGCCCTGGGACAGAGGGTTGCAGCTGTAATACAGAGATGACTTGTTTAGAGGGTGTGGGTGGGGCATAGCCATATCTTCCACACACCCTCCATTGATGAAACTGCCAGAGAATAGGCATTCTCATACGTTGCTGGTGAGAATGGAAATTGTTACAAAACTGATGATCATTGCGAGTGCCTATTAGATATTGGCAATTTGACAATGTCATACTGATTCTTCCCTCCTGGTGCATGTATTTTTTGACTCAGCAGTCCCACTTCTGGGAATTGATCCTACAGCTAAGATTTGCACATGTAGCAAATGACACATGTGCAAAATCATTATGCAGCATTGTTTGTAATGACAAATGCTTAGAAACAATCTAATGTCCATCAATGGGGAGAGGTTAAATAAATTAAGGTACCAAGGAATGCTATGCAGTTGTAAAAACAAGTGAGGCAGCACTCTGAGTACTGATGTGGCAAGATTTCCAAGATATGGTAAGTGACGAAAATGAAGTGCAAGAAAATTGTACTATCTTTCGTATTTTAAAAAGAGAGGGAAAGTAATACAGATTCATATTTTCATAGAGAAGTGGACAGGATACAGAAGAAATTAATAATAGCATTAATGTAAGAGTGGTGGTGGTGGTGGGAAGTGCTGGACAGGGTGAAATTATATATAGAAATATATATTTCTGAATAAATACCTGGAGGATTTTCCAAAGCAAGGACCAGGTTGCCACTTCATGGAGCTGGTGCCTTATGGCCTTTCCACAAACCCATATCTGAGTGTAAAAACAGAATGTTGAGCACATACAGTGGTTTAGAAATTATTTTAATAATAAAATGGATGTTCTATAGGAACGTGATATTCAGTTCCTGAAGACCATGGAAATTTTTATTTCTAGTGGCTGGAGATGGATATTATAGCTAAATAAAATAATTTTACTACAAAACATATATGTTACAAAAAGAAAGAAAGGGGACGGCTATATAACCCAATCAAGCTGAGCTAATGAATCTGGCCTGGTATACCAGTCCAAGAGAGATACACACATAGACACACACACACATGAATGCATTATTTAATTTGAAAATTAAATTTAGAAATACTGATGGATATCTGGTGGCATGGAATTATGGGCACTTTTTCACTCTAGCGCATACATTTTTATTTATTGGAATGCTTTACATGATGCATGTATCATTTTGAAATCTGGAAAAATAGTAGAGGTATAATGACTAAACACAAACTAGGGAGACAGACAATAGTAGAAAATAATCAAAACAGAAGGTTTATCAAACCAGGTGTTGAGTTGCAAGGAATAGAAATGACTCTGACTGATTAAAGCAGAAAAGAAATTGATTGGAAGGATATTGGATAGTTCACAGAAGCACCAGAAAGGGTAGAAGCAATGGGCTTGAAATGCAAGCAGCAACCCAATGGGGCTAGGGAGCAATAACTAAAGAACCATCTTATGAGTTACCATTGTACCCACTTGCCCTGGTTCCCTCTGAATCCTTTAGGGGAACAGGATGTCAGACCAGAAGTGTCAACTGAGGCACCAAAATACAACGGCTTTAGATGTCGAAATGAAATGTAAGGTAGATTACCAGGCAGAAACGTCAAAGCAAATGACCCAGAACTGGGAACAGTGAGCACATTAAAGGCATGGGAGACTAAGACTGGGGAACAATCCTTGAAGAGAAACTTAGAAGGGTTTAGTGGAGTCCCACCATGCTCAAGGGAGAGGGAGTCAGAAGGGTTTGTAGGGGAGCTGCAGCTGACCCATAAAAATGCACACCTTTAGATGCTGCCTGGACCCAAAGAGCAAAAACCAGTTTATGACCATAACCAGTCTGTTCAGAAATGTTGCATTCCTCTTACCTTTCCACATGGCCCCAACCCCAAAGGGAATCAAAATTGCTGCTAGCTGGTGGGGAGGAGGTGATGGTGAGAGGAAGAAGACAGCTCACCCTCTTCAGAGCCCTAGCTGGCAGAGGGAGAATTTTTACCGTTGACTAAAGGTAAAAGTGTGGATTAATATACTGGGACTGTGTTTTGCAACTCAGTAACCATAGAACTTATTTGTGACAAAATAAGGGAAAGTCACTCAGAAACACTCTCATGAAGGAGGCTTAAGGGAGTGGACAAAAATAGAGTTGCTTTCAAGATTACCCATCACAATTTCAGTAAAGTGACAGCCATAGAAACCCAATATTACTGATGCAGTCACTGAAATAATTAAAGCTGCCTCAGCTTCTTTATGTCATCTGTACCAAAGTCCCAAACAGAACCACCTGATTGGGAGAGGGGGTACTTCATGCTCCAGTTGCATGGCTCATGTGGTCCACAATACTCTACCTGGGGAACTCCCCAAGCTTAGGAAAAGGGTTCAGGTGAGCAGGCAAAAACTGACCCACGTGCACTATAATGCAAGGCTTCGCATTCACTTCTGATGGGTACTGTACTCTGCTAAATGCAGGGCACAGGGGTGTATGGGAGACAGAAGAGAGGACTTCAAGAAGGGTAACACAGACCCTGCTCTCAATGAAGCAGCATTTCCCTACACTCCAACATTAAAGTATTTCACTTTTATCTAGAACCGTAGAGCTCAAACAACTCTTTCATGTCTATTTCATTTGCTCTTGAACACAATGCAGTGAGATAACTCTCCAGTGTCCCATGGGGTGACAAGCACATAGTTGGTATTCAGTAAATATTTGTTGAATGAACGAACAAGTAAAGGAATGAATGGGTGAGGAAGAATTAAATCCAGTGAAGTACATGCTTTACAGTTGGTCAGCAGAGTTCAGTACTGTCCAGTGGAACTTACAGTGATAAGATATTATTTGTCTGTGCTGTGCAACATAGTAGCTGCATGTGGCTACTGAGTGCTCAAAATGTGGAGTTCAATTTAATTTAATTTATATTTTAATAGCTACATGTGGCTAATGGCTATTGAACTGAACAGCACAGGTCCAGAGTTCAAATTCCAGCTCTGTGTTTATTTAGCTTATAACTTGAGCAAACTTTGTAATTTCTCTAAGTCTCAATTTCCAAAATGTAAAACGGGGAAAAGAATGTTTCCCTACCTCACTAGTTATGATGGTTAAAAGAGGCCTTATATATGAAGAGTGAAGTTCACTGGGTCATGAAGGGCAAAGCTCTTACCTGGTGGTAGGTCACTAAATGGAAGCCACCAATGGGATTATTGTGACTCACCAGCACTGCTGTTACTACTACTACAGCAGTGACGCCAAGATGCAGAGAGAAAGAAGCTAAAGAGCCTGTTCAGATCACACGGCTAATGCACATCAGAACGGGATTTGCATCTTCTGTATTCATTATAGCAGTGGGTTTTTAACTATCAAGTTAAACAAGGCTCTAAGACCCCATTACAAGCCCTAAGCAGTGTTCATGCACCGAAAAATGAGTCTTCCACATTTGTTTGCAAACAGTACTCAAATTCAGATGCCACTGAAATTAATAAAACATATATTTGTTTAAAATCAACACGGAATTTGTAGCTTTTTGTCATTACATAGATTCTCAACAGCCAGCTGTTAAAAGTACAACCATTATTGAGGTCCTCAGAATCCTCTGACATTGAAAAGGCATACTTTCCTCTTTGTTAATTACTCCTTGTTAAAATAGTGTGTGTGTATGTGTATATCAAGAGAAAATGGTGATGCAAGAAACTCCACGAACCTGTATATATTTTAGGAACACTTGCTAGAAAAATGAATGGCAGTTTTTACCAAAGGGAGTTTATTGAAAGTTAATAGGAAAGATCAAGGTGTAATTCCCTAAAGGATTCTTCAATAATCAGTAACTATAATAAATCAAGCTGTGGGTTTAGTTTTTTAAAAATGAATTGCACAAATTTGGAAGAGGTAAAATAATGCTTTAAAGCCAATTATGGGAAAGATTTGAGAGTTTTAGAACAGTGGTCCTGAATGGTGTGACTATAACCCAGAAGGCACATGAGGATCCACTGGAATGAGGAAATAATGACTACAACCACTATATTTATTTTTTATTTTAAAAAAAGAAATCAAGCTTCACTGATATTTAATATATGTAATTGGCATCTGTACATGTATATAATTTTAGTAAATATGTGTCTGGGGCTGCACATACAAAATTATTTTACTAAGAAGACTGTACAATTAAAAATCTTTAGAAATGTTTGTGTCAGAAGATAAGCAGCTCATAACCTGCAGTATGATGTGATTATTTAAAACAAGACAAAATTTGAATTATCTCTGTTCTATTAGTTAGCTTTCCTACGTAACAAACCACCCCAAAACAAATTGGCTTACAACAACTACCCTTTTTTAAATTGTTCAGAATCGGCACAATGTCACTTGTACTGACAATCTACAAATAAGGGTTCTGAAAGGTAAGTCATATGAGGAAGGGTTGAAAGAACTGGGATAGGTTTGCTATGAAAAGAGAACATTAATAAGAAAAAGGAATATGTGTGTTAGACATGTACTATCTTTATTTCTTACAGCTTAGTTTCTAATACAATTTATAGTGGACAGAAAAATATCTTGAATGGACAATCCCTTGAAGCAACAGAAATTAAAGTACATTTTTCTTTTCCCAAAATGATTTTATAATTAAAGAACTATATGATTTCAGCGAGTTCCATTTGGTAGAATGACACTGTCAGCTGACATGAAAATTACTAGAAATTCCCAGTGGAGATGTATATATTTCATACTTGTCCACTTTCCTCATTTTTATCAAGGAATTGGCTATATCTGCCTCTTCTTTTTAAAAGAAAATCAATATGACCTTTGCTTCTTTTTCTTTTTCCCCAACTCAAATTCTATAATTGTCAATTCAAAACATGAACAGATTTGAAAACAGATTATGAAGAAAAAGCTTTAGTACAAACAAAAGAAAGATGGAGTAAAATGCATGTCCATCGCTGCATGAGAAATGGTGTGACAAATGTACGGTACCTCTCCACGGAGAATGGTAGTGACTAAGAGCTTTGCCTGTCCACCTAAAAAGAGGATGTGAAATAAAATATATTTTAAAGAAAATCCACGTAAATGCAGTGTCCCTTCTGGGTGTAGTTGGAACAGTGTTCTGTTTGAATACTTTTATACCTTCGCTTCGAACTAAAATTCCTGCAAAGTTATACCAAAATGCTGTTAAAATATATGCATTGTATAAGCAACAACTGTATTATAAGATTTAGCATTACATTTTAAGATCATCCAATATAATAAAATTTAACAACCAATAACTTTTAGAATTTGGCCATGATAAAATTTATTTCTTTTGCTTTTTAACAAACAAAAAATTAAGACTGCAATACAAACAAAAATGTCATTTCTTTGGGCAGCATTATTAGGAGAAAAATCAGAAATCACTACATCCTTACCCTAAGAATTTTTTAGACAAGTAGTTTAAAAAAAAAAAATTCAATCTGTATGTTCTTCTACTTTTCTAGGTCCAAAGTTATTTTTTGCTGAATGGTACAAAATAGAAAACAGACATTTGCTTCTGGCACTGTGACATTCTCTAGGCCCTGCCCATGTTACTCTGATACAACATATTTCTGGCACACACTTGTGATATAACCAGCAACCACTCTCCTTAAACACTCAACTTGACAGCAGGTGAAAGGGGAGAGAAATTTTTCTTTTGCATCAATAAAGAGTGCTACACTATAAACACACTTTCTTTTTTGATAAGACAGATGATTTTTTAAAATTATTAATTCAGTTAGGTAATTGCTCAACACTTATTTTTTTCCAGCTATACACATGGAAACATGTAATTTTTGTTCTGAAACCAACTAAGCTCATAAATATTATAAACTACTTATAATTTTTAAAATGAAATCTATAGCTTATCCATGTTTTCCAACTAAGACACAGTATAAAACCTCTATGTTTTAAAATGCCATAGTCTCCATATATACCCACACATACACATACACATCGATGCAACTCCACACCTACCCATTGATGACTTAACCTTTTAGCATGGATTGGTGAGGGGCAGGGGGAAAAGAACTGGGGAGAATTTTTTTTCAATAGGTATATTTACTAAACAGGACATTTTACTCAGTATTTTGTTTTAGTGTGTGGGGGGGATCATAATTGTATTTAGACTTTATATGGCAAGGGTTACTCAGTTCACAGCAGAAGCACCTGCAGCAAATTAATTTGTTGTAGCACATTAATTATCTCATAGCTTCTATTTAGGCTGCAGCTGTTGCTATTATGTTAATAATATTTTTTATTACCACTGTATACAACAGGTTATGGCAATAATAGAAATATCTTCCTCTCTCTCTTTTTGGCTTCTCCCCCCTCCCGTTGTTTCCATTTTTCTATGTCAGAAGAGGAGAATGAAAGAAATTTAGGCAAATTAAGCCCCAAAGCGCACTATAATTTTCTATTTCTGAACTGATTTGTAAGAGAATGGGTAACTGAAATTAGCAAAGAATCACCCCACACAAAGATGGCGCGTGCAGAATTTGTGAAAGCGAAAAAGAAGACGAAGGAGAAGCAAAGAGGGACGGAATACTGCAGTGCTAGGGTGGTGAGTGTTTGGATGGGGGCGGGGAAAATGCTGCAGTTTTCATGAAATAATAAGGTAGGGGAAAAAAAGGCATACAAAGAGTAGGTTTTTCATTGTTTGTAAAATATAAACACAGATGAATTCTGTCTTTGGTTTGTTCATGCTTTTCACTCTGCACAGCAGGGATGTTCTTAAGAAGTTGCCCTCTGCGAAATTTCACTAAATGGGAACCGTGGACCCTGCATGATGGGATTATAATCACACCAGCCACTCCTTTTACATAATTTTTTGTTTAAGATCCAGTAAGACTCCCTGTTTTTAATACATATAAAGCAATAGACATGTATATGTCGATAAACTGAGGGTTTGCGTCCCTATTGCCTAGTGCAAGCTAAAACAAAAAACCGGTGATATCACATCTACAAATCTCAATGGATTCAAAAACAATATGAAAATTTTTAGCTGACAAGAACATGTCTGCTGCCTGCAGTCCCTGCAATAGCTCACCATGTTGCCTACTAACCAAAAGATCAAAAATTATCGATTTCATGGCGCTGCGAGGTCTGGAAAGAAAAGCTACTTTAAAATTTGCATTGTTTAAGAAATGACTTAAAAGAAAAGAATCATTTTTTTCTGAACACGTTGGAAGGTGAAAATGGCTTGTTTTAATCTTATCCATGATTTACTATAATTCTATTATTTTTAGCAGCTGGAGTCCAGAAATGATTTTTTTCGATGAATTTAGGATTTTGCCGCAGTATACATCTGCAGTCCCAGAATCCTCCGGTAAGTTAATCCTTGTTGCGATGGGAAACGCCTTTAACCTTCTTGTGAATGAAATATCTGCAACCATTTTGAAATTTTTAATAGTGGGGTGTGTGTGTGTGTGTGCACGTGCGTGTGTTGCGGGTGTGTGTCTCCAAAGCATGATTTCTTAGAAATGCAGCGGTACTTGTGTGAGTTCTTAGAAACACTGAGAGACATATATACCTTTATGTTCTTTGAATATCATGGATGATGACTCCATTGCTTCTCCTTCATACTTTGTATGGTAGCCATTAAAATGTACTTCCTTAGTATGGCAAACCAATGAAGGCCTCGAGAACACATAACTTCAAGCATGTAGGGTGTTCCTGACATAACTGAAGTGACCAGGCCATAGCAACCACCATGGCCATTGCCTCCCACCACCTTCACCGCCCCTCCCTCGCTCTGCAGTATACATCAGCTGCAAGCTTTCCACAGTGGCTTTCCGCCGAACTTGCCCAGTGGGTTCCTAGATTACTTCTGTGTGCGAAAATAGCCAACCATGTAGCCTGACAGGAGGTATTTACAACTACTTAGCCTGTTCAGCTGGAAAGAAATCAAAAGATAACACTGAACCCCGAGATGATGTATTACAAATCAAAAGTCCCAATCCATAAATAGCCCACTTGATGAACTGCTAAATGAAAAGCTGATCCTGATTGTTGTCCAGTGTTTTTACACTGTCCTAAGAAATATTTTTAACAGGCCTTCTTGGAGAGTTGGGATTGTTTTTAAACGCATGGAATATTATTCTTACCTTTCTGCTGGGAGGGGAGCCTTCCGAGGGGATTCGGATGTAGAGTCCAAGGGAGACCACACCCTAGTTTCACAGCTTGTTTTCTACCGTTTCTGCTTCTTTTTAAATAGGGTTAACAGATACAATTTTACATTAATTTAAGAGCCTTAATCACATGGAGCCAGTCATCCATTTCCCTCTCTCTAAGGGAAGCTCATTGTCTTAGGTGCTCAATAAATGTTTAATTAATGGATTTGATAGAGTTAATTATCCAAAAAGCAAACGAACCTTCTTTACAATGCTGGCATATTTCTGTGATTCATACTTCTGTCTGAAGTGTGAAATAATCTGGGCTTTTTTTTTTCTCTCTCTTAAAGGTAATCAAAAGCCTCTGTTTTAGGGAAGGGATGCCTTACATTCAGGTTCGGTCTACCACTGCTTTATATGCCAGTGGGCTGATAGAGTGAAAAGAAATATCTTCTCTTTTAAACTAGCTGGAGACACTTTTGATTTCTAAGAACATAGCCTAAAAATTAGAACAACTTATCTATCGCCATTTTATAAAATTAATTTATGTCAAACCCAGGGTGACTGGCTCTAGAAGGAAAAGGCATAAAACAGATAATCAACTGTTTTTATGAAATGTATTGTCCAAAGTCAATTTAAAAAAATTATTTTACAAAATTACTTATTTTACCAAACTCAGGTATTTTGAAAATGTATTTTTCTTTGATTTAATGATAGTGTTTGTCTTCATTCCACAGAAATTATTCATCTCATATTTTTGGTGAGACAACTAGAACAATTTCTGCTTTATGAAACATGCAAATAAAAATTAGGAGCAATGTTAAATTTAACTTGCTCTAATGCTAGTCAACCAGTAATTCTTCAGTACACTTAATATGATGGGAAAAACAGCAAGCTGCACTGTTGCAAATTTTACATTTTCTTTAATAATATGTATTTGTTTACGGTGCCAATTGGGATTAAAAATTATAATTCTAAATTTAAAGTATTTAAATTATAGAAAAATGATTCCATTATTTTGATAATGGAAAAGAGAAATACAAATACAGAAATGTTTTTATCCTTTAGATCTTCTAATGGTGCAGATATTTCTTAACCAATTTCAAGAGTGCCTTATTCAACAACAAAAAGCACATAGAAAAAGCAAACATGTTTTACAAAAAAAAGAGAAAAAAAAGGCCCTGTAAAAGTGGTTAATTTGTCGTCTGATTTTTACTATATGACTTTAATCGATTGCATATTCCTTAATTCTGCAAATGACAATTAAAATTAGGAATCAGTACCTGAAAACGCCATTTATACTTTTGAGTTTGTATTAGAAACATGGCTTTGATGAAATGCCTTTTTCGGTTCATTTGTTTTTTAATTGTGACCACAACCAATAGCTATACTTAATTCTACAGAATTAGTAGGAAAGATACAAATGAGAAGGTCTTTCTAGACAATGGATCTCATTGAACATCATCTTAGTGTGTAGACTTTTTCCACTGCAGTGGCCCACATGTGCTATGGTGACAGACGGCAGTTGGCATTACCACTTACATAGTAAAATATCTTTAAGACAAAAATAAGTTATTTAAAGAATATGCTGGCCCTGAAACATGAGCTATGCTTAAACTACACATCCCACCTCCATGAGTGAATGAATAAATGGGTTTTCTGCCTGCATCTATGTATTAAGACCTATTGTTTGCTTGTATTAATTGTAGTCCTGGGATAAAAGCATAGAGGTAACTTTCACTGTTGCTTTTTGTACTCTCTCCAATGTTTTGGAGGAAAAATAAGCACAAACAATAGGCTAGAGAAAGTGAATCGATCATAATTGTTGCAGCTTTGACAAGCGTCAATTTTGCTGGATTACAATGGGAAACATTTTTCAGTCTATTGAAATGAATTACAAAACGTTTTTAAATAGAAAATTAGTTTAAAAAATTAGAGGCTGCCTAATCGATAGCTTTCCCTATAAACATACTTGGATTTCTCAAATAAGTAATACCGTAAAAATCTTTTTCTCCAAAGAAAAATCCCCACAAATAAATCTATTGATACCTAGTGACAAGTGGAACCAGATAAAAATGGAATCTATAAGAATTAACCTAATTGACAGCGCTCTGGAGCTAATCCATTTCCATTAGTTATTTGTTCACAGTAGGTACTCATAAGGACTTGTTGAATTGCGGGCTTGGCGCCCATTCTACGAAGAGTTTACAGCCTTCGTGAGTGGGGATAGAAGGCGGCCCGGCCCGGTGATTCAGGTTGAAATTCAAGCTGAACAGCCTGCTTGCTGAGAGGTGGGATCCACCATCCGGACAGTGGGGGGCTTTGGGGGTGCTGTGACACTGGGCTGCGACCCAGGTCCAGTAGCGAGTGTGCGGCACAGACCGCCAGGTCGGCGAGGCGCCCTAACCCGCGCCCGGACGGAGAGCCCGCAGACCAGCGACTGGGCAGCGGCGGCACCCGGGAGCGCCCCAAGCCGGGCGGGCGCTGACCCCGAGCCCCTGCCGCCGCCCTGACCCCGAACTTCCGCCCTCCCAGGACCTGTCCCGTCCACCCCGCCCGGTCCCCGAAGACCAGGGCCGAGGTGCCACCTTCCGCAAGCCGCGGGAAAGGCGCGCCGAGTCCTGCAGCTGCTCTCCCGGTTCGGGAAACGCGGGGGGCGGGCGTGTAGGGCTTGGGACAGGGGAGGATATCGGGGCCACGTTCCCCAACCCAGGCCGCTGGGGCCCGGCCTCCCCGATGCAGACCACGGCGCCCTCAAGGGTTGCCCTCAGGTCCCGCACGGCGGGCAACCGCCAGCCGTTACCCCGGGGAGCGTCC
>NW_012116389.1:885669-947622 GCF_000951035.1 Colobus angolensis palliatus
GCTCCTGCGGCGAGTTGGGGTTCGGGTGCTGAGGCAGGGACACCACCCTAGGTCCCATCAGTCCTGGGGATCGGACCAGTGGACTTTCTCTTAAGATTTCTTTTTTCGTTCTTAAGAATAGAAGTGTTATTATTTTTTTTTAATACCCTGGCTATGTGAGTTTGAATCGAAGCAACTTTAAACGTTAGAGTAACTAAACTCTTAGTGCAGCCGGTGCGATGCGTCAGTAGGGTGTGCACATGAAAAATCCATGTCTTGCACCTATATTTTAGTGTACTGTGCAGGTGAGTAAAAGCAGTGGATAATGTACTGAGAGTCTTACGGATTTATGGTAGTGGGCATGAGACCCTGGTGAAATAAGAGGGTGGAGGAAGGCGAAGGTGATGGCTTACTGTTTTTTACCAAGTGAACTGCAGGATTCAGCCTCTGACTCAGAACGCTTCGAGAATTTTGTTCGTAGAAATAATTTAAATTTATTCAGATAGTTTGATGGCAGCCAAAATTGGGTTTTAGAGGATGTTGTTTTTTCAGCGGAGTGAATTTTCCCTTCGCTCCAAAACTGGCCAAATGGAATTCAAGCACTGCAACTTCTTTGAGTGTTTTGTCTGAAGAGAGGACTTTGAACCGAGACTTTTCGAAGTTAAGTTCCTATAGCCCGCTTCTGATTCTGCCAAGCTTGAAAGCTTTGGCAGTTGGAAGTAGTTGTTGCCTTACGTTCTCTTCGCTTTTGGAGGGAGCATTGTCTCATACTTTGTATCTTCCAGACATCTGTGGTCTTCCCCCGTCCCCGGCCCCCCAACCCTTGAGTTTGTGAGTGGTGAATGAAGAGGGACTAGGCTGCTGGTATGCGGAGGTCGGCAAAAGGAAATCGAGGAGTGGTTTTAGTGAAATGGGAGCTTTGTATCTTGAATAATGGTGGCTTAGGCTAGACACCAATTTAAAGAGACGGCAGCATTTCCTTTCATAAAGTCCAGGCTAATGTTTTTCAGATCGCTAAGTTGTAGTTTGTCTGGAATTTAGGTAGCCATTTCAGTATTTGTCACTTGGTGAACGAACATTCAATACCTTCAGATGTCTTCGTATTGACTTGTATTCATCCTAAGAAATATTAAATATAGCCTCAAGTGTTATTTATGTTGTGCCGCTGGTTTATTCCCTGCTTAAATTATTAACATACGTTTCTACTTTGGAGGCTTTTCGTTTGAACTAAGGCTGTGCGGCATTTATTTTACTTTTATATTTAGATCTTTGAAAATTTCTGATTTAAAAAAAGTACCCTTCAGGGTTTGAGGATGTACTTTCACACCAGACAAAATGTGGCTAATTTGCGCCCAATATTCATTACTTTGACCTAACCTTTGTTCTGAAAGCCATGTACAAGGACAAGGCCCTGAGATTATTGCAACAGTAACTTGAAAAACTTTCAGAAGTCTATTCTGTAGGATTAAAGGAATGCTGAGACTATTCAAGTTTGAAGTCCTGGGGGTGGGGAAAAGTAAAAACCTGTGCTGGAAAGCTTAGTATAGCATGTAACTTTAGAGTCCTGTGGAGTCCTGAGTCTCCCACAGACCAGAACAGTCATTTAAAAGTTTTCGGGAAAAACCGACCTAAAAAAAAAAAAAAAAAGGTGGCTAATAAAAAAATGAAGCATTTAACAGTGTTCAGGTTTCAGAGTATTGAAGAGGGTTTTTTAAAACTGTTATCTGATTATTTCCTTTACTAACATGATATAGAAAAGTGTATTTCCAATATTAAAATTTATCAGACTGAGCTTACTGTTCCCGTTGATGACTGGAATAAAAATTGGCATAAGTGAAGGTCTGTATGCTTGTTTTCATACCACCACCACCAAGATAGAAAACGAGGAGGCAAGTTTCTTCAAGGATATTTTGAAATGTGTTAGCAAAACTCTTGCAGATACTCTTTTTTGTTATAGGATGAGGTGAGGAGAGGCGCATGCTAAATATTTTTGAAACTAGGGATGTAGAGAATTAAAAGTTTGATATAATTATTTTGTAGTTATAAGTAGCAGTGAAATTAAGTCTCCTGTAGTAGACTATGTAAGTATATTTAGCCAAATGAAACTTCAGTGTTACTGAAATGAAATAATACATCTGTCCTGTTACAAGATTATTTTTATTTCTCTTGTGGTTTCCTAGCTGCTGATAATCAATAATTGTAGATGAGTAGGTGGTAAGTTTTAAGTTTGTACTTTGAGCTTAGTCGGAAGCATGCTTGACTGCCAACCCATGGCACAAAGGATGAAGGCTTTTAGAACTGAACAAACTTCTAACAAAAGGTATTTGCAACTCTTTTGTAGTGTGTCATGTTGATTTGTGACATTGTTTTTGAAAATACCGTGTTAACTTAGTTTTCTTGTAGCCCTCTTTTTATTGAAACTGTGATATCTATTGTTGAAACTGCTTGACTGAGAACATTTTTATACCGTAAAAGTAAATAGTAAACATAGCCCAGGAGCTGCTTCTGGTTTGTCCATCGTATGTAGCCATTGCCTCCGTGTACCCTCATTGAGAAGATACTGATTTGCAGATTCAGTTGTCCTTCTTTAACAGACTATGTAATATTGCAGTTGTGATTGTGATAGGTAAGTGGGCCAATCGGTTAAAATAAATACATACTTCTCAGGTTTCACAAAAGGAAAACAATATGATTTGTGTTGATTGAAATTAGTAGGAGTAAACTTCTATAGTTTTTGATCACTTAAACTCGGGGAAAGTTCTTTATTTCCTCTGTTTACTTAAGAATGCTGCTTTTGTGTTTCATGCAAGACTGAGCTTGACTCAGTTTGAAACCTAGGCTCATCTGTTGATGCCTGAACCCTGCTGTCCTTGAGGTATGCATATAATTTGCTTCCTCCCTAAGGAAAAAAGCTCTTGAAAGATAAAGTCAGTCACATTAGGAACCCATTTTTAGGGTTTAGCCACTTTTTTTTTTTTTTTTTTAAATCTAATTTAGGGGCATCTCTTCTGTTAAGAGACATTCCCCAGTCTCAAAGTTTCCCTCAACTTTGTGAGTAGTGTTGGAGCATGTTTTCATTGCCTGCTTGGGTCATGTTGAGTGCCCTCCAGTGGATATAGTGTAATGCTTGTGATTTTTTTTTTAATTCCAAGCAAGTTTATGTGGAATATATTTATGAATAGTTCTGATGAGGGAGAATCACCTAAGAAACCTTTGATTTCTGAAATCATATTACTGCTAATTAAAATACAGGCTTGAGAAAATGTCTTCTCAATCAATATTTGCAGTAAAAAAGTTGGGAGGTTTTTTAAGGTCACTTTGAATACGCAGTTCTGCTTAAATATATCGTAATGATAAACCAGAACCTCATTATAGTACTTTAGGAGGTAAAAGATCATAATGTTTAGCTGTATTGATGAATTACAACAACTGAAACCTCA
Organism: Colobus angolensis palliatus; assembly: GCF_000951035.1. Classification (NCBI taxonomy): domain Eukaryota; kingdom Metazoa; phylum Chordata; class Mammalia; order Primates; family Cercopithecidae; genus Colobus; species Colobus angolensis. The sequence goes on from NW_012116389.1 coordinate 889,089, forward strand.
GAAAAAAATAATGAAGATGTGAATTGTCAGTTTGTCTAAAATCAGTCACAGAGTAAAATGTAATCAAGTGTTCAACTTGGTTATATTAGGAAATAGAAATGAAGGCAATTGAGCCAGTGTATGTGATCTAAAATAAAATGCCCTTAGTTACCATAGGGTTGGTCTCATTTGTACGTAGTGGTGGGCCATGTTGAATTGTAAGTGTTTTGCCCTTTTAATTTTTTCTTAAAGAGCTTTCTCTAGGCTCCTATATTAAAGTTCATGGTTTTTCTGTTAGTAATATTATTTTCTGAAAATCCATGTTTCAGATCAATCTAATTAGCAACAGGAATGAAGCTTATTCTAAATTAGCTTTTGAAGTTAAACGGTCAGCATATGGAAATATTTCAGGGTTTAGATTAAAAAAAAATTTTTTTTCAGTATATGTTGCTGGAATGAAAATGTTAGCATAGGGAGGGAAAATGACAGTTATCAATGATTGCTTTACTTTGCCTATGGAATTCAGTGTCATTTTGTGGAAACTGGTATATGATTTTTTTTTTTTTTTACTAAAGAAATGTATTATTGCTATATTTAGGGTTTTTTTTTTTAAGGCAAGAATGCTTAAAGTGTTTTATATGAATGATTATTTCAGGGTGGATTAAATATTCCTCCATCAGGGACAATACTTGTAAATTAGTGATTTTCCATGTTGGTGCTTAGTATTTCCAGCATTTACTGTCTATAAGCTTCTCTTCTGATTTTTCAAGAGTTTTCTGAGAAAATGAGAGTAGGCTTCAAAGTTCTTTGAAAAATTTTGTACATACAACTTACTGAAAAAAATGGCTACTGGGGACTTAATTTTTCTCCTAAATTTTTCTGGTTTTTAAATCATGTCCTTTTTACCAGAAGTTTGCATTTCTAAGCTAAATTATTACTGTTAGACTACATCCAAAACTTAAAAAACAGTTTAGGTAATTAAAAATTAATTGAATATGTTTTACTTAAATTAATGGCTTATGGCTTTTTGGTCAGTTTATGTAAGCAGTTAAATCGATTTTGGTTAAATCTTTTGCTGCTAACAAGGTATTTCTAGAATTTGAGAAGTGGGGTAGCTGGGCGTGGTGACTCACGCCTGTAATCGCAGCAGTTTGGGTGGCTGGGGAGGGTGGATCACCTGAGGTCAGAAGCCCAAGATCAGCCTGGCTGACGTGGTGAAACCCTGTCTCTACTGAAAATATAAAAATTAGCAGGGCATGGTGGCAGGTGCCTGTGATCCCAGCTACTTGGAAGGCTGAAGCATGAGAATTGCTTGAACCTGGGAAGCAGAGGTTGCAGTGAGCTGAGATCACACCACTGCACTCCAGCCGGGCCAACGCGAGACTCTGTCTCAAGAAAGAAAAATGGGGTGTTTAGTCTTCAAACTCTGTGTTTAAGTGACTGGACTGAAAATGTAAATCATAGGCCGGCGTTGGTTTAGAAAGCATCATCTGAAAATAATGCTATAGTCTGCAGTTATTTTTATTATGATATGATGGTGTAAAATACAAGCAGATCAGTGGACCTTTTATGAGACATTAATCCTAGAGGCGTCTCACCCCCTGGTCTATCCCACAATCTCCATGAGACTCTTCGTAGAACCACTGTAAAGTTTCTTTTGTAATATCCCAGAAGTTTCCTACATCTGGTGTCTTTTGAACTTGTTCAAAAGGCTCCCCCCCTCCCCCGCCCTATGATGGTTTGAAGAGAGTGAACATCTGAATGATGCTGGGGTGAAACTGCTTCATAACACTTCCATTTTCTCCCCTATTTATTTCCATCTTTTAATTTTTTCATTAATATCCCCACGGTTTTACCTCTGTTTTAGTAATTCACATATTGCTGGACTAATTATTTTTAACTGACCTGTAACAGATATGTTAAACCGTTTAAAACTTGGGGGGTATTTTTAACCTACTTTAAGTTAATTTCAAGTTAGTCTACATGGCATATAAACCTTATGATTAGTAAATCTTAAATGCTGGTAGCTGAATTGGAAGCCAAAGATGTACGAAAAATCTGAAGGGTTTGGTTTAGTTTGATAAACCTCTCTTACAGGGTTTTGTAATAGTAGCAATATATATATGTGCATATATATAGCATACCTTATTGGACGTCCATATAAAAATGTGTAAGAAGTTAAATTTACTGCAAAATGTCTTGGGAGTGCAATTTGAAGATGATCTTAAGTGGTGATAGTAATTTGCTACACTGAGGGATGGTTGTTGCAAACTGCTCCCAATTTTCCTTTACTGTGAAGTAAACGAAACAGCTGTAATAGGGGTTACTTATTGTACTCTCTCTTTCTTTTTTAAGTATAATTAAGTGGTTTTGGGGTAAGGGTGTAGGGAGTGAGTGTCTTTGAAGTTTGGCATATACTAGATGAATGCCACATGTATAAGGGAGGAACAAGGGATTCTTGGAAAGATTTTTCAATCCAAGTAACTTTGGAGGCTTCCAAGTGGAGTTCAATTCCCCTGTGTAGGAAAGTGCTGAGGTAGACCCTTAAATTCCTTTCTGAGCCGTTGAATGTCCTCCAACTTTGCTTATACTTTATAGTTCGTTTAGATACAAAAGTTACAAACTAAATTCTCTTCAGGAAACATAACACGCTATGCTGACATAGCGCTCTTTAAATAGATTATAAATTTAGTGTATCAATTTTCTGGCATTTTGCTGAATTTTATTGTTTAGTTTTCAAGCCCAGGTATTTTGTTACTTTGTATATTGTAGTTGTCCTGCATTGATCACTGTTTCCTGCTTTACTTGTGCTGTCATTTTTCCTGGGTCCTGATTCAGAGTGCCAACCATTCTGTTCCCCATAGAATAAGAAATAAGAGGCTAGAAAGTTTAGAGATGAGATATCTAGGAATGCCTGAAGATCAAGGGTCACCCTTGAGGCAGAGTAAATATGGTTAAAATGGTATTGCTGATAAGTGGATGCTGGGAAATATTAAAATTTGATTTTTTAGAAGAATACTTACTTCTCATGCTTGAAGAGCACCCTCATTATATGCTAAAGGGCCTCAGGTTTTTCCTTATTGCCATTATGCTGCAGATTCTATTACATTTGTCTGAAAAGATCTAAGACAGAAGAGCCGTTTAATACCTTCCCTTTTCTTCTCAACTTCCCCTGTCTTCCCCATCAGGAGCTAAATAGAAACCCCTTCACCTTGTTACCATCAAACTTCATCAATGGTCTGTCTTTAGAATGAAGGAAGTAGTACTGCATTCTGGTCAGAGGCCAATCCTGAGGCATGCCTTTTCAAGGACTTGTTACTTCAGTTACACTGGCCCTTCTCTGTTAACTCTTATCCCCCAGACTCTAATCCTGTTGCTTTTTTTGGTCCCCATCTCCCACCTTTCATCATCTGAAATCCATTCATTGTAACTTCTGTAATTCAGTCGTTAGAAAATCCTTTTTATTCTCAATCTGTTGTGAATGTTCGTTTCTTATTTCAGCTGTAACCTAGCCTTCTCCCCAAGAATGCTACTTCCTTTACAACTCTCTCAAGTGGTGAATTTTTACACTGAACTAAGAGATGTGTGGACTAAATGTCTGCTTTTTTTCCTCATTGTCACTTCTTGACCTTTCTTTTCCGAAACTTCAAGCTTTGACTTTCATGTAATCAAATTATACCACCCATTGCCCGTCTTTATTTCAAGCACCTGCAGACCTTGCCGGGTCATTCACATCCTTCCTTGATCACTTTATTAGCTCTTGGCTCATTGTCACTCTCTCTTATTTCTGTCATAATTCTTGATGACATCACTATCCATGTAGAGCAATACTGGTAAAGATGTGGTCTGGTAACTGTTTGTTACCTGTATTGAATTAAGATAAGGAGTTATGCCAGAATGTAAGTCACCTGTGTCACTAAGTTTACTGTTTAGCTTCCTTTTTTTTGTAGCAAGATTTTGATGAAGGAAGCAGTATGTTGATTTACAGTCTGGTACAAACTTTGATATAGAAGATGCTTCCAATATCCTGGTCTCTTAGTTCCTTGATTTCTTCTCCTCCAGTAATCTTACTTTCTGTCCTAACTCAACTACACATTCCCATTGTCATATTCTAGACTACTCTGTCTTTTATCAGTAACTGTGCTCCCTTCCCCCAATCTCATTTCAGGCATCCCACATTCTAATTCCTCCAGTAAATATGTCAACTCCAACAGCCCATCAGTCCCATTGGGACCTACAGTTTATCTATCCAAGCTTTTCCCTGTTCCTCACTCTCACTTCTATACAGCTGAAGTTTCATACTGAATTATAATCACTTTCTTGTATGCACGTTCAACAGTCTTGTCCCTCCCTGGCTTCATGCCCAGTGAGTGGTCTCTTGTATCTATGACCATGTCCTTTATCTTCTCCTCTGTCACTGGAAGAACTGTAGCCTTCCAATATAAGGCCACTCAGTTCATTTGCACACCAGATTCCATCCCTTCTTGCTCTCAAGAATATTACTGTGGCATCTCTTGTTTCTTGTATCAGTAGTTTTTCCTACCCTACTGGCTCTTCCCATGAGCAAACATGCTATTATCCCATTATAAAAAAAAATTTTTTTCTCTCCATCTCTCCTTTCACTCTCCACCTCAGTCTCTGTTTCTCTTTCCAGCAAAATAACCTTGAAAAATTGCTTTATGCATTCCCTTTTTCTTTTGAACCCCCACCAGTGACCACCACGTTATAAATTTGTAGTTGTCATCTCACTTAATCCGTTAGTATTTGGCACCATTGCTACAATTGCTTGAAATGCCTTTTCATTGGTTTCCACACCACCATGTCTGTTAGCAGGTTTTCAAACCTCTTCACTGGCATTTCCTTCTTTGTTTTTTCTGTTATCTTTCTGATCTGTGTTGGAGTGGCTGAAGGTTTAGTCCTTGAATCTCTCCTTTTTGGTTGTGCATATTTACTCCAGTCTCATAGCTTTATACAGATGGTATTTACATCTATTGCTAATGATTTACAAATTGATATCCTTAAACTGATATCCAGCTACTTTTTGGTCAGCATTTTGGATGTCTAGGAAGCTTCTCAAACTTAATATATCTAAAACTGACCTCCCAGTTTTCCCCAAAGCTGCAGTCTTTTCCGAAATGCAATTCTGTCTTACCTTGCAGTTGTTGACTCATCTTTCTCTCATACCCCATATCTAAATTTTCTCTGCAAACCTTGTCTGTTCTCCCTTCAAAATAAAGTCATATGTCATTTTATGATGGGGATACATTCTGAGAAATGCGTCATTAGGAGATAATCATGGTTGTGCGAACATCAGAGTATACATAGACAAACCTAGATGGTATAGCCTATGCACATCTAGGCATACGGTGTGGCCAATTACTGTAATGAATACTTTAGGTAATTGTAATATAAAGGTAAGTATTTTTATCTAAACATATTGAAACATAGAAAAAAGTACAGTAAAAATATGGTATCAAAAATAAAAAATGGTACACCTGTATAAGGCATTTATGATGAATGGAGCTTGCAGGACTAGACATTGGTCTGGGTGAGTCAGCAAGTGACGAGTGAGGGAATGAGAAAGACCCAGGACATTACTGTACACTACTGTAGACTTTATAAACACTGTACACTTGGGCTACACTACATTTTTTTAAAGATTTTATAAGACTTTTTTCAGTAATAAACCTTAAATTACTGTCACTTTTTTACTTTGTGAATTCTTAATTTTTTAAACGTTTTGACTCTTGTAATAACACTTAGCTTAAAACACACATTGTACAGCTGTATAAAAAATTTTCTTTATATCTTTATAAACTTTTTTCTATTTTTAAAATTATTTTTCACCTGTTAGCTTTTTTGTTAAAAAACTCAGACATGAACACATTAGCCTGGACCTACAGAGGATCGGGATCATCAGTATCACTGTATTTCACCTCTAGATCTTGTCCTTCTGGAACGTCTTCAGAGGCAGTAAACATAAATGGAACTGCCACCTCCCGTGATAACAGTGCCTTCTGGAATACCTCTTGAAGGACCAACCTCTGGCTGTTTTATAGTTAACTTTTTTTTTTTTATTTAAAGAAGTAACAGAAGGAGTGCACTCTAAAATAATGATAAAAAGTATAGTAAGTCCATAAACCTGTAACACAGTCATTATCATTATCAAGTCTTGTATACTGGACATAACTGTATATGTTATACTTTTTTTTTTTGAGATGGCATCTCACTCTGTCACCCAGGCTGCAGTACAGTGGCGCTATCACCTCAGACTCCTGGGCTCAAGTGATCCTCCTACCTCAGCTTCCCGGGTAGCTGGAACTACACCAGGCACCCCACCATGCCTGGCTAATTAAAAAAAATTTTTTTGTAGAGACAGGGTCTCACTCTGTTGCCAGGGCTGGCCTTGAATTCCTGGCATCAAGTAATCCTCCCACTCTGGCCTCCCGAAGTGCTAGGATTATAGGCATGAGCCACCATGTCTGGCCCACTGTACTTTTATACAACTGAAGCACAGTAAACCTACTGTGGGTTCGTTTACACCAGCGTCACCACAAACACCATGAGTAGAGCATTGTGCTGCAATGTTATGATGGCTACAACATCACTAGGTGATAGGAATTTTTCAGCTCCATTATAATCTTGTGAGACCACTGTTGTATGGTGCAGTTCATCATCAACTGAAATGTCCTTATGATGCATGTCTGCATATCCAGAAATCTTAATCATTTTTCACTGAAGCCATGTCATGCCATGCCATCTTTTGCCTGTATTATTATTATTCAGCTTTTATTTTAGATTCAGGGTGTACCTGTGCAGGTTTGTTACAAGGGTATGTTGTATGATGCTGAAGTTTGGGGTACAGTTGAACCAGTCACCCAGGTAGTGAGCATAGTACTCAATAGATAACTTTCTACCATTACTTCTCCATCCTTCCCTGTTTTTGTCCCTGTCTATTGTATCTTTATGTCCGTGTGTACCAAATGTTTAGCTCGCTCTTATAAGTGAGAATATGTGGCATTTGATTTTCTGTTCCTGTGTTAATTTGCTTACAATAGTCTCCAGTTGCATCCACATTGCTATAAAGGACATGCTTTTGTTCTTTTTTACAGGCTGCATCATATTCCATGGTGTATAGGTACCACATTTTTCTTTATCCAGTCTACCGTTCATGGGCATTTGGGTTGATTCTATCTTTGCTATTATGAATGGCTTTTGCCTATATTACTGGAAAGGCCTTCTAACTGGTGTCCCTGCTTACACCTTTTTCACCCTTAAATGTGTTTTTGACGTGGTCACCAGAGTAACCCTTTTTATAACGATAAATCATGTAACTTTTTGGTTCAGAAACTTCTGGGGCTTACCATTTCATTCAGTAAAAGCTCAAGCTCCTGTATACCCACATCCTTCATCACCTGTTACTTTTCTCCTCTCGCTCTTCAGCCTTTTTGTTTTTCTTCAAACTGATGAAGCCTTCATGGCTGATGTCAGATATTTTGTCCGTTGAGATCTTCCTTGTTGACTCAGTTGCACTTGGTCATATTATTTTCATTTATTTGGCATATCTAATCATAGTCTGAAAGTTTGTCTACTTATTTTTCCCTCTTTGAGGGTCCTTGCCCTGTTTTTGTATCCCTGATAGCTGGACAGTATCTGGAACTTACAGGTGTTCAGTAAAGTTTTGTTGAATGAATATTCTGGAATCACCCAACCTTTTTTTTCCCTCCAGTTATTTTTCTTCTCCCTTTCACTGCCTGAAAGATGTCCTTTGTATATGGTTCCACTTATCACTGTCATCCCAGTTTGTGATATACTATTTTAATGTATTATTATTAATACATTTCCAATGAACTTGCTCTTGCTGTGAGTTCACCACTGGACCTACATGTTGGCCAATCAAATGGATACTTTATAATTTTATTCTTGATGGACTCCTGCATTTGGCACATTTCTTACCTCTAGCACAGCACTGTCCAGTAATCCACACTTCCTGGGACAGTTGAAATGTTCAGTGTCTGTGCTTTTCAGTTGGTAGCAACCAGCTACATGTGCCTATTAAACACTTGAAATGTGGCTGTGTGGCTAGTGGCTATTGTATTGGAGAGTGCAGTTTTAGAAACTGCTGTTTTTCTTACATGGCACTAGATTTAGTATCACAATCTAATTGTGCAAGCCCGATAGGTAGGAGTCATCTTTGTTCCTCTTACTTAATTTTTCTCATCTACTATATGCAGTTCATCACATCAACAGAACCTGCTGTTTTTACCTCCTAAATATTTCTTTAGTCTAATACTTCTTGTCCCTAGTGCCACCCTCATCTATCAGCTGGAATATTGCTATAGCTGCCTTGCAGGTTTCCCTTCTTTCCTGTTCCCTTCTAGTTTTTTGAATTACAGTCAGCATGAGCCTTTAGAAACTCAAGTAAGATTGCATTATTCACCTGCTAGAACCTTTCATGACTTTCAGTGTCACGTAGAATAGAAAACACTTTTCTTACCAAAGGCTAGAGAGCTGTACGTGATCTGGCTATTTTTAACGTTTCATTGCACTCACCCTTTTCCTTTATAATCAAAGTACTGTGATCTCAAGGGTTCTTGAAAGATGATCATGTTCTTTAATGACTTTGGGTTTTTGCTTGTTATATTCTATTTCTAGAATGTTTCTTCTCTGTTCCTTACATGCTGTCCCTTTTGCATGCTTCTTCAGGTCTCAGCTTACATGTTACCTTCAAGAAGCCTTTGACCATGCTAAGTGGGACCTTCCTTCCACTTCTGCTGTGTAATCCCATTCCCTTCTCCCACTTGTTAATTAGTTACATGCTTTTTTTGTATTTGTTTATTTGGTTATCTGTCTCCCTCTCAAGAATGCAGGGACCATGTCTGCATTCTGCAGTAATCACTACTGCACATCCAGAATCTATTACAGATCCTGGCATGTAGCTGATGCATAAATATTTGATGAATGAAAGGCTATACATTGTATTTATGCTATTGGTATTGCTATGACCTGAAACTAAAAGGAGTTGTAGGAAAGATTTCTTATGGAACAAAAATATCCCTTTTGATTAATATCACAATCTCGTAAATTGAGAAAACAAAAAATATATACCAGTGGAGCACTCATGTATAGTTTGAGGTTATGACTCATTTATTGGTGTATTTTTGGACTCACAGTAGAACAAAGATTAGGGAATATTCCTTAAAGCTCTGTATTGAAATAACGAAAAGCAGTCACATTTTGATAATAGAAGCTTCCTAGCTTACTCTTTGTGCAGTCTTCTTTTCCTAAATATAAGAGAACCTCATAATTATGAGGCTTATTACTAGAGTAAGGCAGTCAAAGGCAGCAAAATGTCTTTCTGTTTTAAAAAATAACATAAACTTGACATGTATGGTGGGGGACAGAAGGTTTCAGAAGTTTAAGAATCTGTGTTGTGTTAACGAATAGATGCTTCTCAAGCAGCTTATGCTAGGGTTACTCTGTTTAGTCAGGGTTTTTTCTTCTTTAACTTGGATTCATTTCCTAATGTCACACATGAAGTTTGGATCATATGGTTTGACTTTAGCTATAGTCCTTAGCTATGGGGAGCAGCATCAGCAACCTGTGACACATAAATTAAAAATACAATGCCAGGGCCCTTCCCCAGCCCCTCTGATAGAGAACCTGTTGGTCATCTGTATTTTTAGATGTAGATGTTCCAGGTTAGTCTGATTAACACCCTTGGTTAAGAACCATTGGGAGGATCTGGTTGCGAGTTTAAGGAGACCTTCAAGCCTGTAGGTCTTTATAGTTTAAAAAAAAAAAAAGATTTTAAAAATCATGCAAATGTTGTGGCTGAATTCTGGTTTAGCACATACTGCTTTTAATGGCCTGAAATGTTTTTCCCAAATAAATTGCCTTGTTATAGCTTTCATGTGTGATTTGGTCCAGTTTCTTGTTTTTGAAGATACTTATGGGGAAAAAAACTTTGTAATTTCTCTTAGTAACATATTAACCCACCTAAAAACCCTTTCTGTTACAGGTCTTCACATTTAGGCTTAATGTTCTTAATTAAAATGTAAAAATACACCTGCCTTTGTTCTCTGTGAAAGTATTTAATAAATAAATGAGGGATTGGCAAAGTACTGCCCACCATCTGGTTTTATATGGCCTATGACCTAAGAATTGTTTTTAGATAGCTTAAAAAAAAAAAAAAAACCAAAAGGATAATATTTTGTGCCGTGAAAATTACATGAAATTCAAATTTCAGTTTCTGTGAATGAAATTTTAATGGAACACAGCCATCCATGCTCATAAGTGTGCATATTATCTGGCTGTTTTCACTGCAATAGCAGAGTTGAGTAGTTGTGACAAAGAGTTTATGGCCCACAAAACCTAAAATATTATTTCCTGATGCTTTACAGAAAAAGTTTCCTGAATGTTGTTCTAGCTATACATTATTCATAAATGAATCTTTCATTATGAAACCAATGTACAGTCTCAGCCCTCACAGAGTTCACTTCATTGGACTCTTTAAAATTTCTTTTTTTAAAAGGTCAACGTGCTGGTATAGTGAGGAAGGGAAACTCTTACAACAAGTGGAGTAGAGGAAGGTTATCATTATGGGATATAATTTGGAGGTCATTGAATACCTGCCATTAATTCTGCCTGTAGTCTGAATGTAGAGATCAACATCCAGAAACTTTTTTGAAATAAAATCTTCAATTTCTTTGGCATATCTAGTACTGTCTAGCTAGGCATATAGTCACAGTATGGTGTATATTTCAAATATTAACAGTTTTTTTGGGCTATAGTCACTGTTGAAAGGATATAGTTCTTTACTATTACATGTGATACCTGTATATAAAATTGGCTAATCCCTGTCTTTCATTTATCTGCAAAACTTGACTGTTACCAGTTGTCTCTAACTTTGGTATGGGGGTGGCAATATGATTAGATTGAAAGGGTACATGACTGAGCCACAGGCAGACCTGGATTTGAATTTTAACTGAACGGTTTATTAGCTAGTCTTACGTAAATACTGCTAAGCAGTTTTCTTGTGATACTTTGAGGAATGATGTCTTCTTTATGAGATTCAATGAGATAACATTAGGCTCAGAACTGAAGTTGCTAGGAATTTAATTATGCTACCTTGTTAAGTATGTCAAAGGCAGAATTCAGTGTTTAGCTGATACCACAAGGCAGTAAGTATCCTAAAATTATGCTGTAAAAGATATAAAGATGCTGTAAGTGACTCAGAAACCTGGTGACTTTGTAATGCAGTTGATTCTTAGAATACTGTCACTTTAACAAAATAGGAGCTAGGAATGGACAAATATTTATTAAATTACTAAAATAGAAAATTTATTGATACATGTAAAGTGACATTTGCTTAAATATGGAAAAATTTGCAGTACTATTTCTTTGCTTTAGAAAACATTGGTTATCACTTTTTTTATTTTTAGCAATTTGTTTTTGCCTTGAGGCAAGATGGTTGACTGAGTGGTTGCCACATTTCTTTTTGTACAAAGTCCATTTCATAGGCCACCTAGCTTTTATGCTTAGAAACATTTCCTTAACGTTATATTTCAGTATTTGGCTAACCTATATAGGGTTCAATTATATAGGCTAACCTTCTCGGACAACATTTCTAATAATTAATATATTTGGTTCTGCAAATGTATACAATCATATATGTAAAAAAGATGCCTTGCATACTTGATATATGTTACTTTTTTTTAATGTGTACCTTTTTCATTCTCTTTAATGACTGTATGGTATTCTACCACCCCCCTCCCCTCACCTGGACAACTGCAGTAACCTCCTAAATGGTCTTTCTACTTTGCTGTTGCCCCTTAACTGTCTTTTTTCCCCTTTATAGCTGCTGGAGTGAATTTTAGAAAGTCTAAATCATACATCACATTGCTTCACTGGCTTCCCAGTACACTTTGGATTTTATTTTACATCCTTACTGATCTGATTCTCATCTCTGTCTCTTCATGGTTCCCTGCCTTCTAGTTACACTGGTGACCTTTCGATACCTTTACCACATTAAGCTCATTCCTTCCCTTTCACTTGTTCTCTGCCTGGAGTGTTCTGCCCCATCTTTACGTGGCCAGCTGCTGCTCCTCTGATGAAATGTCTCTTCCTCACAGGCCTTCCCTGACCACCTGCTAGAGTAGCATACCTTCTACCTTATAAACTTGTTTATTAGCATTTCTCACTCTAAATTTTCTTTTTTTTAATTGCTTAATTCCCTAACAGTAGAATATAAGCTTCACTGTATTTATTACCTTGACTCTCTTATTACTGTAATACCAGTAACATAAAGGGTGTTTAAAATTTGTTCAGTGGGTGAATATATATTCCATTTAATTGATAAATTATTATTTATTCCATCCCCTGTGGATGGACATTTGAATAATTTCATCTTTTTCTCTATGAATGCTTCACTTGGCATGCTTCTGACAGTATTGCCACAGAATACATTTCTGTTATAAAAATTGAATTTTTAAGTCAAAGGGTAGTTACACTTATGTTTAATGGATAGTGCCAGCTTACTATCAAAAGTTTCTGCTAGTTTCACCATATCCTTATTAGCAGTAGATACTAATCAATCTTTTCCATCATTGCCAATCTGAGAAGCAAAAAGTAAATGGGTTTAAACATCGTTTGTATATATTCATTGCTCACTTTATGTTTTTCCTTTGCAGTGTTGTTTCTTGCTCTTTCCCTGCAGTATAATTCTTTCTTCTTTTTGACTTGTTCCCAGTTTTTCGTGTACTGTGGATATTAGCCTTTATGTTACACATGTTCTAGTATGTCATTTTTTGAATTACTTCAAACATGGTGATGCTCAAATTTTAAAAACTACATACACACACAAATTATCTCACCTTTCCCTTTTTGGTTTCAATTTCACCTCATGCCTAATCAATTCATCAATTGGGCATGGTTTTAGTCTTAATATATACTCATATTTTATCTCATTGTTCTATTTTTTACATGTAAATATTTGGTGAATATGTTTAACTTTAATGTAAAATAAGGATGAAAAAATGATAGTTGGAATGACAAGCCCATTTCTCCTAATACTTTTAATCAAGTAATCCACTAATTGAAATATTACCTTCTTCATTTATGAAATTGCCACATTATATCTGGGTGTTTTTTTGCCTACTACAGTCTCTTACCCATTTCTTTCCTAATAATACAATACTTGAATTGCTGTGGTTGTTGATTTATAATGTTATCTTAGTGATAACGTTACAAATGTGATCAAGAACAAGACATATCTTCCCATTTACTGTTGTATGTATCTCATTTTACTGTTATGAATGAAATCTCTGTCCTATTTGTGTATGGGAAAATAGTTTTAGTATGTCATTGTGGCCACTTTTATTAAAAATTCAGTTAAACTAAGAGTTGTTTTCTGTTCAGCCTTATCAGACTATAAAATCCACATAAAAGGGGTATAAAAATGTCTCAGGACACTGGGCTCAGATGATTCTCCCACCTCAGCCTCCCAAGTAGCTGGGACTACAGGGGCATGTGCCACCACACCCAGCCATTTTTAAAATAAGTTTAAAAAATAAAATTAGTATTTTTAGTAGAGACAGGGTTTCACCATGTTGCCCAGGCTGGTCTTGAACTCCTGGACTCAAGCAATCCATCTGCCTTGGCCTCCCAAAGTGTTGGGATTACAGGTGTGAACCACCACACCTGGCCGAATTGCAGCCGTCTTTAATACTTTTTCCATCCTATTCCCTTTGCTGCTCCCAGGCCTGCTGTATTGGTAGCCCACTATTAAGCTAGTGTATATTCTTTGCATACTTTTACTTCATAAACTATATGAAGCATTGTTTTGTTTTTTAACTTAATTGGTATAAAATTATATTTTGGAAATTCAGTATGTTCTGTGAAAATTACTTAGAAAATGTGCCTGTGAGGTAAAGCGTATTCAGGATGTATCTTCAAGGAGATAGCTGTGCTTTAACATATTAGTCTTTTTGGCTGCTTATGTTAATATAAGTTAGAGAAAAACAATCTGCTTTTTGTGATAATTTGTTCTTGGAGATGGAGTGAAAGATTGTTTTAAAACATTGTCTTTTTTTTCCTCCCCGGAGTACCAGTACTATTTATTTTAGGATGTTACCAATCAAAGATGCTGTGTGGAGTTACTCATTGGTGACACTAACAATAAATCACACATGCAAAGGATGTTACCATAATCTAATGATTTTAAACAGTAAAATTATATTCTAAGACATCCAGTTGGCCTAAATGTGCTGTATCAATGACTATTCAAGGGGCTTTTTATGTATAATATATACAAGTACTTCACAAAAATATAAAAGGATGACAGTGACATCAAAAATCTGGCAAGCCAAAAGGCTACATTATACGTAGCAAATAAATAAGCATATAAACTTATTGGAATTTAAAACCTTGTGGGATGGGTGGGTGATGGTATATATGTTAGATGTGTGAACGTATCTATTAAAAGTTGTGTCAGATAACAGCTGATGCTGACAAGCCCTTGGTAAGAGGGCAGCATGTTCAGTACGTTCTGTGAAAATTATGTCAGTGTGTGATCTGTCAGTATTTTGGAGCTATGCATGAAACGACTTAAAATTCTTACCCTTTAACTCAGTAATACTATTTCTAGAACTTCCGGTGATATAGGAAATTAAGAGAATTATTTATATGCAAGGTGTTTATTGTGGCATTGTTGGAATAATAGACAAAATGGGGAAGAACAAGCTAAGAATGGAGGAGGTAGCTTATAGTATAGACATACAATACAATCCAGATGATAATATTTTATAATAGTCTTCACAAGGGATTTTATATTTTTATTTTAAAAAATACATAGCAGTGAGTTTAATATCATTCCAAATATACCAAAATGTCATCATTTACTGTGTAATGGAGTCATGATGGAGATGATAAATAAAAATACTAATTTATACTAGGCATATATTACTTTATGGCTGAGGAAGGAAGACAGTTATGAAGAAAAGAAGAGCTCATTCTGGAAACATACTAATTTTTCCCAGCCATAAAGAGATTCCGTATTTCTTTTTTTTTCCATTTACCTTCTGTTTCCTACCTGAGAAGATTTCATACTTCTAATAGCCATTTGTGTACCTATTTAAAGACAGTACCAAAGGCATACATTTTAGTGTTTGGAGGACGAAGGGTTGTTTGGTGTTTCATGCTTATTGACCATTCTAGGATGACAAGACACCTCGAGAACACACACACAGGCACACGCACACCCACCAAAGAAAGCTGTGAAAGAAGAAAGCAGAAAGGAACCTGGAGTGAGTTGTAACTTAAAATGTTAGTGTTGCGTGAGATGTGCTAAAATAGGAAGAGTTGAGGAAACTGCATACATTTTCTAGATGGCAAAGGATTACTGGTGACGGTTAATGAAAATGCATATGCATGTGTTTTTAGATTTGCAGATTTTACTATGAACTTTCTAAAAATCCTTGAAGATATATTAAAAGTTTATCTTGCTTATGAAATAGAGTAGCACTTTCTAACTTTAAAACAGGGAATAATTCTTTGGATCTTGATTATTGGAAAAGTGAACTATGAATTGCTAGTATAAAACTGTGATTTTAAAATGTATCTGCTTTATATTTTTATGTAGCATATTTACCTGTAGTTAATAATACTCAAACTTCCTGAAAACTAAGGTAATTAAGATAATTCTGTCCTGATGGGAAAATGAAAAATAACTTTAGTGTGAAATCTGTTGTATATTATTTGTGGCAAGACTTCTCCCCTTGACTTTGACTGGAGACATTTATAGGGTTAAAATCAGAAATAGCACGGTGAATTTTGAAGTATCCTTTATAAAGTTTGTAGTTGGAAAGAGTATTATGTTCATATTGCCAGAAAAAGATGCATGGACGCATTAGACTGCATGGAAAATACATGAGAAGTTGGCCAGCTCCCCGTTTGTCAAAACATCAGTTGGTGGTGATAAAGCTGTCAGAAAACACAGCATTCTAATGTAGTCTGTAGTTTAATGATAACCTGTGTCTTGAAACATTTAGCGTAGTACTTATTCAAACCTAGATGGCATAGTGTACTGCATGTCTAGCCTATATGGTATAGCCTGTTGCTCCTAGGTGTAAAGCTGTATAGCATGTTACCGTAGGCAGTTGGAACAGTGGTATTTGTGTATCCTTTTTTTTTTTTGTCTTTATTCTTTTAAGAGACAGGGTCTTGCTCTGTTGCCCAGGCTGGATGCAGTGGTGTGATCATAGCTCACTATAACCTTGAACTCTGATCCTCCTTGCCTCAGCCTCCCCAGTGGCTAGGACTGTAGGCACATACTACCACACCTGGCTAATTTTTAAAATTTTTTTGTAGAGATGGAATTTTGCTGTGTTGTCCAGGCTGGTCTTGGAACTCTTGTGCTGCAGCAATCCACCCGCCTCTCGGAGTGTTAGAATTATAAGCCACTTCGCCTGGCATGTTTACCTAAACATAGAAAAGATCCAGTAAAAATACAGAATTATAATCTTATGGGGCCACTGTAGCGTATGTAGTCCATCTTGACTGAAATGTCATTATGCAGTGCATGATTGTACTTCATAATTTTTAAGCACTCCTCCCTCTTGATTGGTACTTAGTGGATTTTGTCATTTTTGTTTCTTCATAATTCTTTCTGAAATGCCTACTAGTTGGACCTTTGATCTCCTGAATTGATCGTGATTTCTTCTTTTGTATTTTTTGTCTTTGTCATTTTTTTGTACTCTAGGAAGTTTTCTCAATTTTAGTTTCTATTCAACTTTTTGTTTTTATTTTTTCTCTCCAGTCTTTTACGGAGATACTAAATTGAAGTGTTCTGTTTCTCTCTCCACCCTACCGCTAGTTTTAAATTTTATCTCAGTTTCTATGGAGTCAGTTTTTTTGTTGGTTTAAAAAAAAATTTCCTGAAGTGATTGGTACGTTTTGGCTAATTGGGAGCACTAGAATTGGGCCCTTAATGGTTGGCAGGGTGTGGTGGAGGAGAGCCAGCCCTTAGCCTGTAAGGCTCAGGCCAGAAAAAGAAAGAGGAAGGCTTTCCTTTTCCTTTCTGGAGCAGTGTTCTGTCCTAGTTCTTGCTGGGCAGTCTATTTGATTTCTTTAGTGGTTAATGCTCAGTTTTTTGGCATATTTGGATCTGCCTCCAGAGCAGGTACAAGGTGAGTGAGTCTATGCTGTTACCTAATTAGATCCCCATTTCTGCCCTTCGCTTTTACTTCTCTAACTGCTGATAGATTTTTACCCTCCTTCACCTCATAGGGTTGCGGTGAAGAGCAAGATGAATTTTTATTTATGTTGCATAAATTTTAAAAGCTAAAAAATATATATGTAATGTTGGGAAGTCCTAGTGTACAAATGGCTGTTGTAAATTTGGAACATGAATATGGTTTTTTCCATTATAAAAATGAAATCGTTATAAATTGCGGTCAAGTTACTAGGTCAGCCCACACAGAGTTTACCCAGTAATATGCGTAAATGTTTTGCCTTTGCATCAACAACAAAGAAAAACAGTACTATAAAAAAAAAGTTCCTGGAAGCCGGATGTATCAAAGCACTTCTTAAATAGCTATGTAGTCTATAGACATGACCAGTTGGTTTCTGAGTCTCTTGACATTGGCCAAAGGAGAAGCTCAGTGTAGAACATGTTTTGAGTCTCCTTTTGCAGAAATACGTTGGAGGCTGGAGTGGGGAACCAATTTTTCAGAAAGGTGGTGAAGTAGTTAAATAGCCACTTTTAAAGACAGTCAAAAGGTAGAAACCAAGGCCAGGCATTGGCTCACATCTGAGATAGGAAAGTCACTTGAACCTGGAAGGCGGAGGTTGCAGTGAGCTGAGTGTGCACCTCTGCACTCCAGCCTGGTTTGGCAATAGACCGAAACTCTTGTCTCAAAAGAAAGAAAACATAGTTCACACTTAAATATTTAATCCA
Organism: Colobus angolensis palliatus; assembly: GCF_000951035.1. Taxonomy (NCBI): domain Eukaryota; kingdom Metazoa; phylum Chordata; class Mammalia; order Primates; family Cercopithecidae; genus Colobus; species Colobus angolensis. Next base: position 907,024 of record NW_012116389.1, read on the forward strand.
TATCTTTCCATACCCAATATGTTATTTATAGTTCCAGATGAACTTGTTTGGCACAGATTTTGTAATAAAGGAAATTTTGTTATTAGAAATACCTAGAGGCCATGAACTGTTCAAATTTGCAGGTAGTTCCCTGTGTGATGCAGTGTTTTTTTCTGAATATTGCACAATAAAGCCAAATACAGACATAAATGAGATGCTAAGATTTGTATATGATACTAATTTTTAAAATATTGATCAAAATAATATGTATCCATATTGGTAATATTTGTATTTATAATAAATCATTGCTATAAATTTGAACTTAGAAAAATTTTACTAATAAAGGTGCTTTTGTGTTGTAAACTTTCATTTGAAAAGTAATTTTTCTTTGTACTAAAAAATCTAAAATTCACTATTCTAGTCACCAAAATTTGCTTTATGAAAAATAATTTTTGATGGCACTGTATTATATCAGAAAACAACTAGTTAATGAAAATGTGGAGTTTTTAAAATCCCACTGTACCTCTGTTATCCAAAGGGGATCTGTGAATTTTTTCATGAAAGGTTAAAAAAATGAGAGACTTTTCGGAATTCAGAGAGCAGCTGATTTTTGAATAGTGTTTTCCCCTCCCTGGCTTTTATTGTTACAACTCTTTGCTTTCTCATCACCATCCTGATTATCTGTAATTTATATTTCTACTACTAATAAAAAGATGTATTTGGTAAGGAGGAATTTTCACTGAAGTTCAGCAGTGATGGAGCTGTGGTTGAGGTGTCTGGAGGAGACCATGAGGTCTATGTTTCACTAAATAACCTGGTAAAAGAGGATATGGGTTTTTTTTTTGGGTGTAATAGTGACATTTAACAGGCATCCCAGTGACTTAGGAGTATTAATCAAGCTAAATTTAAATCCTAATGGCTTTCGATTAACTTTTTTTAGGGTATTTGAACTATACCATACAACTGTTTTGAAAATCCAGCGTGGACAATGGCTACTCAAGGTTTGTGTCATAAATCTTTAGTTACTGAATTGGGGCTCTGCTTCGTTGCCATTAAGCCAGTCTGGCTGAGATCCCCCTGCTTTCCTCTCTCCCTGCTTACTTGTCAGGCTACCTTTTGCTCCATTTTCTGCTCACTCCTCCTAATGGCTTGGTGAAATAGCAAACAAGCCACCAGCAGGAATCTAGTCTGGATGACTGCTTCTGGAGCCTGGATGCAGTACCATTCTTCCACTGATTCAGTGAGTAACTGTTAGGTGGTCCCCTAAGGGATTAGGTATTTCATCACTGAGCTAACCCTGGCTATCATTCTGCTTTTCTTGGCTGTCTTTCAGATTTGACTTTATTTCTAAAAATATTTCAATGGGTCATATCACAGATTTTTTTTTTTTAATTAAAGTAACATTTCCAATCTACTAATGCTAATACTGTTTCATATTTATAGCTGATTTGATGGAGTTGGACATGGCCATGGAACCAGACAGAAAAGCGGCTGTTAGTCACTGGCAGCAACAGTCTTACCTGGACTCTGGAATCCATTCTGGTGCCACTACCACAGCTCCTTCTCTGAGTGGTAAAGGCAATCCTGAGGAAGAGGATGTGGATACCTCCCAAGTCCTGTATGAGTGGGAACAGGGATTTTCTCAGTCCTTCACTCAAGAACAAGTAGCTGGTAAGAGTATTTTTCATTGCCTTACTGAAAGTCAGAATGCAGTTTTGAGAACTAAAAAGTTAGTGTATAATAGTTTAAGTAAAATGTTGTGGTGAAGAAAAGGGAGTAATAGCAATGTCACTTTTACCATTTAGGATAGCAAATACTTAGGTAAATGCTGAACTGTGGATAGTGAGTGTTGATTAACCTTTTCCAGATATTGATGGACAGTATGCAATGACTCGAGCTCAGAGGGTACGAGCTGCTATGTTCCCTGAGACATTAGATGAGGGCATGCAGATCCCATCTACACAGTTTGATGCTGCTCATCCCACTAATGTCCAGCGTTTGGCTGAACCATCACAGATGCTGAAACATGCAGTTGTAAACTTGATTAACTATCAAGATGATGCAGAACTTGCCACACGTGCAATCCCCGAACTGACAAAACTGCTAAATGATGAGGACCAGGTGAGCAATGACATGGCTAGCTTTTTAGTCTGCTTTGAAGTAAATGCTCAAGGGGAGTAGGTTCAGAATGTCTACCCAATACCAGGACTTGAAAACTAATGATGTTTCTAATTCCTGTATTATAGGTGGTGGTTAATAAGGCTGCAGTTATGGTCCATCAGCTTTCTAAAAAGGAAGCTTCCAGACACGCTATCATGCGTTCTCCTCAGATGGTGTCTGCTATTGTACGTACCATGCAGAATACAAATGATGTAGAAACAGCTCGTTGTACCGCTGGGACCTTGCATAACCTTTCCCATCATCGGGAGGGCTTGCTGGCCATCTTTAAGTCTGGAGGCATTCCTGCCCTGGTGAAAATGCTTGGGTAAGAAAACATTGTCAGAATGCTTGAAGCTAAAAAGTAAAAGAGTATAGTCACAGTATTTCTGATCAGGCTTTTTTCTTCTTCCCAGTTCACCAGTGGATTCTGTGTTGTTTTATGCCATTACAACTCTCCACAACCTTTTATTACATCAAGAAGGAGCTAAAATGGCAGTGCGTTTAGCTGGCGGGCTGCAGAAAATGGTTGCCTTGCTCAATAAAACAAACGTTAAATTCTTGGCTATTACGACAGACTGCCTTCAAATTTTAGCATATGGCAACCAAGAAAGCAAGGTAAGAGAATTGTTCTTTATGTGGTTTTCATGGAGCATCGGACACTTCCAGTGTCATGTCATTCCATGCAGTGTTCCTAACCTTTTTGGCACCAGGGATCAGTTTCGTGGAAAACAGTTTTTCCATGAATGGGTTGTGGGAATGGTTTCTGGATGACACTGTTCCACCTCAGATAGTCAGGCATTAGATTCTCATCGGGAGTGTGCAGCCTAGATCCCTCGCATGTGCAGTCCACACTAGGGTTTTCGCTCCTATGAGGCTCTCATGCTGCAGTTGATCTGACAGGAGGTAGAGCTCAAGCCAGGTAATGCTCGCTCACCTGCCACTTACCTCCTGCTGTGCAGCCCAGTTCATTTCTGTTCTTTTAAATGTTTGAGTTTCCATATGTAAAGCAGTATGCGAAGTAGTAGGGATATCGTAGGCAAGCTTCTCTTCACACTTTTGTTCTTAGGTGGGATGTAGACATTGGGAATAATAACCTAATATTTAATTCATGTAGTGGGAAGAAGTGGGGCTATGAGAGCACATAACACAAGTGAAACAGACTCTTTGAGGGTTCAAGGAGGTACCTCTTGGAGGAAGTGATAGTTGAGTTCAGTGTTCAAGGATGAGAAGGGATTCACTAGGTGAAGGTTAGGTGAGAAACAGCATTTTTGAAACGAAGGAAGGAGATGGAAAGTTTTGGGAATTTAAGAAATACAGTAAAGAGGAAGAAAGGTTTGAGGTGAGGCTATTGAGATAGACTCAGCAGATCTCATAGGGCTTTGTACAGCATGTTTAAAAGCACAATGGGAAATTTCAGCAGAAGCATGAAATGATGAAATTTGTTTTTAGAAAATTGGGACAGTGTTGAAAGGGAAGATACACAGGGAATAAAAGGACAAGAGTGAATGATCATTTTATGGTATCTCTTTTTAAGGTGCATATAATTAGGAAAATTAAAGGGCCAAGTGATAAGGAGCTTTAAGTGCCAGTTCTGGTTCAAATTTTCAGTGAATCAGTTTTGATATAACTTTCATCTTAGGGCATTAATCTTGCCTACCAACATGGTTTCTAAATTGTTTTCTTCTGCTGTGATCAGTGTGGGAAGAAGGAAATTGGGCCAAAACTGATACATTCTTGGGAGGACTGGGATGTCTGAATTTGAATGGAATGCTTTAAAAGGACAAGTTGGATAGGGCCCCAGTATGGGGGTCTGAGTGATGGGGTTCAGGAATACATTTAGGTCCAATGACAAGCTGGCTGAAATTCTTGTATAATAAAATATGTTGGTAATATGGCTCTTCTCAGACATGTGATCAAGATTCCATGACTAACAAGATATGTATATATCTTTCTAGCTGATCATACTGGCTAGTGGTGGACCCCAAGCTTTAGTAAATATAATGAGGACCTATACTTATGAGAAACTACTGTGGACCACAAGCAGAGTGCTGAAGGTGCTATCCGTCTGCTCTAGTAATAAGCCAGCTATTGTAGAAGCTGGTAAGTATATGTATCTATTCTGAGTCTTGTGTACAGCATCTGCAGTTCTAATTAGATTACTTTTCTTAGGAAAAGGTGGTAGAACTTTAATGACTGAAAATAGATGGTCCTATTCATTTTGCAGCCAAGATTACATTCAAAGTACCTGTCATCTGGATTGTAGCTAAATACTTAAGGCTAGTTTAGGTAGAGTTCTTATTATCCATCAAAAATGATGGCATATATTTTGCTTAATAAAATTTGTTTGTAACTTCAGTTTTGAGTAAACCTAAGATTTGCTAACAGACCTGTGAATTTATAGGAGAAATGACAAATTCTAATATAGTACAGTTTTATGTAATAAAGTGATTGCTTTATTAGTAGACGCTCATGAGCAGTTTTTTTGTTTTGTTTTAACTTTTAGGTACAGGGTAATGTGCAGGCTTGTTATATAGGTAAATTGCATGTCACGGGGGTTTGGTGTGCAGATTATTTTGTCACTCAGGCAGTAAGTATTGTACCCAATAGGTACTTTTTCAGTTCTTTACCTCCCACCCTTAAGTAGGCCCCAGTGTCTGTTGTTCCCTTCTTTATGCCCAGGTGTACTCAGTGTTTACCTCCCACTTATAAGTGAGAACATGTGGTATTTGGTTTTCTGTTCCTGTGTTAGTTTGCTTAGCATAATGGCCTCCAGCTCCATCCGTGTTGCTGTGGAAGACATCTTGGTCTTTTTTATGGCTGCATAGTATTCCATAGTATATATGTACCACATTTTCTTTATCCAGTCTACCATTGATGGGCATTTAGGTTAATTCCGTATCTTTGCTGTTGTGAATAATGCTGCAGTGAACATATGCGTGCATGTGTCTTTATGGTAGAAGATTTCTTTTTCTTTGGGCATATACCTAGGAATAGGATTGCTGGGTTGAATGGTAATTGTGTCTTGAGTTTTTTGACAAATCACCAAATTGCTTTCCACAATGGCCGAACTAATTTACTTTCCCACCAGCAGGGTATAAGCATTCTGTTTTCTCAGCAACCTCACCAGCATCTGTCATTTTTTGACTTTTTATTAGTAGTCATTCTGACTGGTGTGAGACGGTATCTTGTGGCTTTGATTTGCATTTCTCTAATGATCAATGATGTTGAGCTTTTCTTCATATGATTCTTGGCCACTTGTAGGTCTTCTTTTGAAAAGTGTTCATGTCCTTTGCCCACTTTTTAATGGAGTTGTTTGTTTTTCGCTTCTTAATTTAAGTTTATTGTAAACTCTGGATATTAGACTTTTGTCAGATGCATAGTTTGCCAAAACATTCTCCCATTCTGAGGTTGTCTGTCTGTTGATTTCTTTTGCTGTGCAGAAGCTCGTTATACTGTCCCATTTGTCAGTTTTTGTTTTTGTTGCAGTTTCTCTTGGCATCTTCGTCATGAAATCTTTGACAGGTCTTATGTCCCGAATGGTATTTCTTAGGTTATCTTGCAGAGTTTTTATAGTTTTAAGTTTTATATTTAAGTCTGTAATCCATTTTGAGTTGATTTTTGTACATCATGTAAGGATGGGGTGCAGTTTCAATCTTGGATGTGGCTAGCCAGTTATCTCAGCACCATTTATCGAATAGGGAGTCGTTTCCCCATTGCTTGTTTTTGTTGACTTCTTAGGTGTGCAGCCTTATTGCTGAGCTCACTATTCTGTTCTATTGGTCTGTGTGTCTGTTTTTATACCAGTACCATGCTGTGACTGTAACCTTATATCAACAGTACAGCTTGGAGTTGGGTAAAGTGATTCCTCCAGTTTTGTTCTTATTGCCTAGGATTGCCTTGGCTATTCAGGCTCTTTTTTGGGTTCATGTGAATTTTTAAATTTTTTTTTTTTTTTAATTCTGTGAAGAATGCCATTGGTAGTTTGATAGGAATAGCATTGAATCTGTGAATTGCTTTGAGCAGTATGGCCATTTTAACAATATTGATTCTTCCTATCCATGAAATAGAATGTCTTTTCATTTGTTGGTGTCATCTCTGATTTCTTTGAGCAGAGTTTTGTAATTCTTACTGTAGAGATCTTTCACCTCCCTGGTTAGCTGTATTCCTAGGTATTTTATTCTTTTTGTGGCTTTTGTAAATGGGATTGCATTCTTGATTTGGCTTGCAGCTTGGATGTTGTTAGTGTATAGAAATGTTTCTGACTTCTGTACATTGATTTTTATATCCTGAAACTTTGCTGAAGTTTATTGGATCAAGGAGCTTTTGGGCAGAAATTATGGGGTTTTCTAGGTATAGAATCATATTGTTTGCAAACAGACTTCCTATTTGTATGCATTTTCTTTCTCTTGCCTGATGATGATGACCAGTGTTTTGCCCTGATATTCTGTATTCTCAGTGAATAGGTATCATCTAAGTATGAGAAACAATTTTTTTCTATTCTGAGTATTTTTAAGGAGGCAACTTGTATGTGGTACTTTGTATCTTGTGTATGTTGGCAATTGGGGAAAAGAATAGATGGTTTGTACTAGGGCCTCTTGGGGTGTGTGTGTCATGAAAATAGTTACTCTTTAGCTACCTAGCATTTTTTCTCCTTTCAGTAACCCACCTAACAACATTTACCCAGAATTTCAAAGCAAGCTTCAAATCAGTATTGAAAGAGGGAAAAATATAAAGGCATTTAATGGAAGGAAATGTTGGGAGTAAAGTATAGGGCTGGCAACACTTATTTTTTCCCACTTAATTGAGAGTAATTTTACTTGGGATTTTATGAGAGAGAAAGACATGATTGCTGCAGGTAACTGCTGGCAGTGGAGCCGTAGGCTTGGGGATAGACAAATGTGGCTGAGTTCATACAGAATGAGGGGATGTAAATTCTGTCAGCTGTTCCAGCAGTAACCTGTAATGTAGGCTAAAAATACAGATTTTGAGATTTATTTAGTCAGAATCCCTGGAGTGTTAATTTTTATATCAAGATCTCATAGTGTTTATTTGAAGTGACAGGGAGGTCTGTAGATAGCTGGACTTGTATGGGACCAGAAGCCTAGGAATCTTTAAGTTCTTCCAGGTTATTCTTACATTCATTTGTTTATTCTGAACATAGCGTCTAATGTATTTTAAGAAATGGAATAGGCATGTGGTATACATTGGGTAACACAACAGATAGGGTCCCTGTGCTTGTTCTTATAAGTCTTGTGAAGGTGACAAAAGTATTTAAAAATATGTGATCATAAATTAGAATGAGTGTTACGGGAGAAGTGAACAGCAAATAGTGATAAGAATTAATGGGGAGGGGAATTGTCTAATTAGATGAGAGGGAAAGGGTCTCCTTGAAAAGGGGATGTTAAGTGGGACTGCAGGATGAGAAGGAACCTCTCTCTTGTCTGTATAAGAAGTGAGGGTTAAATGTTTTCCAGGTAGAGAAAAGGAACACCATGTGCTATGTCTTAGAACCAGGGGTATCCAGTCTTTTGGCTCCCCTGGGCCACATTGGAAGAAGAGTAATTGTCTTGGACTACACACCAAATACACTAATGATAGCTAATGAGCTAAAACAAAAAAAATTGCAAAAGAATCTCAATGTTTTAAGAAAGTTTACGAATTTGTGTTGGGCTACATTCAGAGCTGTCCTGGGTCACGTGGCCCATGGGCTTCAGGTTGGACGAGCTTGCCTTAGAAGGAAAGAGATTGTGGAGATCCAGGTGCTGAAGAGAAGCTCTGTGTAAACAGAACTTAGTAAGTAATGAGGTGGATGGCCTGGTATGAGGTTGAGGTTAGGTAAGCAGAGCCATAACATGCAGGACTTTCTAGGTTCCTATAAGATGTTTACTACTCATGGAGTTTATTCATGCTTTATTCCAACTTTGGAGCCATAGATACAGAATACTTTGGTCAGTTTGGAAGGCTAGGTGGGATCCAAATTCTAAACGGTTCCTTGGGGTTATACTAAAGTATTGTCTACTATCTTAAAAGGATGCCGAGACACTTTTGATGGTTGTCTATCAATAGCAGAGCATCACAGTGGTGTGTTTAAAATACTAATAATAGCATCGTGTAGATTAACAGTTTGAATGACCAAAAGGTAGAACAGACTGCTGAGATGTTATAGGCTTTTAGGAATGAAATAGTTTGGTTTTAGAACTGAATAGCTAAGGGCAAATGTCTGAGATGTCTGAAAGAATCACAGAATGTAATAATATAGGAGCTAAGGGAGCAACCAAAAATGGTTTGTGGAGGGGACAATATTGGTACCATGAAGAGAAATGGAACCCTCAGAAGGCATCCTTAATTTTTGAACATAATAATTTAAGAAGCTGACTTAGGCCGGGCGTGGTGGCTCACGCCTGTAATCCCAGCACTTTGGGAGGCCGAGGCAGGTGGATCACCAGGTCAGCAGATCGAGACCATCCTGGCTAACACGGTGAAACCTCGTCTCTACTAAAAATACAAAAAAATTAGCCGTTTAGCCAGGCGGGATGGTGGGCACCTGTAGTCCCAGCTACTGGGGAGGCTGAGGCAGGAGAATGGCATGAACCCGGGAGGCGGAGCTTGCAGTGAGCCGAGATTGCGCTACTGCACTCCAGCCTAAGCGACACCATCTCAAAAAAAAAAAAACCAAAAAACGAAGCTGACTTAAAGTGACTAAAAGGTCAGTAGGTAACTGAAAATGTAAGGTACTAGAGAATGCAAGAGAGGCAGGCTAGAGATTTGGAAGTTTCCCTTTTAGTATATAGGGGTAAGAGCAGCAGGGAAGGGGAGGTAGAGATGCCACAGAGTCATCTGCATGGGACTTTTTTTTACCCTAGAACTGCTGAAACAGAATGTGTGTGTTTTAAAGTCTCTGTAGGCCATTCTGATGGACATCTGGGGTTAAAATCCATTCTCTTAGAGTTAATAGTTATGTAAAGGGAAGGAATGAAGTCTTAATGAGGGGAAAGAAGGTAGTCATTTCACAAATACTGAGTATCCTGAGTATCAGTCTTATGCAGATCATTCTATTAGCAGCTGGAGCTACTATGAAAAAGGAACCCAATAGAGGTGATCTTTGTCTTGTAGGGAAAGCGGACTAACTTATACTATGAAGGAGAAGTACAGGGTACCGTAAGAATTACAGCAAATAGACCTCATCTGAGGAAATAAAACAGACCTAAAAGATGAAGGAGACAAGGAAAAGTATCTCTTACTGCATTTAGAAGTGGTTTAAGTTGAAGATGGATGGGTGAAGTTAATCTAGTATGTGGGCATTGGGCTTCCATTTATACTCCTTTGCCAGAGTAAATGTCCCCCATTTAAGGGTCCTAAAGGATGGAAGGTTGTGAACCTTGGAACACATGTATTGCAGTCAGTGAATTGTATAAAGTCCCTGGCAGTAAAGTGTTTTCATGCTGTCTTTCTGGATTGTTCTTACCCCAGGAATTTACCTAGCTTCTTTAGGTCTTTAGTCAGATGTCACCTTCACAGTGAAGTGACCTAATTATCTACTTAAAATTGCAGCCCCACTCCATTGTTTTTCTCCATAGCCCTTTAATATCATCTGACATGCTGTATGGTTTTAGTTTATTGTATATTTTTTGTCTGCCTCTTCCAACTAGATCATAAGTTCTGAGGGTAGGAACTTTTGAATATTTTTGCTCACTGGTCTATCTCCAGCTCAGAGCAGGACCTGGTACTGAATAAATATTTTTGAAATGATTGAATGGATGAAAAGAAATTAATAAGAATATTACCGCCCGGCGTGGTGGCTCACGCCTGTAATCTCGGCGCTTAGGGAGGCCAAGGCAGGCGGATCACGAAGTCAGGTGATCGAGACCATCCTAGCTAACATGGTGAAACCCCATCTCTACTAAAAAATATAAAAAATTAGCTGGGCGCCTGTAGTCCCAGTTGCTCGGGAGGCTGAGGCAGGAGAATCGCGTGAACCCGGGACGCAGAGGTTGCAGTGAGCCGAGATTGTGCCACTGCACTCCAACGTGGATGACAGAGCAAGACTCCATCTCAAAAAAAAAAAAAAGAATATTACCTAAGGGGGATAGTGGAGATAACAAAGACTTCTTCGGCTTAGGAAAGGAACAGTAGCTATTTGACAATTTGTCACTAGTGATGTGAACTGGAAAAAGAGGGAAACTGAGCAACATTCTAGAAAATGAGAGGAAAACAAATACTTAGGTGAAAGGAAGTAAACTCTGGAAATAAAGAAGGACACCTTCTAAGACTAGAAAATATATTTAGGATTGATAGGAACTTCTAGCTAATGACTAGGACCTTACATCCTTTTTAATTTTCTAGGTGGAATGCAAGCTTTAGGACTTCACCTGACAGATCCAAGTCAACGTCTTGTTCAGAACTGTCTTTGGACTCTCAGGAATCTTTCAGATGCTGCAACTAAACAGGTAAATTGAGTAAATTGACGCCATGGGAACAGAGTCAAGATGAGTATGTGCTTGTACTGACCATTTGTTTTTATCTTCATAGGAAGGGATGGAAGGTCTCCTTGGGACTCTTGTTCAGCTTCTGGGTTCAGATGATATAAATGTAGTCACCTGTGCAGCTGGAATTCTTTCTAACCTCACTTGCAATAATTATAAGAACAAGATGATGGTCTGCCAAGTGGGTGGTATAGAGGCTCTTGTGCGTACTGTCCTTCGGGCTGGTGACAGGGAGGACATCACTGAGCCTGCCATCTGTGCTCTTCGTCATTTGACCAGCCGACACCAAGAAGCAGAGATGGCCCAGAATGCAGTTCGCCTTCACTATGGACTACCAGTTGTGGTTAAGCTCTTACACCCACCATCCCACTGGCCTCTGATAAAGGTAAATTGTCAAAGTAGAATTTACCTTTGTTGCAGAATTGAAAATGAAGCATCCCTAGCCGTTGGATGGCTAAGCATAGTGATCAATAATTTAGGAATTGTATTCCTTAGTAAGTAGGAAGTATGGCTGCAATAGGGGTAGGATTCTGAAATGTTTGTGTAGTCAGAACTACTTTTAGTTGTTCCCAATAGATTTAGTGTGGTGGGAATTTTAGGCTAAGAAAATGATTGTGTTGAGTTGTATGCCAATTCTTCCTTCTGTTTTTCAGGCTACTGTTGGATTGATTCGAAATCTTGCCCTTTGTCCAGCAAATCATGCACCTTTGCGTGAGCAGGGTGCCATTCCACGACTAGTTCAGTTGCTTGTTCGTGCACATCAGGATACCCAGCGCCGTACGTCCATGGGTGGGACACAGCAGCAATTTGTGGTGGGTAAATTCTTATAGTGATACCTGGCTGTCTAAAAGGAATGCATAGACCCAAAGGATCCTGAACTTCTTTGGTCATTTGTTCCCCCCGTCCTTTTTCCTGAAGAGCTGATGACAAAATATGACTGCAGAGAAGATAAGGCATAGTGTGGCCCCAGTGATATTTCCTTGGACACGTCCTTCACATGGTCAGTCTTACAAAGGTTGGGTTAGGCATTTCATGCAGTGTTCTCATTTAACTTACACAAAGGCCCACTTAGGAAGAGGTAGAGTCATAATTTGAGACCAAATCTGTGTAATTTCAGAGCTTCTTACCCTTGCCTCATCATGAATTTTGACAATAAATATTTAACGGTCCATTTTATTATCTTTTCTGTGAGTTGAACTTTTTTCATGGACCTAAGAATACAGTATTGACATATTTCAAAAATAAGTAGTAGCATTTCTGTACTCTTTACCACAATAGTCTCAACCTGAAGCTTTGATACAAAGTTTGAGTCTTAAAAGTAGCTTCATTAAAAGTATAGTCTGAAGACACTTCTGATTTCTCAGACTTTACGACCTTATTTAATTAGGTTAGTTTAGAAAACAAAGATGGAGCCTACCAGCACAGATTTTAGGAATCTCATTTTGCTGGTTGCTTTGTGTATGTACTCATATTGGGGCTTTGGCTTGCTTCATTTATTACTGTTGGTATTGGCCCATCTCCATGAGGTGACTTAATAGAATGTTGAGGGAATCTTTTATTTTAAATCTCTTTTCTAGGAAAAAAGGAGTTTTTGTGTCCTTGCAAGAATCAAATTATTTATAAAAGCTGCTAAATGTAGCAGAATCATAACCCCTTTTAAAACTCAAATCCAGAAACAGATGGTACTTACATATTGCAAAAGCTAACTTCTATACATGAGGCTGTCAGCTGAATAGTCTTGGAAGAGTGAGGAGTGGATTTTTCTGCTGGCAACTCAGTTAGTTTTAGCAGTTGGTGCTAAAACTTGGCAAAGTTTTCACCAAATACATGGAAGATGTACAAAAATAGAGGGGGCATGTAAAGGAAAAATGTTGACATAGTCTGAGCATTACTTTCTCATCTTCTCTCTTTATATACCTTTTACCCAGAATGATTGGTGCCCTTACTGTAGGAAAGTTGTCTTTGGGACTCAGTGCTATGTGGAAACGGTTGCACTGTGTATGGGGGAGGGGTGCTGCCTTGAATTAGTGCTGCCAGGAGGCCTCTTTTCAGTGACATTCAAGTTAATGGAATCCTCCTTCATTCCCGAACTAATTGCAAGTTATGGGGAACTTCGGGTATATAATGTAAATAATTATAGTCTAATAATTGTTCCTCAGAATGCAAAGTCTTTCAAGTTCAGCAGCTTTACAGAGGAGAATGCCCTATTTGTTAACCATGTTTCTTTTGGCAGGAGGGGGTCCGCATGGAAGAAATAGTTGAAGGTTGTACTGGAGCCCTTCACATCCTAGCTCGGGATGTTCACAACCGAATTGTAATCAGAGGACTAAATACCATTCCATTGTTTGTGCAGGTATGTTGCTTTTAAGTGAAGTGTTCTAGGTTTTATGTCCCTAAAATTTCCAGATTGTAATGACTAATAAAATTTCAGAAAATTAGGGACCATAATAGGGGCACCAACATTTAATTTTATGAAAATTCCCTTCATTTTTTTGGTCAGTAGGAGAAACACTGAGACTCGAGAAGAGGGAGGAGATTTCACATTTCACTTTTACGGGTGCCTAGTTTTAGAGGGGAGAGCTGACCTGGGCTGCCAGAGGCGGGGCATAGGCCCCCAACCAATTCTGGATTTTCCAAATCTTAGATCAGTTAGAGTTGCCTCTGAAGAAAGGGTTTATAGCTAAAAAGTATTCTGGAAATCCAATGCTCCAGAGTATGAAACACCCTAGGACATAAAATTCAGAGAGTATTATTTACTACAGTGTGAATGCCTCTTGCACTCTGAATTCGGAATGTTTGCACCACAGTGGGGGGCTTGCCATGTTTTAGCTTTAGATTTAATTAGGTTTTGTTTGTGTTTTCTCCCTAGCTGCTTTATTCTCCCATTGAAAACATCCAAAGAGTAGCTGCAGGGGTCCTCTGTGAACTTGCTCAGGACAAGGAAGCTGCAGAAGCTATTGAAGCTGAGGGAGCCACAGCTCCTCTGACAGAGTTACTTCACTCTAGGAATGAAGGTGTGGGTAAGTAAAAAGGAACCAAAGCCTTTAGCAGATGTGTACATTGAAGTCTCAGTTTTTCCTCAAGGGCCTTTTTTTCCTTGTCTCTTAGCGACGTATGCAGCTGCTGTTTTGTTCCGAATGTCTGAGGACAAGCCACAGGATTACAAGAAACGGCTTTCAGTTGAGCTGACCAGCTCTCTCTTCAGAACGGAGCCAATGGCTTGGAATGAGGTAGGGAAATGTGAGCAGTTATTTATCTGGTAGTTCCTAGAGCGGGTAAAGCAGCTCGTTCTTTCCTCTCGAAACACTTAGTACCCATTCATTTGCATTGATGTTTCCCTGGCTTGAGTATTTCTTCTTTATGCTGTCCAGCAACTGCCCTAAGGAAGAACTATAACACAAACTTTAAAGGACCTGTTCAGAATCATTACAAATAAGTTGTGCTATTTAAAATTATAATTCATAAGGGAGAAAGATGAAAAATGTTACCAGATTAAAGATGAATTTTCAAAAGGATATAAGGAAAGAGGCAGTGTCAAACACTGTTAGAGGACAGTTTGTCAGTAGTTTTTACTAAACTTTAATAAAACTTTTCTATTTGAATTTGTGCTATGAATTTGCCTTCAGTATTTGTCCTCAGTACAGGTGTCCTTTGAAACATTGTTTCTAATAAAACTAGAACCACCCTGGAAGTTTATTTTGTCCACTCTGTAGTGATCACTGATGGTACACAGTCATACAGTGGATTATATTTGTTGAGTGAATGGAAAGAGAGATTATTAGGTTTAAAACGATGCAGCTCTTGAGGCCAGGAGTTCAAGATCAGCCTGGGCAACATAGTGAAACCCCATCTGTACAAAAAAATTTAAAAATTAGCTGGGCATGGGGATGGATGCCTATAGTCCTAGCTACTGGGGAGGCTGGGACAGGAGGATTGCTTGAACCCAGGAGTTAACAGACTGCACTCAGCAACAGAGCCAGACTCCAACTCAAAAAAAAAAAAAAATAAAGCAGAGCAAATTACCAGTGAGTAGTGTGTTACTTGGGTTTTTAATAGGCATCTTATTAACATGTTCCAACTTGAGCCCTTAACTTTCTCCACCTACCCCCTTCCACAAACCTGTTTTGACTGTCTTTGTCTTGATGTCAGCTTTGTCTGTCCAGCTGCTCAGGCTAAAACTTTTCTTTCATACAACACATCCTGTCAGCAGCTCCTGTTTGGGGGTAGGCATTTTGCCGGTTTTTTTTTTTTTTTTTTTTTAACTGCTATATCTCTAGCACGTAGAACAGTGCCTGGCAGCACATAGTCGGTGCTTAATATGTATTTGTTGAAAGACAAGTCAGTGAATGTTTTTAATGTGAGGTGCAAAGAGAAAAAAAAATGTATCTTTGAGGGGTGGAGTTTTGAAGAACTTCCATTTTCTAAGTATTTGTGTAATGTTGGAGTTACTTGTTTCCTTTGTAATCTGAAAGTATGTTTAAAAAAATTAGTGTACTTTTAAGTTGAGAATTTTCATTTTGCTTTTTATTCTTTCTTGCCTTGTGCCTGTTTATCTAGACTGCGGATCTTGGACTTGATATTGGTGCCCAGGGAGAACCCCTTGGATATCGCCAGGATGGTATGCGTCTCATATTTCTCGATTAACTCCAGATCAAGCTAAAGTTCTAAAACTTGATCAGAAGAGCTGGTTTGCTCATCTGGGAAACTAGTGTTGGCAGAAAAGTAATGGCTTCAATTAAAAGCAGTTCTTAAATTCCAGTCAGCAACAGTATCTTTAATGGAGCGCAGGGAATTCAGAGCCACACGATGAATAGCAGTAGGATTACACCACCAACAAATACATGCTACTACTAGGCCTCTGCAGTGTAGGCTGTTACAGTTTACCTGGCTTTTTATTCTCTTTTTGGCCAGAGGACTCATAATACCTTTTGTCTATAAGCTACCCAAGGAAGACAGGAAAACTCCTGTCTCTAGGCTCAGATCTGGGGTGGGTTTTTACATAGTTGCATTATCAGGGTTTTCTTGAAAAGCTAATTCAAATCTGGGTAATGAACATAGAGGATGGGGTAGACCACTAACAATTATAACTGTCTTACATTTATAACCTCATCTGCTTCTACCTAATTACGAAACCACTAAAGCGCGGATTCTTACTGTGACAAATAACATGTCAACCCTAAGATAAAATATGTTGAGGTTTCATTGAAATAGTGCCTTAACTTTCCTTAGTACTTTTGTTGGTGTCACTTGGACTTTTTGTCAAGATAGATTACACCTGCCAGACCTCATTATTGTCTTAATCTTCCTTCCCATGGGTTCTCATTGCCTAGGTGGTCACACAGTAGATTCCTGCTTCTCCTCCTTGGGAACCCCAAGTCTCTGACAGGGGTAAATGCAGTGTGTTCAGGGTTAGACTAATGATGTGACTGGGCCCTGCTGGTGTGCCCCTCTGATGGAAACAGACGGTATTTGTGTAGTCTCATGGGTGGTTTGGCACTGAGTAATTACTTGGCTAAAGAAAGCTAGAAGTTGAAGAGGCTAGAAAGCATTGTTTTCTGACAAGTTTGCTGCTGAACTTTGGATGCCCTTAACTATGTCTGTTTCTCTCCTCTGTCTTTTGCCTTCCTTCTTGTATTTTGTTGACACCCTGACTCTTCTAGATCCTAGCTATCGTTCTTTTCACTCTGGTGGATATGGCCAGGATGCCTTGGGTATGGACCCCATGATGGAACATGAGATGGGTGGCCACCACCCTGGTGCTGACTATCCAGTTGATGGGCTGCCAGATCTGGGGCATGCCCAGGACCTCATGGATGGGCTGCCTCCAGGTGATAGCAATCAGCTGGCCTGGTTTGATACTGACCTGTAAATCATCCTTTAGGTAAGAAGTTTTAAAAAGCCAGTTTGGGTAAAATACTTTTACTCTGCCTACAGAACTTCAGAAAGACTTGGTTGGTAGGGTGGGAGTGGTTTAGGCTATTTGTAAATCTGCCGCAAAAACAGGTATATACTTTGAAAGGAGATGTCTTGGAACATCGGAATGTTCTCAGATTTCTGGTTGTTATGTGATCATGTGTGGAAGTTATTAACTTTAATGTTTTTTTGCCACAGCTTTTGCAACTTAATACTCAAATGAGTAACATTTGCTGTTTTAAACATTAATAGCAGCCTTTTTCTCTTTATACAGCTGTATTGTCTGAACTTGCATTGTGATTGGCCTGTAGAGTTGCTGAGAGGGCTCGAGGGGTGGGCTGGTATCTCAGAAAGTGCCTGACACACTAACCAAGCTGAGTTTCCTATGGGAACAATTGAAGTAAACTTTTTGTTCTGGTCCTTTTTGGTCGAGGAGTAACAATACAAATGGATTTTGGGAGTGACTCAAGAAGTGAAGAATGCACAAGAATGGATCACAAGATGGAATTTATCAAACCCTAGCCTTGCTTGTTAAATTTTTTTTTTTTTTAAATATCTGTAATGGTACTGACTTTGCTTGCTTTGAAGTAGCTCTTTAATTTTTTTTTTTTTTTTTTCAGTAACTGTTAGTTTAAGTCTCTCGTAGTGTTAAGTTATAGTGAATACTGCTACAGCAATTTCTAATTTTTAAGAATTGAGTAATGGTGTAGAACACTAATTCATAATCACTCTAATAATTGTAATCTGAATAAAGTGTAACATTGTGTAGCCTTTTTGTATAAAATAGACAAATAGAAAATGGTCCAATTAGTTTCCTTTTTAATATGCTTAAAATAAGCAGGTGGATCTATTTCATGTTTTTGATCAAAAACTTTATTTGGGATATGTATGGGTAGGGTAAATCAGTAAGAGGTGTTATTTGGAACCTTGTTTTGGACAGTTTACCAGTTGCCTTTTATCCCAAAGTTGTTGTAACCTGCTGTGATACAATGCTTCAAGAGAAAATGCGGTTATAAAAAAATGGTTCAGAATTAAACTTTTAATTCATTCGATTGTGTCACTTTTTTTTCTTATTAAATGGTTTGTGAGGGTGGTAAGTAAGTTTTTCCAACTCAACTTTATACTGAGGAAGATAGATACATAGTGAAGTAATTTGTTGTAGCGATAGAGAAGGCCTTACTTCTCTAGATGCAGTTTGCCAAGTTTCTTTAGCATTTGGCCCTGGGTTACATTGCACCCCCAAAAAAGTGTTTCAGCCTTGCACACTGTGATTAGTTCTGGGCTTTTGTGGGAGAAAGCCAAGCAGACTATCTATCTCTACCCCAATCTCTCAGATGGTTTGATTCCATTAAGGTAATGAAATATTAACTACCTGGATTTGGATTTGAATCACCGTCACAGAAGTGTGACTCATTGGGAGAGGGGAATTCCTTCAACAACTCTACTTTGAACTAATAATTAAATAGGTTTAAGTGTTGATGTGTATCTGAACATAATCAGAACCAGAATGAGCCTTCCACACTATCTGCCAGATGATCCTATCAATCATCCTGGTGGTAGGTCTGACAAGCTTAGTTCATCTCTTCAGGTAGACCTGTTAAGACTTGTTTTGGTCTTATAAAAAGTGAAAGTGTTTTGTCTTTAGGGAGAGCTGTTTCTGATTTACTGTTTTTATTTTGATAGTGACAATTATGAGAAAAACATACATTCAGTTCTTTTTCATTAAAAATCAGCTTCATCTGGGGAGGCCTTTTTGTGAATGCCCTTGCTTTGCAAAAATAAATTCTTCATTGTGGTCTAAAATGTAATAATTAGGGTTTGAAAAGAAACATTCACATAGCTGATGAGGTGGTAGGTCTCAGGTTCTGTCTCATGTGTGATAAACCAAACCAGCCAGTATTTCAAGAAGCCTAGGGGCTATTGGTAGGTTAACACTGAAGATCTTCAGTGAATTCAGCTTTCAACATAAAGAGCCACCGCAGGGTGTTTCATTTACAGAACTTTTTAAAACCAGAAAACACTTTCAGAGCTTTGCTAATTCATTGTATTTTTGAAGTTTAAAAACTTTTAATGTGAGAGTTAATCCAGTTCAGCAAGGTGATTCTGGAAATACCAAGGGTGAATAATAGCCAAGACGCTTAGGAAAAATAGGAGTATTTGCTCCAGCAGCTGTCAAGGCCTAACTAATATAAAGCTAAAGTTAGTTAACCCTGACAGGAATAGGGATATAAACACAGATTAATACATTAACACAGAATAACAGGCATTTGAAGACTCTTCAGAGACAGCGTTGGAGATCAGTGTGGGAGGAGAGTGACTTTTTCATAAAGGTGTGAAACAGCCAGCCAATGGAATAAAAATATAGAAAAACACCCATGACCCAACAAAATATCAAGATTTTAAATAAAGGCAGTATTACTGACTGACTGATTGATTGTTTCTTTTGCCTCAAGCGTCAGTAAGGCTTGGTGGGCCACAATGTTGACAGTCTATCCTGGACGCCCATGTGTCCAACAATCTCTGTTCACACAAGAGACACTGGAGTGAAAAACTATAGCTTCGGTGATGTGGGTATCAGTATAGTATGCATATATTTCACATAATACTGAACAAAAGTCACAGATGATGCATGCTTTAGAACTCCATTGATCTTCATTGATTCAAAAAAGGGACAAGCTATTTTAAGGAAAATATCCGTGGATGGAGCGAGGAGATGATTAGCTGAGTAGAAATCGGAATAATGGTTACCTGGAAGAGGGAGGTGCAGAGGATGCTGGCAAGGTGCCTAACCTTTCCTGTAAATGGTGGTGAAGAAAGTGAGGTCAAGTTTTCATACCAGAAATAGTGGTGGGGAGGAAAAGGCCTAAATGAAAGGCTGCCCACTTGCATTTTTGGGTACAGGAGGTGAAAATGACAAAGTGAACATGGCCGTTGAGAATAGGAGGGCTTTCCAGTGTAAGTTTTCTTTTTTCAGTTGTGCTGTAGTTAATGAGACAGCCTTGAGAGTTAAGACATTTGATCCCATTGCAGCAACCACCATTGAACCAAAGAAGGAAGCTTTTCTATGTTGGGGCAGATCTTACAGACATGAAGCTTTGAAATCTGATGATCTGAATCCTTAATAATGAAAGCTCTTAAGATAAATACACTCTAACTCTTGGTTGCTATAATAAAAAGATGATGTGAATTGTGCTGTTTTGTTTGTAAAGCAAAGAATGCTAAATTGATCTGCAGTTCTATTGAGAACCTGCCTTTCCTTGCCTTGAGCAGATCACCCACCGAAGTGAAATTATGGTATCACGGCCTCCTATTTGGAATTTTGTATAGTATCCATTCCACCACTTCAGACTCCAGTAAACGTAGAAGGAAGTGACAAGTTTCAGAGTTCAGGTTGTGGGGGAAGGTCATAACAGGTATAAGGGTATGCAGGAAAGCAAAGGAGAAACTCCACCCCTATGTATTTCCAAGGTAGGTTTGGGCATGGATAGGGAAAGGTCTGTGTGTCCATAAACGTAATTTCCATGTTAGGTACGACTGAGAGCCACTCTGTGACAAAGCAGTTCTATTCAGAATTATTTGAGGTATACTCCCAAGTATGTACGAGGAATTCATTGCAGCACTATCAGAGATAGCAACCCAAATAGCTATCAAAAGGGAACCTAACTAGTTAAGCAAATTTCGATGCATCTATTTGGTGGACCACTCTGCAGTCAAAAGGGGGGGAAAAACGGCACATAAAGCTGTGTTTTGGTATAAAACGGTCTTCAAAATACATTATTAGGAGAAAAAGCAAGGAGCAGAGTTGACAGCTGCTCACATATGGGTAAAAAGGGGTGGGTGCAGAATCTGTGAAGACATGCATAGACCATCCCTGGATGCACACAAAGACCCTGGTGGCAATGGACACCTTGTAGGAGGAGATGGGGAGAGGACTAACAGCGTGTGCGGGAGAGACTGCTGTTTATCTTTTGGGTGTTTTCACCAGGCTTCATTGGTGCCAGGCTTCTGGATTGGATATTACCATTCAAATGTAATCATTAAAACCCTTAATGCATTTGTCCACCGCCTCAACATCAAGCCTCTGATGGGAGAGGCCAGAGGCTGGACTTTAAAGGCCAGTTTAAAGCTCCTCATTCTAGGCCCAGCTTCTCGCTCCCACACACCACTTCTCAACTGCACTGAAGCCTGAGGCCAAGACTGCCTAGCTTTGCCTGGTCTCCCCCAACCCCACTCCAGACAGCTCTCCCAGGAGGCCAAGCCTCTTGTAGCTTTCTTGTAGCCATACCACTTGCTACCGTAGCCCCTGTATGTATACGATTATATTCTACATTGCATTTTTCTGTTGCCAGGGAAAGAAAAAGGGCATCTTGCTTCAGGTGGAGACAGGAGAGATCTGGTGAGGGAGATTCCTCTCACATCACCTTGTACAAGAGCCTTAGCCACCAGAGCCCCCATTTTCTCAACTATAGCACAGGGATGATGCCTGCCCTGTGTTCACAGAATTGACCTGAGAACCTCATTAGCTAATAGGAGAAACTTGGAAAGATAAACTGCAAAGAATCATAAGAGTAAATTGTTGCTGCATTCCACTGACTCAAGTGCCACGAGTGACTATCAGCACCTTTCAGGGCACCTGTGACCACAGTTACCCCAAATGGTGCTTCACAGAGGGACAGCTTAATGGGGATGCACACTCGGCTGTAAGTTAAGGCAAGGTCTTGGAACTTTGGGCTTGCTGTTGGTGGAGGGAGAGGAATAGTCCTGTGTGCAGCCACTCACCTGAGCCTCCTCTGTGCACTATTGCTTGTCACCTCCTTTGCCTCTCACCTCTGTGACTTCAGTGACACCATTTATCCCTGAAGACAGCCAGTGGATTGTAGCTAATTAGCAAATAGCTGACGCTTGGGGATGGAGGGAAGGAGAGGGCTAGGAGGGGTGGGCCCCTTGCCACTGCCAGAATCCTAAGAGCTGAGGGGTCAGCTCTGCTCTCAGAATGGAGCCACTTAGGCATGCCAAATACTAAGGTACAGGCCTGGGGAGGGCAGGGAAGGGTTACTACTACAAGCTGCCCTCTGCCCAACCAGGCTGCTCATATCCCCTACCTCTGAACTCAAAGGGATCTAGGCTGCTGCTTTCCATAGGCACCTTTCTTCCAGGACACAGCCTCACCAGGGTACAAGGCTTGGCATGGACTAACTTTAGTGACCCGGCACGTTTGGCAGGGCAGTGAGCTCTGCTTGGGACCATCATCTCCTTGTCCTTGCTGATTCAGATAAGCTTTTCCCCAGATAGGCAACACTGGGGCCCAGGGCCAGGAGTGGTCCACTGAACAAAATGGCTCTGGAATAGTAAGTTTCCTCTTCTCTGTCAAACAGCAAAGGCTCCTCCTCGCTCAAGTGAAAAGGGGAAAAGGAAGAAGAATCTTCCACTGCTCTGAACTACCTTGACAGGACTCCAGACCCAGAACCCCACGGGCGTTCCCCCACCTAAGAACTAAAGGGAGATGGCAAAGAAAACAAACCTGAACCTGTTCCTGTATCCAGCAGGCAAAGCCACTGGAGCTGAGAACCAAGCCTCTGGCTGCTCCATCAAGTACTCCCCACTCACTCCCAGAAATGCAGGCAAAACCAGCCAGGCCAGGGCCACATGGGCACACACAGCTGGTGATGAGCACACCGCCCAGGAGGACTTAAATCGTGAAGCCTCCCCACCATGGGCAATAAGTAGGCTATGCGAGGTCCAATGAAGCTGCCTGTTCCTGGGTCATGCTCTTAGAGGGCACACTCTCATATCCCAATTAGTCACAGCCCAAGCTTTGTGCACCCCATTAGGGGATGAACACAGGGTATGGAGTCAGAGTCCTGGGTTCAGCCAAGCTGTGGGGCAAGTGAAAACAGCTCCTCTGAGTCTGTCTCCTCATCAATGAAATGAAACTAAGGCGGCTTGCTTTGCAGGTTGTGGTGGGGATTACATAAGGTAATTGACATTCCCTTTGGTGCAGTTGTGCAGAGAACTGTTTTCATTGTAAAGCAATGAAACCATATCTGAACTATAACACAGGGATGATGTCGGCCCTGTGTTCACAGAACTGACCCGAGAACCTCATTAAGTAATGAGGTGCTGATGAGGATGCTTCTGGCTGGGCTGCAATGAAATGCTTTACAATGAAAACAACAGTTCTGTGCACAACTGCATCAAAGGTAATGTCAAATGGAAACTGTCAAACTACCCAGATTACTGTGTCAGAGGGGCTGTTGATGACAGCATGACCAGCTTCCTGAGATGCCGTAGATGGGGCCACCTGTGGGCCAACATGGCCACTGCCTGGGACAGAATCCATCTGGGCAGTGTTAGAAGGCAAATCCCCTAAGCAGCAGCACCAGAGCACTGGAGCTGGGAAAAGGGTTGGCAGCCACTGATTCAGTGTAGCCTTTTCATTTTGCAGATGGGGAAAATGAGGCCTCAGAAAGGCCAAGGCATTACCTCAACATACCCATCTGGTCAGTGCTGCCCAGGGCCCACCCCTACCTACCCAGTCCAGATTCAGGAGTAAGCCTGCCCAGTACAGCAGTCCCAACGTACTTCCACAGTATCCACCAAATACTGCCATGGGCTTGACTGACTCTTACATAGGAGGTTCTAAGGCATATGTGAGAGGGAACATGAGGCAGATACAGGATCAAGTGGCAGAAGTTGGGGAAAACGATTGTACCCTGATGCTATCATCCCATCTAGATGGGAAAACCTTCAAGGAAGCCAATGTTCTTGAGCATTTTGCATTCCTTTAGGCAAACTTTTCACTATCTGTGCTGGTCAGTGAGTCTTACCTAGCCCTCCCCAGGATTCT
Organism: Colobus angolensis palliatus; assembly: GCF_000951035.1. NCBI lineage: Eukaryota > Metazoa > Chordata > Mammalia > Primates > Cercopithecidae > Colobus > Colobus angolensis. The sequence continues at coordinate 930,406 of NW_012116389.1, forward strand.
TGGAATCAGTTTGCTCCTGAAATGAACAAATGCCAGACATGTAAAAGGGGAGAAGACAAGAGGCTCAGAGATTAGCTTCCAAAGGTTTACTCTGCAGCTGTGGCTGGGAGAGCATTCCTGCCTGGTCCGCCCTTCCGCTCTTCCCTGAGGAGAGGAGAGATGCTCACAGATGCTGGCAAGGCTGAGGACTGTGCTTCGCATCCACTGCTTTACTACCATAGGCAGTGCTAACCTTAGCCCACCTGGCCCACACAGAGAGGGAAAGGACATTTCTGAGAACAGCTAACAAACCTGGGCTTCCCAGATGCATTCCACAGGAACGGAGGAAGTCCATTCTGAGTCAGTTTTCTAGGCCCTGGGGTTAGTGAGCACTTGGGCCACCAGGTTCTGGGTTCAGCTGACTTTATTAGGTCCAAATACAGCTGTGAGGGGACGTGGCAAAGGTGTCTGGGAGCTGACCTCGCTTGTGCATCTGAGGGCTGGGGTCACAGGGTGGGCTTGTGCGAAGCACTTTCTTGCCTAGTGTCCAACAGCTTGGAGGATTTCCAGGGCCAAGGGAGCCACCACGCTGTCAGCAAATGAACTGTAAGAAAAACCAAAGTAGGTACACTTAATAGGCATCTTTAAGGTAAAATGCCCACCCCCCTTCAAAGGGGCCAGTCTCTTTTGTACCCGAGTATCTGATGGACCAGCTGCAGCATCCTCTTGGAAAGCAGAAGCAGGAAAGCCTGGCCCACAGTCCTGGTGGGGTTCAGAATTGGCCATGCCAGCACCCCTGAGCTATTTCTGAGCTCCCAGCCCCAGCCACCAGTCACTATCTGAGCCACCACTGCCAGAAACACTGCCACTGAGCTGTAGGCAGCCAGACTCTACCAGGCCTGGGGTCCTCAGTGGGCCTGCCTGGCTCCTGCCTGGAGCTGACTCATGTGTCCCAGACCCACTCCACACACTGACCCTCCCTGCTCCGTTGCCCTTTCCAGCCAATCAGCCAGGAGCTTTCTTACTCTTAGAGGTGTGAATGTGCAATTAAGAGCTTAAAATGGGAACTTTGTTACTGGAGCAAATTGTTTGAGACACATTTAAACCTATGTTTAACAACTGTTAGCAAAGAAAAGACTGAAACCAGTGACCCTTGAAGTGTAAAATTAGCTCGTGGCACACTCTTGACTGCACAGAAATAGAGCTGGTACCAAATAAATGGGTGGGGGCGCTGCATAAAAGATGTGGGTGGCAGTGGGATGGGGCTGTGACCAGGAGACCGACCGTGCCATGCATTCCTGCTCTGCGCATCAAAGCCCCTGTGTGACAGAAGGAATGCGTTTGAACTTGGCCCGCCCCTGGCTGAGTCTAGGCTAGACTAGTGGGGCCATGCTGCCCACTCGCACGCAGCAGGCCCAGTGAGGCTGGAAAGGACAGAAACTACTGGCAGAGCAGCATCGGAACTGAGACTGCCATCCACTCATTCTTGGTTGACAAGAAAACCCTTTCTGGTTAGGCCATCCGAACAAAGTCCAAACGAGAACTTTGCAGGAGCAACTTCCCTGCCCAACACAAGATCTGTCTGGTGTAGACAGTTTAGATGCTGGAGTACTGGGGTACAGGACAGACCACCAGCCTCATGGACCACTGAACCTTGTTTTGACACATTTGGTCCAAATTTGGGTCCAGCATGAGGATGTGCTATTTTTGGCTAAAAGGCAGTTGTAGTCCCTACTATGAGGAGTCCCATAGCGCAAGTGCCTAGAGCAAAGGGGCTCTCCAGAGCTGTCTGTCAAACTCCACTCCTCTGTGGGTTTCTCTGTGCCCTCAGCATAAATCTGTGTAGCTGGCTTCATAATGGCATTTTGCACAAGGTCAGGATCCGATGGCATGTCCTCCTCAAAACGGTCTTACAGGAGGCTTATAGGCCAGTCCAGGGAGTCACTGTTCACACCTTACATGGCAGGGGCTCAGCAAGGTGTGAAGGGGCTTCTTGCAGCGAAGTCAGTCTCTCCTGCCCCTCACCTTACAGAAAACCATGAATAAGAACTTACTTCTGTGGTTTATGCTGAAGACAAAAGGCATAGGGTTAGGCTAAAAAGGATGGTGTCCTCCCCTCTCACCTATCCAGGATTAAATGCACAAGGCTGATTGGAATTGAGCCTTCTCTGCAAATTCACCTTCTTAGCAATGCTTCAGCCACTTATTTTTCTTCAGATTAGTAACAAATCCAAAGCACACCAGGAAGCAGACTTCATAGAAACATGTAGTTCTAAAAACAGAATCGACCAGGAAATGGCAGACAGCATTCCAGGTCCAGTGAAGGTCAAGCACCCCATAGGAGGCGGGTCCTTCTCCCTAGGGTGGGGAAATGCTCCAGTGAGCATCAGCGTCTCTGTGGGGCTGGCTGGGATGCCGGCTCCTTCTGCTTTTACAGCATGTAACATGCTCCTGGGTGATAGGCCTATCCCCTGTCTGTGGAACTCACTTCTAGGATGTTCTAGACACACTGACTGTACAGCCAAGGACTGGGAGGCTGGCCTAACCCCATGCTGTCAGCTTCTGGGTGTCAAACACGCAGTTGTATGTGGTCCCTCGGAACTTCTGGCTGAGGAAGGTAGCCTGGTGCGGCAGAGCACGCTAAGCTGTCACGTTTGCCCCAGCCCTGCCTGGGCCTTGAGTCCTCTACAAGGTGGTGATGAGGATGCCTCTGCCTGGGCTGCTGATGGGGGCACGTGTGTACAGGCCAGGGGCTGCCTTTATCATGAGGTTCCTTATATCTCCCACTTGGTCATCCACTCAACCTCCTTGGGTGCCTGAAGGTGGGAATATTGTTTCCCCTGGAATGAGTAAGACTTTCCCTTCCCATGTGGATTCCTGTGCCCCTACCTTCCCCACCATAACTGGGGATTCCCGGTGGTGGAGTGGTAGAGCTTCCCCTCCCACAGTGGGAAGGATCTCAGTGGACAGTGATGGGCTGGAAGGAGGTGGTCCCTGGTGTGGAGGGAGATGGGCGGGGGGAGTGAAGAAAGGAATGGCTGAGAGTGTATGCTGATCCGGAGCAGACTCTGCTGATCCTCCCGGCCCTGCTTACCCACTCCTGGGGGCCAGCTGCTCCAGAGCCCGTAGGAGGCTGCCCGCATTCTTGAGGCTCTCCAAGTGCTTCTCATTGGAGGTGATCTGCAAGGGCAGGAGGGAGAAGACAGTGGTCAGCTGACCCATCCTGATTCATGCCCTGTTAGATGGGCACCCTGAGTATCAGGCCTGCATGGTGCTGTGGCTGCCTAAGGCACTGGGGAGGATGTCCCCTGGGCTTGTCTGCAACCCCCATGCCTAACCTCCCCCACAGAGTACTGCTGACCAAGGGAAAAGAGGCAGGACACTGGTGGTCCTTGGGGAAGGGACAAGGCAGTCCGCTGGGGCAGGAGACGGCCAGCTCAGGGCAGGATGCCTCCTGCAGCTCTCTCAGGAGGGTTTGTGTCTGGGAACCTGAACTTTCCAATTAAAGCAAAACTACGTTTTCTGTGCTGGGACTCAGAGGGCCTGGCTAGCAACTGGAAATCTGTTTCTGGGGCTCTGAGCCCAACATGATCTCTTTCATATGGACAGAAGGATGCCAAGAAGGTGCCTGGGGACCTGGGAGAGAGGCATTAATAACCCCAGGAGGTGTGCTCATGCTAATCGCCACAGTCCTGTGAGAGAAACACTTGGGCATGCCTGACTCTGTAGCACCTATTTGCAGAATCATAAACTCTCAGGGCTAGAATAGGCTCAGGTAGGGTTTTATCCAGCTCTGGCATCCAGAGACCTTACAATTCAGTCCCTTTACAGAATGAGTCCATGTCCTGAAAGGCAGAGAAGAGAAGGTTTTGATTCTACTATTAGACTTGCTTCTCTTAATTTACCATCGCCTCCTATTGTTATCTTTGTTAGTTTAAAATTTCTTGTAATAAACACTTGTATGGCACTTTACATTTCAGAAGGCTGTTTCCTATATGTTTTCTCAACAGCCTACCTTACAAGGTAAGTATATATCATGTTTTATTTATGAGGTAACCAAGGCTTAGTGAAATTAAGGGGCTGCTACAGGAGTACACATGGAGCCAGATTCCCCACCATGAGGTTGGAACCAGGATGGCTTCAGCTGACTTTGATCACAGCAACCAAGGCTGGATTATTGTCTCCTTAGTTAAGAGGCTCAACATTTTTTAACCAATCACTCATGATAGGTCACAGGGGTAACTCAACATTAACATGAACTCTGAATTATATACGAATGCATTTGCACCTCCACTGAGATCCTTTCCCACTTCCTGAGTATGCCACAGAACAGCTGGCAGTTCAACTGCATCAGGTGTGATTTCTGCAAAGATTTGCAACTCGGGAGAGCTGCATGTCAATTTGTTCTGAAACTGCATCCAACTTGATGTGTTCAAAAGACTATTGCTTAAAAATGTCAGCTGTAGTTCAATTATGTCTGAAGTATGCATAAACTTACACTGAAGGTACACTCAACATCGGGGTCTTCAGTGAGGATTCCCACCTCATTTTTCTCAGAACTGCATCAAACAGGTCAGCTGACTACATCCAGACTCACTGCCCCTGAGCAGCCCTGCCATGAGATGGTGTGCAGAGGCTGTGCTCCCAGGAAATCACCCACAAGTTGCAAATAAATCAGAAGATGACTTTCATCCACAAGGCTGGTTAGAAGGTGCAAATAGAAATCTACAGTGACAGTTATGTGATCAAAGGAAGATACCAAAATAGTATCATATGCAGCTGACACAAATGTAGACATAAACAAAGCCAACTGAAAACTACGTGGTTTGGCCATTTACCTGATTCTTATTATTAATATCAGCTGTTGTTCTGTATATAAGGATGAGTTAATTCAAAAATAAAAATTTTAAATTATATCAATCAGAGATGCCAGTTCTGAGTAAGACAGAGAAAACACATGACACTCTTTCTCTCCCTTTGGATGCAAATGCACAGCGCAGCTATTTGAGAACACTGAAAAGCAAACAGCAACAGGTAAATAGGAGACAACACTGAATTCAAAGCACCACTGAACTGGCAGTGAGTTTACCACTTCTTTCTCAGCCTGGATGCAACAAACCCAAACCTCAAAAGCTCTAGGAGAAACCCAGCTTGAGAAGGGAAATCCCCAAAACCCTAGAGAGTAGATGAAACCCCCTCAAGATTGTTTTGCTCTTTTTTCTCCCTCCTCTTGTGTCCCAGGCCATTCTGTGATGGCAGCAGTGGTAGTGGGGACAGAGGTGGCAGCAACAGTAGCCAGCAAGAGGAGCCTGAAGCCAGAGCTCTATTCTTTCTCTGTTCTCCTAGTGTTTGGTCTGGATGTTGCATAATCATGGAACTAGGCAGTTTTAGGCCAGACAGAAAATGGGAAACCCAGGGAACCAGAAAGTACTGGGGAGAGAATGAATCAAGAAGAGCTTAGTAAAGTTACTCCATAAAACTGTTTATGAACTCCTGGCCTCACCCCCAACCTGTGTATGCATGGAACCGATCCCAATAGCATGCCACAGAATTGAAGAACTGAGGTAACAAATGTATCCCTGCTCATATCCCAGACTGACCCCTGGGGAGGGACACACCAGATAGATGCACATAGCACTGCAAAACCTGTGAAACGAATATGACCCTGAAATTACAATTCCAACCCGCAGCCTGAACCTCATCAGCATGATTGCTTGCTAAAACAAAAATATCAATATTCTCTGTAGTATTTAACAAGACAGGGTCTTATAATGCAATATTTTAAATGACCAGGATACAATTCAAAATTACTTGGCAAAAGTAACCATAAAATCTCAGCTGACATGAAAAAAAAAAACAATCAATCAACAGAGGACAATAAATAAAATGACACATGTTGGAATTATCTGACAAAGACTTCAAAGTGCTATTATAAAAATGCTAAAAACAATCACTAACACTCTTGAAACAAGTATTACAATAGAATGTATCAGTAAAAATGGAGAATATATCAAAGAAGAATCAAATGAGAATTTTCTAACTAAAAACAATAACCAAAAATTTAAAGTCCTCACTGGATGGACTCAATAGCAGAATGGAGACAATAAAAGGAACGAGTCAGTGAACTTGAAGATAGATCAATAGAAATTATCCAATCTCAGCAGCAGAGATCGAAAAAAAAAAAAAAGATTGAGAACACAAATGAACAACACCTCAGGGACCTATGAGACAATAACAAAAGGTTTATGTCATTGGAGTTCCAGAATGAGAGGACAGAGAATAAACGAATGAAAAAGTATTTGAAGAAATCATAACTAAAACTATTCCAAAATGTGCTGAAAGAAATAAATCTACAGATTCAAGAAACAGTATATCCCAAACAAGATTAAACCCAAAGAAATCCATATCCAAACCCATCAAAATCAAACTTGCTGATGGATGTTGCAAGTGGGCAGAAAAAAAAAAGATATATTACCTACAGGGTAAAAATAACTTGAATTATTGTGAATTTCTCATCTGAAGCTACTGAGGCCAGAAGATTTTAAGATGCTAAATGAAATGAACTACCAAACTAGAGTTACATACCTAGAAGATACCATTCAGAAATGAGATCATGGTTTCAAAATATTATTTAGGAATGAAGGTGAAATAAAGATATTCTCAGATGAATGAAAACTAATAGAAGAGCGGCTATAAAAAATTTACTCTCTCTTCAGAGAGAAAGCAAATAATACCAGAAGGAAACCTGGAACATCAGGAATGAAGGAAGAGCAACAAAAATGGTAAATACAACAGGATGTTATCTTTCTTTAAAAGCTGTTTAATAGTAGAAAACAAAGAATACATATAATATTGTATTGATGGGGTTTTCAATGTATGTAGATGTAACATATAAGACAGCTGGAACATAAGATGGGGGAGAGCAAAGGAACCTATATGGTAGTAAGGCTTTTATGTTCCATTTGAAGTGGTAAAATATTGTCATAAGTAGATTCTGGAAGGTTAAGTATTTTATAACTCCAAGAGCAACCACTTAAAAAAATTATACAAAGAGATGTAGTAAAAAAAAAAAAAAACCCACAATAGATAAATTAAAATTTAATATTTAAAATGTTCAAATAGCTTCAAAGAAAGCAGGAAAAGGAAAAGTGACGAAATAAAAACACTGGACCTAATCAAAAATCAAATAAAAAGGCAAACTAAATTGTAACATACCAAGAATTACACTAAATGTAAATGATCTCAATGCAGCAAGTAAGAAATCTCCTGAATGATTTTTAGAAATGACCCAACCATATATTGTCTGTAAGAATGTTAATTCAAATATAATGAGATAGTGGTTTAAAGTAAGAGGATGAAAAAAGATATGCCATGCAGACATAAATGAAAAGAAAGCTAGAGTGGCTATAGTAATGTCAGGCAAAGTAGACTTCGGAGCAAAGAAAATTAGCAGGGATATATTTTGATTAAAGGGTTTTGTAACCAAGAAGACATAACAATAAATGTGTATACATCTAACAGTAGAAATTATACATACAGAAAGCAAAAACTGATACAACTGAAAAGGAAAACAGATAAATCCACAATCAGAGTTGGAGATTTCAAAATTCCTCTCATGGTAAGAAATAGGATGAGCAGACAAAAATCAGCCAGGATGTAGAAGAACGGAGGAACCCATCAACCACATGGATCCTACGGACATTTGTAGATCACTGACCCCATCAACAACAGTATTCACATGTATTGCAAGAATCCAGGAATATTTACCAATGTATACAGTATTCTGTGTCATAAAACATATCTTAACACATTAAAAGAATTGAAACCATATAAAATATATTCTCTGACCATATGGAACTAAACTAGCAATTAATAACCAAGGTAACAGGAATATTTCCAATCACTTGGCATTAAACAGCACTCTCCTAAATAATACAGGGGTTAGAGAGGACATTCCAAGAAAAATTAGAAAATAATCTTAGCTGAATGAAAATGACCTTGATACAACATGTCAACATCTGGAAGGGGGCTAAAGCAATGCTTAGAGGGAAATCTGTAGTACTAAATACTTATTTTAGGAAAGAAGAAATGTCCCAAATCAATAATTTAAGCTTCTACATCAAGAAACTAGGAAAAAAGGGCTGGGCACGGTGGCTCACGCCTGTAATCCCAGCAATTTGGGATGCTGAGGAGGGCAGATAACTTGAGGTCAAGAGATAGAGATCAGCCTGGCCAACATGGTGAAACCCTGTCTCTACTAAAAATACAAAAATTAGCCAGGCATGGTGGAGGGTGCTTGTAATCCCAGCTACTCAGGAGGCTGAGGCAGGAGAATTGCTTGAACCCAGGAGGTGGAGGTTACAGTGAGCTAAGATCCGGCCACTGCTCTCCAGCCTGGGCGACAAAGCGAGACTCCGTCTCAAAAAAAAGAAGAAACTAGGAAAAAAGGAAGAAAACAAACCCAAACTGAGAAGAAAACAGGAGCAAAAATCAAGAGGAATGTGGTAAATGTATGACCTAAAATGTCAATACTTACATTAAATGTAGATTTACTAAATGCTCCAAGTAAAAGATTTCAAGCTGTATATAAACAAAATAGAATATATCTCATATATAGAATTATATACATCTATAATACATAAATTATAGCTACACACGCACACACGTATTTATATATAGTACTTATAAGAAATATATTTTAAATATAAGGGCACCAAGGCCGGGCATGGTGGCTCATGCCTGTAATCCCAGCACTTTGGGAGGTCAAGGCAGGTGGATCACTTGAGGTCAGGAGTTCGAGACCAGCCTTGCTAATGTGGTGAAACCCCGTTTCTACTAAAAATAAAAAAAATTAGCTGGGTATGGTAGCACAAGCCTGTAATCCCAGCTACTTGGGAAGCTGAGGCTGGAGAATCACTTGAACCCGGGAGGTGGAGGTTGCAGTGAACTGAGATCACACCATTGCACTCCAGCTTGGGCAACAAGAGTGAAACTCCATTTCAAAAAACATGAAAAAAAAAAAAGAAAAAAAAAAAAATAAGGGCACCAAACAGTTGAAGGTTAAAGGATGGAAAAAGATATGACATGCTAACAGTAACCCAAGAAAGTTGGCACAGCTAATACCAGATAAAGTAGACTTTAAGGCTGTAATCATAACTAGAGGTAAGGAGGGACATTTCATATTTATGAGAAAATAATTGGCCAGGAAGATATAGCAATTCTAAATTTGTATGCTCCTAATCACAGCCTCAAAATACATAAAACAAACAAAAATGACAGAATCAAAGTGAGAATTAGATAAATCCACAATCATGGTGACACACTTTTCAATCTCTTGCAGCAATGTGCATACAGAAACCAGAGGGGACACAGAGGTTCTATACAACAAGAGTAACAGAATTGACCTAATTGACATATATTTAAAAATCATCTAAAAACTGCAGAATATATATTCTTTTCAAGTGCATAGGGAAAATTTCTAAAATATACCATCTTCTGGGTCTTAAGGCAAGTCCTGACAAATTTCAAAGGTATAAATCTGATAAAATGTATCAGGATCTGTATGATTAAAAATTGCAAAATGCTGATGAAAGAAAATAAATAAATGGATACACCATATTCAAGGATTGGAAGGCTCACTATAATAAAAATGTCTTCCAAAATATAGGTTTAATGACATTCCTATCAAAATCTCAGCAGAAATCTTTGTAGTATAGAATAGCTGAGTCTATTGCTTCTCGGCCTTTTGGCTAAGATCAAGTGAAGAATAACTGACTCTAAAATTTGCATGGAAAGGCAAAGGAGCCAGAATAGCTAAAATAATTTGGAAAAAGCAGAATAAAGTTTAGGCATCATACTACCCAACTTTAAGAGGCACCACACAATTCCAGCAACCATGACAGTGTGGTATGCGCAGAAGGTCAGACACACAGATAATGCAATAGACAAGAGAGCCCAGAAATAGAACTCTAGAGATATTGTTAAAATTTTGACAAAGGTGCAAAGTTAATTCAAGGAGGGAAGAATAGTGTTTTGAACAAGCAGTGCTAGAACAAATGGATGCGCATATGCATAAACATCAATCTAGACACATATTTTACATAGTATATAAAATGCAATTTTAAATGGCTGATGGATCTAAATATAAAATGTAAAAACTATGTAACTTCTAGAAGACAATATAGAAGAAATTCTGTGACTTTGGGTTTGGTGATGAGTTTTTAACATAAAAACATAATCCCTTAAAAAATTATAAATTGGACTTTGTCAATATTAAAAACTTTACTTTTTGTAAACATAAGAGAATGAAAAGACAAGCCAGACTTGGAGAAAATATTTGCAACTTACATATCTGATAAAGGACATAAAAGTAACTCTTTAAATTTTTTTTTTTTTTTTTTAGAAAGAGGGTCTCACTCTGTTGCCCAGGCTGGAGTGCAGTGGTGTGATCATGGCTTACTGTAACCTCATACTCCTGGGCTCAAGCAATCTTCTTGCCTTGGCCTCTCAGTTCTCACCTTGGCTGGGATTACAGATGTAGGCCACCATGACCAGTCAAAAAGAACTCTTCAAATTCAATAATAAGAGAACGACCAGCCTAGTTTTTAAAATGGGTAGAAAATCTGAATAGCCAAGAAGATATATGGGTGGCAAATAAGAAAAGATAACTCAACATTGTCACTAGGGAAATGCATATTAAAACTGCAGTGCAATGCCATCGCACACCTATTAGAATGGCTAAAATTCATAAAACTGACAATAACAATGTTGGTAGGGATGCAGAATAACAGCAATTCTCATTTATTGCTGATGTGAATGCAAAATGGAACAGTGCTTTGGAAGACAATTTGGTAGTTCCTTATAAAACTAAACATACAGGCCAGGCACAGTGGCTAACATCTGTAATCCCAGCACTTAGGGAGGCTAAGGCAGGTGAATAACTTGAGCCCAGGAGTTCAGGACCAGCTCCAGAAACATAGTGAGACCTTGTCTCTGCAAATAAATAAATAAATAAAATAGCTAGCTGGGTGTGGTGGTGCACACCTGTGGTCCCAGCTACTTGGGAGGCTGAAGTAGGAGTATCACTTGAGCCTGGGAGGTCAAGGCTTCAGTGAGCCATGATCAAGCTGCTGCACTCCAGCCTGGGTGACAGGGTGAGATCATGTCGCAAAAAAACAAAAAAAAACATTAAACATAGTCCTACCATAGTCCTGGCCAAACAACTGCACTCTTGGATATTAACCCGAGTGAACTGAAAACTTCTGTCCACACAAAAACCTGTATTCGAAATCCTTCACCCTTTTATTCATAATCACTAAAATGTAGATGCAACCAAGCTGTCCTTCAACAGTGAAATGGAAAAATAAGGAAGCCGTGCATGCATCACTTGGAATGCAATCAGACTTACAGTCTGATTTGATTTTTAGAATGAGATATTAGTAAAAATAAGTCTGAGTAATTTTTGAAAAAATAAGAGTTTGAATTTACCTTGCTAAATTATCATATACCATGATACCAAACCATTTTCTATAGCTGGTAATGCCCATGATATGAGGATTTCAAGGGGCTCTGAAACGAATGATCCTTGGGAGTGGACTGCTTCGGTCTCCCAGAGCTGAGTGTCCTCTTAGGCCACTGAAGGTTATAAATGAAGATGGGAACCAGCCCTCTTTCAGAGGCGTTAGATTCCACCGTATCTGCTGGACTATGTGGCCTTTAACCTTCTATTTTCTCAGTAGTTTTATTTTCCTCAAAAACCAAATTATGGGTCCACTCAAAAGTCATCCCACCTACTCCTCTTTTGAGCTACTTAGGCAGAGAATGTTCTGTGCAAACTGAAACCCACAAAGAAATCTCCTCTCCATTTTGAAGGAAGCAGAAGTAAAAGTGACCCTTCTCTACTGTGATGCTGAATTCATGACTAAGAGACTATTGGTGAACTTATCCTGGCTGTGATTACAGACGTCAAGAGAGAGTACTGCAGCGACACTGAGAAAATAATGCAAGAGAACGCCAGCGAAGAGTAGGCACAACACTTTCTTCCCGGAGTTAACATTTTCATTACTGGCAGTCAGTTAGCCAAGACAGGCTAACTCAATTTTATTTTGCAATAATGTACTATAGCAGAGGTTCCTGGACCTGTGAGTCCATGAGTGGATTTCAATATTTCAAAACATCAGATGGCAGGCATCCATTTCCTACAAACAAAGTCATGCCTGCCTCACATTTCTCTGCTTTACGATGAAAATATATCAGCCAAGCCTGGAGTGCCAGCCATTATCTCATGCTGCTAAGACATCTGCCTGGTAGCTAAATGGCTAAAATCAATCAAAATGGAAACATGAATTATACTAAATACATAAAGTTCACCTGGTAGACAGGTAATGCTCAAAACATGGGGTCTTTAAAGGAAAAATCATAAAATAATTGGGAATTTGAGCTTAGAATTAAGATAAACTTGGAAAGACAATTCCTCTACATCTGTTGATTATATATATGCATATATATAGATATATATACACACACATATATATAAAATCAGATAACACACTTGGGATAAATACATAATTTTCTGCAAACTCTGCTATGGTCATTTTAACATGGCACTGTGTCAATCCAGCATTCACCCAAACATTGAAAGGAGATGTTAGTGTCCTACAGAATCATCTTCAAATTCCCCACTAGGCTCATGAATTATAAGGTAGTGGTTTTATACACCACACCCTGCAGTACAGAGTTTGGGTTGGCTCTTCTCTGGATTTCAGCTTCCCCAAATGCAAACTAGCACGTGGAGCCATCCTATGCCCCCTGATAATGGCAGAACTCTGAAGTTGGCAGCCTCTTCAGTTTGCAGGAGAGGATGTGAGAACAGAGAAAACAATGGCTTGCCCAAGGCAAAGTGGCCTCTGAGGGACAAATCCAAGCCTGGTGCCTATACTGCTCAACTAAGGCCTTCAAAAACATGCAAACCAGAACTTACTTCTATTTTCTATCACTGTGGCACATCAGGAATTTATGCTCACAAATATGACTCACACACAGCATCCTCCTCCTCCTAAAGCTCGTAAAATGCCCCAGTGCGGCCTTCTGTGTTTGCAAATGTTTTTTGGTGTGGAGAGATGTGTGGCTGTAACTGAGTAAGGTATGGGCAGGCTGTGGTACTTTGCTTATGAGTGTGCGATAATATATGTCTATATCTGTAGTGATCTTGAATGTGTGTGGCAAAAGGAAGTCCAGTTAACTTTTGCTTTCTAATCATGAGTTCCTCTCAACAGGCCCAGGCAACACTGACAGACTAGAAAAAAAATATCAGGAGATGAAGCTGACACAGTGAGAGCAGCCCAGGTGCTTCTTGGTGCTTGTTATTACAGACACACACTTCACACAGGGGAGGATTATTTTAATTCTGTGGCCTTCAGATCTCATAAATACAAGTAAAAACAAGCAGGTAACTATGACAACTTTACTTCAGAGAGTCTAAATTTCAAAAATAAACCTATCCGTCCAGCCCTTCATTTTGTTCTCTTAATGTATACTTTGTCTTCTCTTCAGCTGGGGTTTTCATGCTACTTCAAAGTCATTTCTCCCAACTGCACATGGAGACAGGCCATCCTCTTGCCACCTGACGCCAGGAAGGAATCTGCAGGAGAACCTCTCGTCGGCGTGATGCAATCTGGCAGGCCCGTCTTCACTTTCTACCTGGTGTTGCAGTGTGCATTCTGGGTCCTTTCAGAAACATCCTGAGCTGCTGCCAGGGTCTCACCTTTCATATTCAGATTAAAGCAAGTCTATATTAACACATCCTGCTCTGCATCCAGACCCATATGCTCATCACATCTTTCATGGGATGCTGAGTGCATCTGAGACTGAATGGAGGAATTTTCATGCATGGCCTCCAGCTGCCTCACAGCATCTGTGCCTTCCTTGGAGTCCATTTAGAAACTCTATGTACTTCAGCAAAAGCAAGTGAGGCCCATTCTGTCCATGATTAGTAAGGAGGGGATGATCTGAAAGAGATCTAGAGGTGTCCCTAAGGATTCCCGTCAGTGGATCTGCTGATCACCAAGGGTAAGGGGGTAACAGTTGGAGCTCAAGGGAAGAGGCAGGGTCTTACAGAAGAGGTAGGCCCAGTCACAAAGGCTTGCTCTCCTAGATTTGACCCAGGTCCTCATGAATGCAGGTTCTCTGGAGGGTGACAGAGCTATTGCACTAAATACCTGGAACAGTACTGGAGCATAAGCAGCACCATGCTTCTGTCCAGGAGGACCACTTTGTGAGGCAGTCTTTCACCTTCTGCATGAAGCACAGCTTTGCTTTAGCTCACTGGGAGGCCCCAAGCGTACTGAGGCCCGAGGAAGTGGTGGCATTTGCAATACAGTGATTCCTCAAGGTGAAGGAAGCCGGGAGAGGAGAGGAAGAAAACGGCAGATGACCTCTTGTTCAAGGGCAGAGATAAGTCTCCACGTGGTGTACTCCAGACAAACTGGGTAGGAGAGGGGAGTGAGTACACAAGGCATTAGTAGATGTGTGGGGGCAAAGTCAACAAAACCCAGATTTCAGGTAGAAACTGTTGGATTCACTTTTACCTATAGGATTAAATAAGTAAAAAGCCTTGCAGTAAAAATGGCTTGGGATTTGTGTCAAGAAAGGAAACTAACATTCCTGAGCACCTACTATATTCAGGAATAGAGTTAACTGCTTTCAAACATATTATTTTCTTTTTGGCAACTTGAAAAACAAGTATTAACTGTGTTCACTTTACAGATGAGGAAATGAAGGCTAGGAGGGCTCATGTGACTTGCCCAAGGTCAGCTAGCCAGGAAGCAGTGGCACTGAGATTTAACCCAGTCCCCCCAACTTCAAGATCCACATTCTTCCCAAGAGACCATGGTATCTTCACATCTGCTACTAAGTACCTGGCACAGTTGTTGGCTGACTGGCTGATTAATAAAAGTAAGCAACTGACTAAGCCGTGTTTCTAGCTCTACTGCCTACATGCTATGTGATCTTGTATAAATGGTTTGCACTCTGCACTGCTCTGCCGGCCACTTTTTGTAAATTGCATAGCACCCTTTGCTCCCCTAGTCATTGTTGTTCATCCTCATCATTTCCAGGCAAAGCAGGAACTGCAGAATCTCTCTCCCAGACGGAACTGGAAGTTGCTGCTCTTGACCAAAGGAGTCTGTGGATCCTATGTACTGTCCAGTAAGCTGTTCCTGATATGCAGAACACCCTATTTTTGGCAACTTCTTTCAGGCTTGGCTACCAGAGGCTTTGCACATCTCTCCTGGCACTCTTAGATGGAGGTCCGCCTTTGCTGGTGATGAGAAGTGAATCAACAGTTTGCTGGGTAGCCACTGTGGGCCATTATCTCATGTTCTCTTCATGGTGACCCTATGAGGAAGGTCTTAATAATCACACATTGGAGACAGGGTGAGGCGGTGATCAGTAGTAGAGCTGGGATGGAGGCCCAGATTGGGCCGGCTCTCTCCTGCATCCCACCCCATTGCTACTCTGCCTTCCCTCCATTGCTTCCTGCCCCAGTCACCATGTTGCCCTTTGCCTCCTACCATGAAAGGTCTGGCTGTAGGAGCACCTGGCCAGAGACAGGGCCGGTGTCCAACTGGGGAAGCCGGGAGTTGACATTTCCATGAGTAGTGAGGGGGCTGACATTCTGCCATGGGGGGAACTAGTCCCAGCTTTCAGGGGCCCAGGTCCCCAAGGAAATACCTTGGCCTGTATTTAAGACAGAAGCCTCTCAAGCTGGGGTCAAAGGAAGGAACACTGCTCCTTTCCACTGGTATTTCCAGATTTGGAGATGCAGCGTGCAAAGGAGGATGATGGTAAGCTAGCATTTGAATTATCAAAGGGCACACTTTGGTGAGAGCAAAGCAGTGTTGAAGGACTTTCTTCTTTCTCTTGACCTTTATTTCCTCCTCCTGGGGTCTGTATGTTCCCTTAACCTAGCCTGACACCTCCATTCACCTCTCTCGCCCAAACACCTCTCTGTACCTGTGGCACCTGCTAAATCTAGAGGCTACAGAAATCACATGCGGAGGATTTGAATGTTTTTCTTTTTCACCCCATAAGACATGATTATTTTCTAAAAAAAAATTATCCATAGCTACCTCCTCCTCCATTTTAGGCCAGCCAGTTCTCTCAGTTCTCTGCAGGGCAGTAAAAATGCCCTTATTGCTTAGAAACTGTTCATAATTACATCAGTTTCTGGCCAGTAAGTCCCATAAGTCTAAAATGTTGAATATAATATAGCTGCTTTGGGAAGTCGTTTAGGCCTGATCCAACTAACTACCTACAACAGTCAGTCCCAAAATAAGTGAGGAAACAAACAGTTTTAATTGGCAAAAAAGTATGATGTGGACTTTTTGTAGATATAAAAATAAACAGGAGGTTGGCAAAAAGTATGCTTTGGTGAAATACAGGATCAGGACATACCATTTTGCCCAGGAGGACCCAAACCAAGCACTTAGAAAAGCATGAGAGCATAGATTTCCAAGGCACTGGCATGAGGATGTCAACTATGGATGTGGCTGGAATAATGTCCTTGCAAGAAAATATACTTAGGGTGGTAACTAAAGTGGGAGAGCTTGGGTCATAAGAAGTGAAGAACAGCATTGAGTATATATCATGCAAACCTGATCCAAGCAAATACTAACCAGTCCTTAGGAATACTATTATGGGGTCATAGTGAGCTGTGTATTTGACAACAGAGTCACTGATTTTGTGTTGTGAGGGTGTTTGTGTGATAGAGAGGGCTCTGAGGTGGGAGAGGGGATGGAGATAAGAGGAGCTTAACAGGGCCTGTTTCCAGCCCCTTCTCTGAACCTCCCACTGGATGAAGGAGAGCAAAGTAGAGCAACGTCAAGTCAACTTGGCTAAAAAAGCCTGCAGCCTTCTTCTTTCCCCAGTTCCTCACTCTACAAGGTAAGGACACTATCAGCCACTAAACCACTCTGCAGTGATTCAGCCACTATACATAGGGACAATCAGGAAAGTTCCCGTAATATAAAGTAAAAAAACACACAATATAAAAACATGCATGGACCATGACTGCAAGGATATGCAATAAATATCGTACATCCTGACTTTGAGACCTCCAGTGTTATAAGAAAGTGCCACCAGGCCGGGTGCGGTGGCTCATGCCTGTAATCCCAGCACTTTGGGAGGCCGAGGCGGGCGAATCACGAGGTCAGGAGATCGAGACCATCCTAGCTAACACGG